>NW_024350921.1:0-509983 GCF_902729225.1 Pteropus medius | reverse complement strand
CATTCTGACCTCAGCAGCAGCAGCTCTAGAATTTTTAGCTTTGAAAGTATATCAGCTTGCTTTTGCTGGAATAAAACATCTGTAAGAGACTTCCAGAAAACACAGCAGGGAGAACACCGGTAGTACACAGAAAGTTGGAGAAGTGGATTTCTCCCCTGAGGAAAAAGCATCACCCACTCTGAAGTGGATTTCTCCCCTGAGGAAAAAGCATCACCCACTCTGAAGTGGATTTCTCCCCTGAGGAAAAAGCATCACCCACTTTCAAAGCTATCTTCAGAGTTCAGTGTCACTATCATTGTGTGAACTGTCACCCAGAACTCACCCGTTTTTGCAGCCCTCCCCTCGAATTTACACCTTTCTGTCTACAGTAGTCCCCCCATTATTCACAGGGCATACGTTCCAAGACACCCCCTACCCCCCGGTGGATGCCTGAAACCTCAGATAGTACCAAACCCTACAAATACTGTTTTTTCCTCTACATGCACACCTATGGTAGTTTAATTTACAAATCAGGCGCAGTAAGAGGTTAAGAACAATAACTAAAAATACAATGGAAAAATGATAACATACAGCTGACCCCTGAACAACACAGGTTTGAACCACATGGGTCCGCTTACATGTGGATAGTTTTTAATAAATCCGCAGTCAACCCTTTGTGTCTCCAGGTTTCTCATCCACGGATTCAACCGACCGCAGCTGGGAATGTGCAGATGCAGAGGGCTGTGTGTGCTGTTCCATGGCATTTACAGAAGAGACATGAGCACCCGAGGGTTTTGGTATGGGGAGGGATCATCCTGGAACTGTAAGTTCATGAATGTGGTCATCTGTTTCACAGGGTCCCTTGATGATGTCTCCCTACTGGCTCGATGCTTTCTAGCACTATGAGTTGCTGTCCACTGGAACACGTTTTTGCTCCTGTCTTCCACCACAAATTTAATGCCTTTTTCATCTTAACTTACTATGCACTGTGGCCATAACTTTAGCAGTCTGAGATGTGACAGCAACACTAGCATGAATCTACTTCCTTCACAATTTCACAGACAAAAATATTCATTCTTACTGTGAGTTTTAACACACTCAGTTTTTTTTCCTTTCCTTATCAAGTCAAGAACTTTCACCTTTTTACTTCCAGGAAGCACTTCAAAGCTTCTCTTTGGCATATCAGAACTGCCATTGTCACTACTCTTGCACTTTGGGGACATTATTACATAAAATAAGGGTGACCTGAACACAAGCACTGATACCATGACAGTGGATGTGAAAACCGAAAGGGCTACTGAGTGACTAACAGCAGGTAGCACACACAGTGTGGAGATGCTGGACAAAGGGCCGATTCACAGCCCAGGTGGGATGGAGCAGGATGGCAAGAGATTTCATCACAGTACAAAGAATGGTACACAATTTAAAACGTATGAATTGTTTATTTCTGGAATTTTCCATGTGATATTTTCAGGACACAGGTGACCGTGGGTAAGGGGGGCTACCATACCTCCATTTCCACTCCCATTTCTGACTCCTACTCCCACAGCATCCAAACTGGTCTCCGAGCCGTCGGCCACACTCTGCCCTGGCCACCCATCCACCACAGCCGGAGGCCTTTCCAGTACAAAGCTGACTGTCCTTTCTCTCACTACAAACCCTGTGGCCTGTAGCTTCAGGATAAAGCCTGAATTCCTTGGCCTGGAACACCAGGCACCCTAGGGGTCAGCTGGCCCCTGCCTGCCTTTCTGCCACGGCCCTCCCCCACCGCCAACAAATGACTGAGGAGAGTGATTTAGGGTACTCCAGGAAGGGTTTCCTCCAAAACCCACAGTTTTTTCATTTGACCTCAGCAGGAAACCCTAGTACAAAAATAAAGCAGGTGGTGCCTAGTTGGTGTCCGGCCAGGCGTTCTAGAAGCCTTCTGCTCAGACATTGTGCAAGAAGTAAAGGCCTTTGCCCTCTGACACTGCCACTGATCTGATACAGAAATGAAGATAAAGAAAGCTAGACTTAGCAAAAATGATTAGTCTGGAAGTCTGCCATGGGCGACCCCATTCACCCCAGCAGGACGGCGCTCCCCACATCCTCTCTACTCCCCCTCTGCCCTGGAACCTTCCTGCTTTCCGGTCTGACCCCTCCTTGACACCTTCACAGGAATCTTTTATACAGCAAACAGAACTTACACGTGGATGGTAAGCCTTTTATCTTATATAAAGTGGGTAAAGAGGCTTTGGTGCTGGACTGAGAAATGCTAAGTTCTGGCTAGTGAGAGGGGAGGTGGCATAATTTTAGTCTGTGCCTTCTTTTTGACTCTGAGCAATACCCTGCCTACCAGTATAAGCCAAAACATGCGCTAACTGGGCCTAGCCACTCCTGATACCTACCCGCTTCCCTCCGGACCCACAGAAGCTGAACTCGCCTCGTCCACAACGCTCTGTGCTGAGTCTAGGATGCCAAGGAACTCTGAGCGCATTTTCTCAGGAGCCTTCTCTCCTCCACTACCAGCCCAAGCTTCAGCTCCGGCCAGATCACAGCACAGTGACCATGCTGTTCCCTGGATGGCACGGCCAGTGCACAGACCCAGGACCTTCCTTCCTGTGAAGCCACACAGGAAGGCACACAAGGAGTCAAAGCAGCTGAGACCCTGCACACAGGCCACAGAGTGCAGGAAGACAGGCCAGTTCTCAACCAGCCCAACCAGGCCCTTGAGTTCGCTGACGTGCATGTGCCTGGGTGAACCAGCAACAAGCAATCCTTGTCCATCTGGCAAACTAATGATGGCTGAACTGGTACATGATTACAGATTAAAGAAAGTGGAAATGGAAATACATATATTTATATACATATATATAAATTATGGATTGCTATGTAATAAGGCTAATTACAATCTTTTAGGTAAACTACCTATAGTAAATTACCACTCAGCACAATAGTCATCATATAGATAGGTAATAATGTGCCTTGGATTTATCTTGTGAGTTTTTTGGTAGGGTTTTTTTTTTTTTTTTTTTAAACACAACAGTAAACTCTGTTCATGTAACAATCAACTGGTACACTATAAAAGAAAAAAATAAGAGGGAGGGTGGTGGGCATGACATTTCACCAGGTCATTGTTTTCTTTATATTTTCCACAGTATTTGATTTTATACAGATTATCAGACGAAAGTAAATTCAAAACTTCAATCTTCTCTATTATAAAAGAAACTATAGTATGATTCCCTGTGTAATGGATAATGAATCCACTCACTCATGGAATCTCTTTTCTATCCATAGTCTTAATAATAATGGAAGAATAAATTCTTACCATATGCCTTTGGGGGACAAGCTCAGTAAAATTTACAAAATGCCCCCATGTGCCACACACTGCTAGACCTGTCCTTTAATCCTCCAACATTCTGAGGTCAGTATTATAATTCTCAGGTTGTAGTTCAAAGAACAAGGGCTCCAGGAAACAAAGTGACTTTTTCAAAGTCACTCATAGCACATGGAAGAAATAGAACTGGCTCAAAAACATGAGACTCCAAATCTTTGCTCTTTCTATGCAGAGCATGGCAGCAGTCCAAGAGGCTGGGCGCCTTGGAGTTGGGGAGCCCCGAGAAGGGGACTACATGCTGACCACCTGCCACAGACTGGCGCTGTGCAAGAACACCTGCACACAGAGCATTTCAGCTTCAGAGTAAAGCTTGATGCGCTCTTTTTCAGATAAGAAAATTTAAACTTCAAGGAAAGTATATGTAATTTGTCCAAGGTTTCCAAGCTATTAAGTGGTGGCAAGGATAGTTAAGTCTCTGTCTGACTCCAAAACTCCCATTCTTCCCACTGTCCCACATGTCCTCTCTACTTTCTGCCCTTTGGCCTGACAAGGTGAGAGCCACAGGAGCTGAGAAGTCCATCACTTCGCCTCCTCGAAGCCTCTCTTTTCTGCTAACATCAAAGGATCTGCTACTGCTGCTACTTGAACTGCCACACTAATGCCCACTGTTCATCTCCCCATTGCCACCTTTCAAAGCAACCCAAAGGTCTAATGCTAGACTTGACACCAAGCTACTGGGTGACCTCACGAGAGAAGTTTAACTTCTTTGGGCCCATGAGGCTAGTGAACCAGATGACTACGCGGGTCTTATCCAAGCCTTACACACAATGGTTTACTGACACCCATTTCATCATTCTCCTGAAGAATCTCAGGCCTTTCCTGACCAGCTCTGACCATCACCAGCTACTGCAGCAGCCCCCTACCAGTCTCCTTTGAGAATCTAATGCCTGATAATCTGAAGTGGAGCTGAGGTGGTAATGCTAGCACTGGGGAGCAGCTGCAAATATAGATGAAGCTCCACTTGCTCACTTGCCACTCACCTCTTGCTGTGCAGCCCAGTTACTCACAGGCCAGGGACTGGTACCGGTTCACAGCCTGGGGGTTGGGGATCGCTGGGCTATAGAGTCACTTCCTTCCTCAATTACAGATGGTCAGGTACAACCTCCAGGTCTGGGCTCCGCTGCTTCTGTGCTCCTGAAGACAAGGAGACCCCAGGACCAGGCACCCTGAAAGCCTGTCCGTGACAGAGGCTGACTTTCAGATCACCACAGCTCTCTGAGTGGGATATTTCAAATCACAGGTATCCCATCAGTGCCAATCAACAGTCCCAAAAGTCACCCAAAGAGGTTCTCTGGGATGCGGTGGCACTGGCTCAGAGATCAAGTGACACAGGGCCCCTGGTCCAGAGGTTGGCTGCTAAATCCTAACTATACTAAGGACAACAGCGCTGAGATCAGGCAAGTCTACCAGCACCTAAGTGTGGTCGGGAAGGAGAGGTGACTAACAGCTGATTGAAATGGCTCTCCAGACCCAGGAAGGGTAGCTGTGGTTTCCTTTGTTTCAGCAAAGCCAGAGAAGGAGGGAACTGTAGCTGCCCAGGGTCTGGTGGGGAGAGAAGACGAAGTGGAAGAAAAAGTCCCCTGAATTTTCTAAAGTCCCGTTTTCTGAGCAGCTAAACTTTAAACTCAGCTAATCTCAAGACGGTGAAATCACTTTTTCTGAGAGCATTGCCTGCCATTTTCTCCTCAGCCCCACCCCACACAAACCTGTCTTGACTGTAATCAGGTCTCCAAGGAATAAAGCCAACAGTGAAATAAGTAAGTTCTGGAAGTTTATGAAGGAAGGGTGTGCAGGTTACTTCAGCCCAGGGCCATGGTAAATAACAGACACATCAGCTACTTCAGTGGGCTTCCTCAGCACACTTCAGTTTAAATAATAATAAGTTATATTAAAACCTATACCTACTCCTTCAATGCTGGTCTTACTATGTTACCACAGAAATATGCAGATCCAGCTTCTGGTCCCCAAGTCTGAGAAATAATTCAAAATTAAGGGGCGGATTCACTTTATTGGTTAAGTCCACACAAGATTATGGAACTTTAATGATTTTCCTCATCGTTTCTGGAGGAAGGGAAGAAAAGGGAAGAAAGAAAGGTGAAATCCACCAACAGGGACCAAAACTTATTTCATTAATTTGGAATCTCTAGTAAATTAAAAACAGGAACAGGGTGCAACCTCAAATTCATGTTCAAATCCTTTATTTTGTCTGTAAAAGAGATGATTTTCAGCTCTCGGCTTTACAATTTTAAAAACCTGTCCATTCAAATCAATGTAAATGTACTCTTCAACATGTTTCTGAGTTGAAGTGAATCAATAAGAATTAAGTTTTAAGAAGTGACGATAACCTCAAGAGGAAAAACATACCCTCGACCATACTAAACCATGCCAATCCGTTCTGGATATGACTGGAGGAGGCCCTACAGAAGATATGTCCAGTGATCTGGTGTCTGTGATACGCAACAGTGACACTCTGGGACAGTCAGGGATGGATGAGCCAGCGAAGCCAGCTCCTGTCCCCACACCTGACAAGGACCTCTCTATGGTGCTACGAACTTCTCGCGATTTGAACTTCTACTCTCTTTTGCTATAACCAACACATCTTCTGAAAAACTGTCCCCACTGCTGCCAAAGGGGCAGGGTTGGGGGTGAGAAGGGTGTCCTCCAGTCAAGTTGACACACTCCTCTCTGCCTCAGCTCAAAATTACATCATTGCAAACCTCTCACGGCCAGAGGAAAACAGGAAAAGAAGACTGAGTATAATTCCCAAATAAAGCACCTATCGAACTGTTCTATAACAGCAAAACCGAAGAAAGCTGCAAAGTGATATGTGGCCATTTCGAATGATAAGAAAGATGAATAAGAAACATGAAAAACTGTTTCAGACACAAAGTACATGAAGAAAGCAGAATCCAAATTGAATCAGCCTTTCCTTTTTCCCATCCAGGTCCATGGACACATTTTCAAGGGCAGGTCCCTTGGTCCTGCTCCAGCTCCCCGTGTGTCTCCCTAGAAGTTGTGGTGCCTCCTGCTGGGACATCCACAGAGGCGCACGGAGCAACAGGAGGAGGAATCAGGACAGGTCCTGCCACCTCAATCACTCCTCTTCTGCTTGTCATCTAATTCCAGCTGAGCGCTACAGGAAATGCCTCCAACACTAGCTCAGGTAACCCTTGGGCCAGGAAACACCGTGAGTACCTAAAGAGAGTAAGGCAGACATCAGGAGACAGAGACACGACAGGATTTCATGAGAGGAAAAGCCGTGTGACTTGAGTGACAGGAACACACTATAGGGGAGATGGTGCTGGGTCTTCAGCAGGGACAAGCATCTAAACAAAGGTGGGGAAGAAGGAATGATCCTGGGAGGTGTGGTCATGGGAAGCCCTGGGCCAAAGTAGAACAGAACAAAATGAGGGTCACAGCGTGGAGATCATTGGCTGGATTTCGTTTCAACAGAAATGTCTATTCAATTAAAGGTTTATTTGTTTAACTGTTCCTCACTTTTACTAAAAAGAACTTAGCATTTCCCAGTTCATTAGCTTTCAATCCATTCTGACTGCAACCTATAATGAAAAATACACTTAAAATCACTATTCAATACACGCATAACATACATTTTTATTCAAAATAAATGTTTCTAAAACTTCCACAAAACACTCACCGTAAGTACACGTGCTATTCTCTATTTTCTATTCAATTAAAAGAAAGATGATAAGTCTTGACCAACCAAATGAGCTGCACTACCCACTAATGGATTGGACTCCACAACTTGGGAAACACAGTCCTACTTTGTCATTTTATGAAAAGCAGGCAAAAACTGAGGACAAGAGAAAATAAGCCTAATGCTGAATAAAAATTACATTTTCTGGATACAATGTCTCCCACAATTATCAAGTAGATTTTTTCAGAGAAGATCTTGAAGGAAAAAAGAATAGGGAGGAAAGGACAGAAAATCACAATCAAATCATTTTCCGAGCCATAATTCTGAGTTACTTCTATCATCTGTCGTTTCATTTTTAGCATCTTCACAGATTCCTGAATGCTGAACATTTGTGCAACACTCACCAGGTCTTCTTCATGTCACAGGTTGATTTATTTAATTTTGCCAGATTTACAAATATAAATCAATTTCACATACTACAGAAAAATTTTAAATCTAGAGCAGTTGTCTATAAACACGGCTGCACATTAACGTCAACTGGTGGATTTGCTTTTAAAATGTTGCACCTGGCCTCATCCCAGATGAGTAAGAAGGGCCTTGGAAACAGCTAAACTTTAAAAGCTCCCCGCCAAGTGTGATGGCAAAGGTCTCTAACTTGATAGAGGGTTTGGGTTAAAACAGTGTTTGCAGTGTCTTCTACAAAGTCAAAACGCATTAAGATTTGTGTTTCATTACATGTAAATTTCCCTTTAAAAACAGTGTAAATAAATCCTGCATTTCAATTAATGATCTACAAACTGAAACATTTCAGGGTAAGAGGTACTTGACTTCGGCAACTTATTTTGAAAGGCCCTAAAAAAAACAGCTACATACAGGCACACCTTGCTTCACTGCGCTTCACAGATACTGAATGAATGGTCAACAGCATCCGGTCAGGACCCTCCAACAGCAAAAAGATTTGAGACTCGCTGAAGGTTCAGAGGACGGTTAGCATTTTTTAGCAATAAAGTATTTTTAATTAAGGTGTGTGCACTGTTTAGACACAATGCTACTGTGCACTTAAGAGACTACAGTATAGTGTAAACATAACTTTTTATGCACTTGGAAACCAAAAAATTCATGTGATTCACCTTACTGTGGTGGTCTGGAACCAGACCCCACATCATCTCTGAGATCTGCCCGTACTGTGCAATTCCAACTATTACAGTCTGGAAAGGCAAAAATTTTTTAAAGTGAAAAGACCAGTGGCTGATGGGTGGTGGGAGAAGAGGCGCAGGGCACAGAAGATTTTTCCAACAATGAAACTAGTCTGTATGATACTGTCATGGTGGACATATGTCATTATACAGTTGTCCAAACCCATGGAATGCACAGCACTGAACTACGACCCCCAGTGATACTGATGTGTCACTGCAGGTTCATCGACTGTAACAAACGTTCCACTCTAGTGGGGGTGCTGGTAGTAGGGAGCTATGCATGTGTGGGACAGGGTGTATATGGGAAAACTCTGTACCTTACTTTATCTGCAAAGCTAATACTGCTCTAAGAAAATTAACTCTTAAAAAAATCATAGGATGGACTGATGGATGGACAGATGGCTAATTATGTGAGAAAGCAAATATAATAAAATGTTAATAATAAAATAGAAGAGGTAGATTTATATGAGTATTCAGTTTGTACATCTAACTTTTCTGTAGGATTAAATTTTTTTATAATAAAATGTAGAGAGAAAAACTCCCCAGGCAACTAATATACAGATATTACCTCAAACTGTGATGCCAGGCCCGCAGCCTCCACGGCGCCTCATAACTTGTGAGAAATGCAGATTCTCAGGCCAGACCTACTGGACCAGATGCTGTGAGATGGGCAATCTGTCTGATAAGTACTTAGGGGTGGAGACCGGGGGTGGAGACCTTGCCAGTGCCCACAGAGATAGTGTGACTACAGTCTGGGCTTCTGGATCCGAATCCCAGCAATGTCTCCAGCTGGGGAGCAGGAGGTTGTATGGGATGCAATTATAAGGTTACCAACTCTGGGGCTTCCTCAGTTACTCCCGGACAGCGAGCCAAACTTGGCCATCTTCCAGCTCTCTGCTCCACATATTACCGGCCTGGAGTCCTAAATGTGCCCCTTACTCGGTCTCACCACCGTCTTTCTGCTTCACAATTTTTAATGTAAAAGCTAACTGCCAAATCAACAAATAAGTGCCTCTTATTTCTCCTTCATTTTATATTAATCTGTGCTTGCAGGGGAAAAAAGTATAATCTAAAACACAGGTCATTTTTGGTAAGCTATATCTGACAAAGATAGTTTTATTTCAGATATTTCAGATAAAAACTGGCTTTTATCTTTAAGGAGTTCTACAGCCACACTGACTAAAGGTTCCTTATACTTCTAGGTATTTTGAGATAATACTATTTGTTGAAATATTCTTTTAATAAACTCTCACAGGACCTTTAAAATACAATCCACTGAGTTTTACAGAAAAATCTTTTTTGAAAATGGTAGCTACCTGAGTAAATGCTAAAGGTTCTGTTTGTTTCTATAGATCATCTGCAGATCATTCAAATATATATCATTAGAAAGTTATGACAGGGCAGAACTGCATTTCTCCTCCATCTCATTGTAAAACCATCAGGCCAAACAAATACCAAGAACATTTTGCTCTTTCCTACATAGTTTAAGGAAACTGTCCGCTAGGACCCTTTAACTCCAAAATAAAGTCATTTATGTTCTAAGTAAAACTTGAAGCCTTGATGATGGCACATGAAAGTGTCACCTAGCCAACCACAAGGGGAAACCAAACCAAAGACTTTTCACTACCAACCACTGAAGGCCCACAATTAACCCCACAATGATTAGCTGATATGAGGTGATATTTAGCTAAAACGAATGTATTTCTAGTCAACAACAAAATCAAAACTAAAATACTACAGAAGAATAACTCATAAATTAGCCAATTACTAGTATTTCTCTGTGGCATAGCATCCATATCTACTCACTACGGACCACGTAACATATGATCCTAAAGTGGTGGTTAAAATCAGGTTTTAAATCCCACAGTAATTCAAAAGCAGTTTTTATAACCCCTCCAAAATCCTTGGGTCACCAGAAATATACACAAGCCCCAAAGATTCTACATAATTCTAAATCCTCACTCAAACTAACAAAGCAGTTTCAAAACTCTTAAATTTACAATTCTCTAACATATAAACCAATCCAATTGGTTTATCTTCACAAAGTATAATAGATGAATTGGCTAAATGAGTTATCCCAGCCCAGAGTCCAAGTTAATTCTAGCGGCAACACTCAAACCTGAAGAAGATGTGAAGCTAAAACACAGTAGGGCAAGGATTCCCTACACAGGTCAGCAGACTTCCAATGAACTCACCAAGACACGTTGCTTTTATCCAGGCTACAAGAAGACAAGACAGTATGAACAAGTCCTGCAGAATGCCGAAGGCCATATGCAGAATGCCACCTGCCACAGGGGTCCTGGCTCCTTCCCAGTCATCGACCACAAACGCCACCCACCAAAACTTTCCTTTCACACCCAACAGTGTTGAGGTGCTGATTTTGGCACGAGAGCACTGTATGAGACAATGTCTCTTTTCATGTTATCTGTAGACCTGAAGCCAAAAAGGTGATAAGCTCTGTATTCGCCACGACGTTGGTTAACACACCCAGCAGTTCCAATGAGCTCGCAGAAGCGCAGGCCAGGGATGCTCATTATCCAGGTAAGTCCCAGATGAGAGGAACATGGTGCACAACTGACCTTCTATCTTTTGTGACTACAGAATAAACACAATAGGCAAGAAGAAAAAGTTTCAAAAGCTGAAACTTCTTTGGTCACCTTTTTAGTCTGGAAAATGTGAAACACCAGAAAAGCAGAGACAGTTGTAGAAGGAAGGCCTGTGCATCCATCGCCAGCTTTAATTATTATCAATGCATGGGCAATCAGAAATCTTGTTCCCTCTTTCCTCCTACCCACGGCCCTCCTTGCACAGGGCTATTATGAAGTAAATACCAGACATTTATTACTTCATATGCAAATGCTTCATTATTTATAAGAAGCAAATAATTCTGAAACTAGTATTTCCCAAACCCAGCTGCACGGTCACTGGAAGAGCTTTAGAAAAAATACCGATTTCTACACCAGGAGGTTTGGGTAGCTGCTGGGATCAGTTTGTAATTTCTCAGAGTAAACCTCCCACAGCTGGAAGAGAACTATTCCTTAAGTTCTAGACCCAAAGCTAATTTTTGTTTCATTCCCTCCAAAGAAAGAATCCTGTGAATGTAGAAAATGTGGCGAAAATACCAAACCAAGAAACCAATTTAGACCCGAAACACTCTCGAGAGACATCCTCCGGGTAGAACCTGGTGCCCTATAGATTTCAATCTTCTAACAAATCCCTATCCTGGAGGTTTCCAAGGGGCTGCCTTCTGCAACAAATGGGCCCACACTGACCTACCCCTCTTCTTCTAGAAAAGGAATCTGAGACCCAGAGATGAAATGACCAGCTCAGGATAACTGGCCTCTACCACTGCAGCACTGAAGGAAATCCCCCTGGTCCCTTGAGAAGAGAGGTGTCAAATATAAAGGAATCACTGACGGGACTATAGGTGCTCAATCTAAAGGTGCGAAGCCCTGAGGAAACATAAGTTGGGTCTTCGCCGCCTGGCTAATCACCAGCCAGAAGGGCAGACATTGCAGAGAAAGAAAAACGTCAGCTGACGTTTCTAACTGTGAGTGATGGAAATACTGGTGGCCATGAGCTCCTGTCCCTACAAGTTTGCAAAGGACAAGGACAAAGGACTGGTTGGAGATGCTGGGCTGTGGGAGGGCATCCTGAGTGTGGGCAGGAGGAAGCACAGACCAGGTACCCTATACACTCCTCCACTCCACAGTCAACAGGTCACTTAACTCCAGCAGGCCAATTTACAATTTCTTATCAATCTCAATAAAGGCTGGCAACAAAGAATTTAAATATAAGTAGTAAATGCTTCAAATCTACAAAAGGTCATTCCAAAGTTTCTTAATGTGAAACCCACAACCTCTATCCACCGGGTTTCTGGCCCAGGGTCTCAACTATCGAAGGCACACAGTGGCACAAGGGTAGAAGCTTTCTTAACTCTTACCTCACAGAACAAAAACAGTGTTTCTAAGAGTTTTCCAGAGGTTGTGCAAAAACAAATTATAGTCTGTTTTATCCACATTCTGTTCTTATCCAAAGCCTATTTTTCTTGCCTTTACTATATACAACTAAACATCTTTGGCAACACTCTCCTATATTTATTGCAAGTATTTAAAAGAAAAATCTTACTCGTAGATGAGTTTATACAAGATTTTTGCATTATATACCAAAAAAAATAAAAATAAGGGGAAATATCCTCAGAGAGGATGCTGAATACCCCTACTATGCAATGTCAGTACCTGATGTACTCAAGGTCGGTTCAACCACATGTGACTCTGCAGGACAGGAACACGGGCAAGGAACAAATGACTCTGGCACCCTTTTAGCCCTTAAGTCTCAAAAGCCTCTTCCTCCGAAAACAGTACAGGTACCTCCTAGGGAATGTCCTCTAATCAAGTTATACATGGAGTCATATCTATGATTAGTCTTTTACAAACGATAAAATTAACAACAAACTCCCCCAAGGAAGAACCCTAACATAATTCCTAGTTGAAAACTTTAAGCCAGGTGGAAAATCAACAAAAATTCATTACCTTCTCATTCAAGGGATGGAGATGGAAAAAAAATTTTTTTAAGCAAACTTTGATTTACTTTTTTCTCTCAAGTATAGAAGAACTAGCTAAGGAGCAAATTTCTACAATCAACTGAATCTGTGTTCCCCAAAACTGAGTTATTATAAATGAAAGGAAAAAGAAACAAAAGTAAGATGAAGAACAGAGGCAAAAAACTTCCAAATTCAACTCCCAGCAGAGCCCCAGGGCAGGAACTGGCCAACTTCAGCCTACAGAGCTCAGCAGTTTAGAGGCATCAACCTCTGTTAGAATAGCATGGGGAGTTTTAAAAACCCTACCACAGAGGTGGCAATCAAGTCTGAGTCTCTGGGGTCTCGGCATAATTATCAACTTTTCTTAAGCTCCCCAGGTGACAGTGATGTGCAGGCAAGGCTAGGACTCACTGGTTTAAGATGAGGTTTAAAAGCACCCCAACCCACCCCCCCTGAAGTGAAGCAAGGAGTGCAGGGGCTGAGAACCTCTGCCCATGGCTTCTTCAGCTCCCCCACAACTACTGTCTCCCTCTCTGCCGCTAACCATGGTCAGGAGCTCCCAGGCCCCAGGAGGGTCTCAGTAAGGACTCTGTTTACCAGGTGCGGCAGGAGTTAGGGAATAAAACATGCCAAAGAAGTTGCTATGAGCTGAAGGCAGACTACTGTCTTAATGTCTTTTATTAGTTTTTGAAGGAAGGGAAGATGAATGGGGCTCTGCCTGCTAGGCATTTGCCAAGGAAAGGATGACAATTCTTGTAACTCTGTATGAATTATCACACATGCGCGTGCACACACACAGCAGCACGCCACCGCCATCCTTAACACACTGCTCAAAATACTACACATACAGATCGACTGCTGGGCCCCACCATCCCAGACCCATCAGCTGTCCCCTGGATCACAAAGCCTGGGCGACCTGCTCTCCAGAAACAGCTTTTTACCCTGGTCTAGAGGATGACCATGTACCTCTTTAAAGCCATTCAGAGTGGATTTTGGATTCTTAAGGCCGCTTTAGGGGATTACCTTTATATCAATGTCTCCCATGAAGTGTTGACAATTTCCAGGTTTTATTCTCTTTCTTTAACCTCAGAGCCTGCTGACATGTTCTACAATGGAAATTAAATTTCAACGGTCTATTGGAAAATGGGAATGTTATTTCTGCACTATTTAGATAAGAGATTTGAATTCACACCAGTAAAGCGCCTGCGAGTGGTGTGCTAAAGGCAATTCAGCTAGAGCATAGCGCTTTCAAAGGACAAATTTTTAAATGTGGTTTTTATTCATATGTCCCATAGAAAACTCAAGTGTAAAAAATGCCATTCTCTAAAGACCAGCCTGATGCATGCAACAAACTGCAAAATATCACTTCTACCAAAACCAGAAATTCAGCAATAATTCCACTTGCTTTCCAAATTGAAGCCTAAGACACACAAACCTAGTAATTATTCCCATATTAAAAAAACAATAACACAAGATTACTGAATTAGCTTGAATCTCTGAATTTTCAGGAGGCACAATCTAAAAATCAAAAGGAAACAGTAGTAAGAACAATGTTTATTACAGTGACCACACATAACAGGCACTCAGTAAAAGTGTACTTTTTTGAGATGAGAGAAAGCCAGAGTGTCAACAAGTCAGTTTAGGCAAAAATGTAAAAGTCCATTTGGCAGTCTACTGTACAGGTGGGTAAGTATCTTAGGCCATCTGAGCTCTCTGCATCCATGGGATTTTCTCTGGGCAAAAGGAGGGAGGGTGAACTCGAGGCTCTCTGAAGTCCTTTCCAGAACAATCATTTTAGGACTCCAGATCTTCAACATAAAACCACTGACCTTACCTGCCATCCTCCCAAAAGGCACACACTTAGGTACCACTGTCACATACATTATCTCTGCCCGCACCGATTTCTTTCCTTCTTTCTCAACGGTACTTTAAATCTTCAAGCTCCTTCTACCTATATCCATCAGCCCCCTTTTAGAGCTTCCTCATTCTCACCATCAGGCTTTTGAATTTTCTATTCCAACAATGACACTTTTACTGCCTATTTTCCCAGATGCAAGAGAACGCATGGAATCAAGAACTAAAAAAGCATTCCTCCAAGTCCTTCCCGAGTTATCCACTTGGTTATATTTACACCTGCCCATTCCCCCCCTCTCTCGACACGAAATGCAGCTGTTGTGTGAAAGACCTGCCACTGTTTGGGTATGCAACACCACAGTGACGTCCCCTATTTTCACCAGAAACTCGTGGTTATTGCTCAGAGACCATCGCTGGCCTGACCAGCTATGACTGCCTCACCCAGACCTGTATTCACTCACTCTCTGAAACACGCTGTGCCAGGAAATGCACCACAAACTGAAAGAGAATAACAAAATCACAATCAGTTTCTTATTCTGACTCTTGTTTCACCAAATCACCAAACTGGATGGAAGGGGAAGCACTTTGCTGCACTGCCTTCAGCCCAGAGGGAGAAAAAGCACTCACAGAGAAGGCTGGGGAGACCCCAGAGTGACCTCTGGGACCCTAGTGCTGACCAAGCCACAGAGCCCCTAGCTGTTCACCTGTAACCTAAGGGGCCAGTTGCACCATCGCTAACAGCCTGCCATACATACACATCCTGTGATTCTCAGAGAGACTAGAGTCCCAGCTAAAAAGTATGGTCCATTCATGGAATCACCAATACACAAGACACTTCACACCACACAGACAAGACATAACCCCAGCCCAAATTAGTCACCTAACTGTGTTCCACTAAAATGTCTAAATCTGCCGCTAACCACCAGCACACCCTGCCCTAACTTCTTTCTCTGCGTAGGTCCTCAATATTTAAAGTGTGAAATTACTTTAGCATTAGCTGAGAACATAGTAGAGATGCAGAACCTCAGGCCCTACCCCAGACCTACTGAATCACAGTCTCCATTTTTAACAAGCTCCCCAGCTGAGTCAAGCACCCAGTAAAGGCTGAGAAGCATCCAACGAGGCACAGAAAACTAGAGAAAAAGGAAACTTTTAGGGCGAGCAACTTCAGCCCTCCTTGGCCTCTCGACCCCACCCTCACTCCACCTGCTTCCTCTCCCCTGGTCACCGAGGGCCCCAAGCCCTCTGGCCTTCTCTCAGCCTAGTCACATCTTGCCTATCAACTCTTGCCTGTGGATACCCTGGGAGTCAGTCTGGCAAATGGTTAAGTGCTAAACTTAAAAGCAGGACAGAAAGGCCTTAAAATCTGGTTTCTCCAAAGCTTACTAGCTATGTGACTACAAGCAGATTACTTAACCTCTCTACGCACATATAAGATAAGGACAAAGAGGGACCGTCTATAAAAGATCTCATGGAGTCAACACTCAAGATAGCTATTATTTTTTGAACACACTATCAAGGTGTCCTCTCTCTTTACTAATTCGAATAAAGCATGTTGGTTCCAAATCTCCCACAAATCCATCCAGCCTCCAATGTCAGCATTTTTCTATTCTGTCTTCACACCTCTTCATTTCCATCAATTTAAGTAATCACATTATCAAGGCTAATGAGTCTTCACTAAGCTGAGCACATTTTGACTCTTCTGAACCCACCAAAATCACTGCTTGTGAAACACCCTCAACTCTCCAACAAATGGCTTGTGCACAGCATATGGCACACCCCAGACACCCCCACATGCCTAACCCACTGAAACTGAAAATCACCCAGTAACAGAGCCCATGCCAAGTTTTCCACTAATGAGAGAAGGCTATGAATTTTAAAAACAGCTCAACTCAAGAGTTCGTTCTTTTCCCTACAGGTAAAGATACTAAGAGTTATTGTATGACAGTCAGCCTCAGGCACCGAAGCCTCAAACCCCATTTGCTTTATTCTTCCTAAGAACTGAAACTCATCTTCAAACTTCATCTTCTGACACAGAAATTTCAGATACAATCTGGTTAGTCCACCTGTCGATACATCTCATTTCCCCTTCATAATCAACATTTTGGGGAAGAAAATAAACTTTACTTACTCTCCTAAACAACCAACGAGAAGCCTGCACACTAAAAGCTGGGTATGCATGACTTCCTGCAGCCCAAGCCCCATTCTCATTTCCTGTGGAGCTAAGAAAAGCAGGTAGTGTTGCCATACCTGAACTGTGATATTCAAGCACCTAAACCCAAAGCAACTTATGCCTTATGTCACTTTGCTATCCAAATAAATGGGATGAAAACTCCTAACTCCTAGCTGTAAAACAGGACATGTGCTAACACTGCAATTAATGGTTAGCAGGCTGTTTTGTAGACTATTAAAAAAGGTCAGATTATATCTCCATCTCAATCCCCTAAAAACAGAATTTTATACAATGTCCAAAACATTTTTAATATTCCTTAGTGAAGAACGAAAGGAAGAGAAAGAGAACACTGAAATATCACAAAGAAAACCACGAGGTGCTTAAAAAGTTTGCCAGCCCCTGTCTTACACTGTGTGGCTCCTGGGGAGCTGACAGGTGACTGCCGCTGCCTGAGGGGCCCTAGGAGAGACCAGCAGAATCAGAATCACCACGCTGAGCCTGGCCCCAAGCCAATCTGCTGACCCAAAGAATCATGAGCAGATAAATCGATGGTAGTTTGAGGCAGTTAATTCTGGGGGTTGGTTTGTTACCCAGCAAAGGCCACCCAAAAGAGGCATTTAGCACTACCTGAAGACATATACTTTCTGTCTTCTTAAAACTCCATGAAAGCATGGACTATCTTTTTTGTCAATTCTGTATCTCCATCATCTAGAGCAGTGTCTGTAGTATTTTTGTGTTGAATAAATATGCTAGATGTCTGAATAGAAGGCCATACATATATGCTTCTTAGTTTTAAAAAATGAAATTCTTAATAAAGCTTTAGTACTTAATAAACCTTTGGTACTTCAGAGTACAAAGTTATTTTCTGTGTCTTTACGGTCTTTATTCTGTGTCTTTATGGTATTATGATTAACCGAATTGTGTCATTACTGCCCCCAAATTGATATGTCAAAGGCCTAACCTCCCAGTACCTCTGAATGTGACTGTACTTGGAGACCAGAACCTCTGGAAAGACGATTAGGTTGAAATGAGGTTGTGATTGCTGACTGGTGTCCGAGAGGGAATGTGGAACATACACAGTGACACTAGGGATGCTCATGCCCAGAGGGCAGGCCATGTGGGCAGCGAGGCGGCAGCCAAGGAGTGAACCCAGGAGACACTAAACCCACCGACACCTTGATCTTGGGACTTCCAGCCACTGGAACTGTGAGAAAATTACTATCTGTTGTTTAAGCCACCCAGTCTGTGGTTTGGGGTACAGTAGCTCCAGAAAACTAACAACAGGTAGGGAGTTCACATACATTTGTTCTTGTGGTCTGATACCTTTACCATATTCTCTGAAAACTTAAACATTATTAAGGGATCCACAAAAGAAATGTTAGGTGGCAAGTAATTTTTGATTTGTTTTTTAACTAGGAGGTAGGTTTAAGTCCCATTTCTGTGACTAATGAACTCTGATTTTTAAAAGGGGTCTATGGCCTCTTCCAAACAAATCTTAGACCCATTATTTTACCAAAGTGTTAACTAGATCATCTGCAAGCCTCCTCCCAGCCCTAACATTCAATGAACAAACATGGGAATAATTACCAGAACATTCAAATGAGCTCTGCAAGTGACTCAAAAAGGAGTTTTCATTTCTACTGTTATTCAGGGTTGGCTGATGTTAGTGTGGATGCTTTCCCATAGTTAATGAAAGGGAAGACACTTCTCACGGTTATTTCTGTCAGACAGTCATTGAATACATTTCTTATTCTCTTTTGGGGGAAGAGGGGTTGCCTTGCTGCTTTCTTCAAAGAACCTCTTTTGAAATCTAAGATAATTATGTCTCTTAAGTACATAGCATAGAGATGGCATAATCATCTCAGAGTTAAAGTTCATTTCTCAACAAAGGTTCCTTCACAAGCAGAGGAAATGCTCTTTAGCAAAACCTTCCTTCCTTGTAATTTAGTCTGAACAGGTTGCTAGAATGAAATCTGTGTTCGGGGTAGTTCCTCTTTTGCTAACATAAACAAGCCGTTGAAAAAGCTAAATGAAAACTATGTTTTGAGAGTATAATAATAATAAAAGTTAAACTAAACCTGACAAGACATGATTATTTAGTGTCTATGTAGCACCATCGCATTTCCAAAGGGCTTTAAAGTGACCACCGTTTCTGGAAGCAATGCTCTAAACTGGATTTGAGATTTATCTGTTTTGTATGAGTGAGGTTCTTAAAAACATCAAACAACTTGCTCTAGTCACAGGCCAGCTGAGTTTCAGGGCTGTAAGTGAAATGGAAAGTTCCTGGGTATCTGTTACTTCTTGAGGGGTCAAGGGTGATGGGAGATGACAAACGTTTTCATTTATCACTGCCAAAATGGAATATTGGGTTAGCAAAGCACATTTTTGCCTCTTAGATGAAATATTTTAATCATAATAAAGATTTGGTTTAACAAAAATTGTTGATTAATCAACCCTTGAAGTTCACAGAAAACTATTTCTTAGTAGCTCAGGGCCAGAGTCTTTAATCTTCCTTAAGAAACACATCTCTCTGTACCGTTCAGATCATGATAGGTTTGATATCTAGGTATGTAATTTGTACATATTCTGGAATAGAGTTTTTACAGTGAATTTTTATAATAAACGATAAACTAATTAATATAGGTAGAATATCTAGTAGATATCTTGACTTCCAAATGGTTCTATTTCTTTAGATCTTTAATTTTTTTCCTCTTCTGTGCTATATGGAATTTAATTTATAGTCACTAAGATTCTGAAGGAATCAGTGACATTATCAAATTATTCCTTAATACATTTGCAGGAGAAAGAGAATTCAAAAATATCTCTAGTTGCTCTCTCACAAATATGTATTTGGTAAGGGGAAGGTTATGTCTAGGTGATACAGACATATGTACAGATAGACATTAGTCTGCAAAACAGTAAAGCTTTTATCATGAGAGGAATAAGTCCCAACAAACAAAACTTTTGGCAATTGCAAAAATAAAGGTTTCTTGAACCTATGTGCTAAGGTCAGTCATTAGTAAAAAGGTGAAGGGAAAAAAAAGGTTCTTGTGAAAATCAAACTTGGAGGGTTCACATTTCCAAGTTTTCCAAATTCAAAATGTATTACAAAGCTACAGTAATCAAGACAGTGTGATATTGGCATAAGATAAACATAGAGACCGATGGAATAGAATTAAGAGTCTATATACTTTAATAAGAAAAAAAGAGTTTAGAAACCTTCACATTTAAGGTCAAGCAGTTTTGACAAGTGTGCCAAAACAACTTAATGTTAAAAGAATAGTCCTTTCAACATATGACTCTGAGACAACTGTATGTCCACATACAAATAAATGAAGCTGCACCACTACCTCACATCACACACAAAAATTAATTTAAAATGGATCGAAGACTTAAATATAGGAGCTAAAACTATAAAACTTAAAACATGAGTAAATCTTCATAACTTTGGCTTAGGCTGTGGTTTCTTAGCTATGACACCAAAAGCACAAGCAGCAAAAGTAATAGATAAAATGGACTTCATCAAAATTAAAAAGTTTTTGTGCTTCAAAGCACACCATCGAGGAAACAGAATGTCAAACCAAAGAGTGGGAGAAAAAATTTGCAAGTCATATATCTGGCAAAGGACTTGTATCTAGAATACATAAAGAAACCATACAACTCAAAAATTTAAAAAATAAAATAAAATAAAATAAATGTAAAATAAATAAAATAAAATAATACAATAAAATAATACAATAAAATAAATTAAATTAAATAAATAAAATAAAATAAAAAATGGGCTAAGGATCTGAATAACCATTTCTCCAAAGAAGTCACTCAAATGTCCAACGACCATATGAAAAGACCCTCAACATCACTGATCATCAAAGAAATGCAAATCAAAACCACTAAGATGGGATACTGCGAGGATGGCTACAATCAAAAAGACAGATAACAATAACTATTGGCAAGGGTTCGGAGAAACTGAAACCTTCATATACTGCTGATGCTTATGTAAAATGGTATATAGTCCCTTTGGAAAACTGTCTGACAGTTCCTCAAAAGGTTAGGCATAGCATTACCATATGACCAAGCAACTCCACTCCTAGATACAGATCCAAGAGAAACAAAAATATAGTCTATACGAAAAACTGTACACAAATGTTCACAGCGGCATTATTCCTAATAACCCAAAAGAAGGAATAACCCACATGCCCATAACCAACTAACAGGCCAAATGTGGTGTACCCGTACAATGGAATATTATTCTGCAATAAAAACAAGTGAAGTACCAATACGTACTATGACATGAGTGAACTCTGAAAACATACAAGTGATATAAGCCAATCACAAAACACATGTTGTTTGATTCCATTTATGTGAAATGTCCAGAACAGGTAAATATATAGAAATACAAAGTAAGTTAGTGGTAGCCTAGGGATGAGGTGGGGAAGTAGAGAAATAGTCGCAGGAAGACTGGAGTACAAGGTTTCTTTTTTAGAGTGATGAATGTATTCTAAAATGCAGCTATGATTACACAACTCTGCAAATATACTGAAAGCCACTGAACTGTACAATTTAAATGGGTGAATAGTGTGGTATTTGAATTATATATCGATAAACCGTTTTTTTTAAATGGTATTTTTAAAATCAAAAGGTTCACACCAAACATAAAAAAAATAAATCGTAGCAGTAGAGCATGAGGAGCACTAGAATGACTATAATAGGAGCACCTGACCTCCATAACAAAAATGATAAAAGCAAGACACAAAAGGATCAAATTACTTTCATGTAACTTAGCTGTACCCCAGAACAAAGCCCAAGGATTCCTACAGGAATAAAGTAAAATTCAGCACACGACAAGGTAAAAATTCATAATGTCTGGCATTCGCTCAGAAATTATCGGACAGGAAAACATAACCAATAATGTGAATAATCCATCAAATCCAACCCTATACCAACACAGATGTTAGAATTACAGACAAGGACATTAAAACAGCTATTATAACTGTATTCTATATGTTCAAAAAGTTAAGTAGAGACTTAGAAAATATTTTAAAAGACGCAAATCTTCTACAGATGAAACACAATATCTGAGATGAAAAATACACTAAATGGGATTAATGGCAGAGTCAACATTAAAGAAAAGATAAATTAACATAAGGCATGACAAAAGAAACTAGCCAATATAAAGTCCAAAGATGCATCAGTAAACTGTGAGACAACTTCGAGTGACCTACTACACATGTAAAGGGAGTGCCCAAACACAAAAGAGGGAAGGGAGGTGAAGAAAAAACAGTGATCAAAACTGTTCCAAATTTGATGAAACCTTTAAACCCACAGATCCAAAAGCTCACAAACCCCAAGCATAAAAACATGAAGCAGTGTACACCAAGACACATCACAATCAAATTGCTCAAAGCCAGAGGCAAAGGGAAAATCTTAAAGTCAGGGAAAAAAAAGGCATGTACATATACAGGAATGAAATAAGGACAGTAGATTTCTCAGAAGAAATAAGACAAGTAAGAAGACCGTGGAGTGTTATAACATCTCTAAAATACTGGAAGAAAAAACCAGCAACCTAGAATACTATATTCACCAAAACTATCTGTTGAAAGTGAAAACATACAAAAAAAGTTTTCAGACATAACATAAACTGAAAGAATTCATCACCAGCAGACCTGTATTACAAAAAATAATAAAGTAAGCCCTTTAGGCAAAAGGAAGATGGTACCAGACAGAAATACAGATCTATGCAAGGAATAAAGCACCAAAGATGCTGGCCACATGCGTGTAAATATTAGGGTTCTCCCCTTACTACTTATATCTTTTTAAAAGATAGTTTTGAAAAAAAAATAAAAAGATAGTTTAAACAAAAATAACACCAATATATTTTGAGATTTATAACATACAAAAATGAAATGTAGAACAAAAATACTGTAAGGGCAGATAGGAGGGATGAAAGTGATACTGCTGTAACATTCTTATATTGTGCATGAGGTAGCATCATTTGAAAGTAAACTGTGATTGGTTAAAAGTGTGTCATATAAACCCTAAAGCAACCAGTAAAACAATACAAGTAGAAGTTATAGCTAATAAGGTAGAAAATGGAATCATAAAACCACTCAATTAATCCAAAAGAAGAAAAGAGTGGGAAAGACCAACTACCAATGAGACCAAGTCCGCAGCAGAAACAGCCAGAAAGAAATACAACAGTATTAAAGGTCAAGGAAAAGAAAATCAGCATCCTATATTTAATATTTCAATCACTTGTTTTACATGCAATAAGTAAAAAGAAAAATATATATTTTTTCAGCTAATTGAGTAGCAAACCAATGAAATGTCTAACTTGCCTTGGGGTTGATGACAGAGGCCTTGTTTAAACAAAATAAAACAAAAAGAATTTCATACTTTGATGGCTAGTAAAGGCCTTTTTTCTAGCATGATTAGAGAAAGGTGAGAAATATTTCACATGATATTAAATTTTTTTCAAATAAATCCACAAAACCATTTTACTCAGTAGGCTTAAGAAAACCCTATAGTATCAAAAAGCAAATATACAGCACCTGAAAATAAATGTAAAACTTCACCTTTTAAATCACTTCCTTGTATATAACCTGAACTCCAGAAACTTATTAAAAACTATTTGAATACCACAATGCTGTCCCACTGTTCCCGTTTTACAGAGACTGCTTCCAGCCCTTAGGTCAAGGGGAGTAGCAGATGAGTAAGACAGTCTGTGTGTGTGCCGTAGGGCACGATGTGGCCTACTCTGGGCCGTCCAGCCACCAAATGCTCCAGATACGGTTTCAGGTGTTGCTCAGAGGACACTCTCAGAGGTGTGACAGCCACCCTCCTTCTCTGGAGATGCTGAGGGTGCTAAATGGATAAACCGATAACTCTTAACTGATGCAGGAGATTCAAAACAGCAATGCACACCCAAACAGCAGAGAGAGGACACAAGGCCTCCCAAGGACAGCTGGCTCCAGGTAAACTGAAAGAGGCCAGCAATTACCATGATCAATGAATGCACTTTCCTATCTTTGTTACAAGTTCTAAGAACCAAGATGAGGAGTCATCAGCTCAAGGCTTGTTCTAACTACAAGCTGACTGTTCCTTGCTCTTCATCCATCTATGCCTCATCCGGAGAATTTGAATTTAAATCGCAAAGCTTCATCCTGTGCGCCACCTCATCTACTATATCAGATCCAGCACAGCTATACACTCCCATAAGCCCTGTTCTTTCCCACCCTCTCAAAATCACCTGCTCTGAGCTCCACAAGGGTACGGGCTGACTGTTCTTGCTGTTCATTGTCACCAGCAAGCAAGCCTTACATGGTGCTTAGCACATGTCAAGTATGCATTAAATACTTAAGAAATATGATTGAAAGGAAGCTTGCCTAGCTGAGCCAGGATCAAAATATCTAGACAGAGGAACATAGAACATATACTAAGCTCTCAACTCACTGAAGTGTGAAGAGCTGAACATCTGCAAAGTTTTTTCTGGTAACTAATGGAAGGAGCAACAAGAATGAATGAGAGAGCATATGTACAACATACAGAGAAGAGATGCTCTAATATGCCAAGTTCAAACAGGAAAGGCCCCAGGTTTTAAAGCATGCCCTAGCAGGTGAATGAATACACTCTGAATTGTACATCACTTGAATGCACATCCTCAACCTCAGGCAATACTCAGTGCCAAACTTGGGATCCCAAAAAAACTGTATATCCCTTGGATGTACCTAATTCAGGTAATATCAGTCTTTGACTTGCGATCTCAAAACTGAGTAGTAATAAAACTACACAGCAATTAGAGTCACAAGAAAATGATGGGCCAAAGGGCTCTGGTCGCCAACAGTATTCTGTTGTTATGATAGGAGGTAAGAACAGAAGCTCTAAGTACGAGAATTTTCAAAAAGTTTACTATCATTAAAGTTAAATGGATTTAATCTGAATGCAGTAAAAACCTAATAAAAGCTATCGTAAAAGTATTTTAGAATAAAAAATGAGAAAAATACTCTGAAAGGTATGCTTGAAATGAATCAAATGAGTAAATGTCTTCCTTATATATAATCTAATAAATCATTTATTTAATTTTATATACATCCTTCTGACCAAAGAGAATAGATTTTGTTGTTTTCTTTTGTTTCTTTTAAATCCTGGTGAGTCAACAGCTTCTACCTGTGATAAAGGAAAATCCCAGTCTTGAGCATCACATGGCAAGTGGCTGGCTATTACACAATGGAATCCCCCCAAAAGTGAGAAGGTACCACTTGTTTGGCCTAGTTCCTGATACCAATGACCTCAGTGACAGTGAACCATCAAGTCTGCACAGCAGTAAGAAACTGTATTCACGTTTAAAGAAAACAACTTGAACTCAAAGAGATGACTAATAATGAGAGTGGGGAAGGTAAAGACTTCAGAGAAGTAGAGAAAGGCACGCAGGGTCACAGAACCAGGAAGCCTTTGGCTATACTGACGAGAAATGGGAGGACTCAGGCAGATAAATTTCCACTCTTGCTCCCCCCGATGTAAGACTCCAACGTACAGTCCCATCAGGCAGCACTTCTTGTTCTGCCAGGACATACCACCTGATGAATGCATTTTTCACAACAGCCAAAAACCAAAAACTGCAACGTCCATCAACTGGTGAACAGAGAGACAGAACACAGCATCGTATCCACACTTTGGAAAACTATTCCACAATTAAAAGAACCTCATAAACATGATACACAGTGAAAGAAATCAGAGACCACACACTATATGATGCCATTTATGTGAAATGTTCAAAAAAAGTCAAATTTAGTCAAACAGAAAATAGATTTGTGGTTGTCTGGGGCTCTAGGCTGGAACAGGGATTAACTGTAAATGAAGATGAGGGATCTGGCTAAGGTGACGAAAGAGTTCTAACACCAACTTGTGGTGATGGCTGCATCACTCCATAAATTTACTACAAATCACTGAAATGTAAGCTTGAAGTGGGTGACTCTCACAATACATACACTATACCTCCATAAAAGTATTTTTAAAAACCTGAAGAAACTTCTCAATCTCTTAGAGGCTTGTTGGGAGCAGCAGCGAGCCTGCTCACAGGTCTGCATCTTGGCTCACTGCCCTTGCTCATCCTCATCTCGCGGGCCTGCAGCACCCAAACTAAGTATCAGCGCAGAAGTCAAGCACTAGCACTGCTTTATTCCTGTTTTCATTTCTGTTGTTGCTATTGTTGCTTTTGTTAGTTATTGTTCTAGATAAAGAGTAGCAAACACCTGAGCAAACCCTAAAAAGTTTAAAATCAGAGATAAAATTTCTGGTTAACTTCTAGGCTGGTGTAAGGCCCATAAAAATGACTATAATGTATACAAAAGAATAAAGAAATAAAGGGGAAGAGACAGGTGAAGCAGAGATCATTTCTATCAGGTTTTGACAACTAAAAAAATGGACGGAGCAGTAATTCACTAAGAGGGAAACAGGACAACCTAAGTGCCTACAGAGAAGGACATCGAAAGTGCGGCATTTTGCCCCACAAAACCGTGAGAAGATCACCATTTGGAAGCAATTGATACCACGTGAAGTACAATGTTAAAATCTGGAGAACTGGTACTTTGTGACTGAGTACCCCAGGCCCATCTCTACCTCATGCAGTATGGGGGGTACCTAACCATTCCACACCCATGGGAAACCAGAGATTTAGTCCCTGAAGGAACTGAGGGAGAAATGCTCAGATGAGAGGACAAAGCCAAGTGGAAGGACACAGGGTTGAAAATTAACATATCAGACTGTAAGATCTCTAGGCTCTGGTCTCTGCCCTTAATCCCAGAACCCCTAGGCAAAAAAAAAGCCTCCGAGTGTTCTTGTTAGAGAAACTGACCCCAAAGAAAATATCTACAAGTATTCAGAACTGGGATTCCCCATGCATGAGAATGTACTGCTCTGTCCTTCCTATGCTGAAGAATCATCAGTCAACAACCTCCTGCCCATATACAGAGGTTCCAGTTCATTGCTAGTGTTTTATTCCTAAATATGAGCAGTTATGAATCCCCAAGCATTTAAGGAAAAATCTTCAGCATAAAAGACAAAGACCAAGATAAACAGGAAAAATGAAATCTGAGGAAAAGGGGAAAATGCAGGAGCACAAGAAAACCAACCCCCAAAAAACCTACATTCAATATCCTCAGAGATGAGAGATATCCACAAAAGAATAGATGCATTTAAAAAAAAAAAAAGTGAGTGCTGCTTTGAATTAAAAATGAGTTAAAAATTCAATAAAAATAATGAAATGTAAAATTACAGACATCTCATAATAATAGAGCAAAAAGACCAAAAATAAATAAATAAATAAATAAATAAATAAATAAATAAATAAATAACAATAGCTGGAAAAGATAATAAAAATCAAAGTAATTAATAGGACTTCCAGAAAGAGAAGGCAGCAAAGTTGGAAGGGAAGACAAAAAATTTCTCAGAAAAAAAAGGCATCTCCGGATTTAAAAAAAATTAACCAAATACTTAGAACAGTGAGTGACAACAAAAGACACCCATAAAATCTAATACCAAAAATAAAGAGACTATCTTAAAAGATTCACCAAAGAGCAGAGAAATGTATTCAAAGTTCCAAAGGAAAAAGACATTCAGCCTAGAATGTTGTCCACCAGCTAATATACAAATCCTACAGAAAGGAAGAATAAAGACATTTTCAGCCACCCGAGGACTTGAAAGCTTTACACCCCATGCACTGTTTCTTATAAAGCTACTACAGGATTGTGCTTCAGGAAGATAAAGTGGTAAACTGAAAAAGAAGACTGTGGTACCCAGGAAACAGAGACATTCAGGTCAACAGCTAGGTGGCAACCATACCTGGCCAGTTGTGAGGTACCTCTAGGGAGAAAAAAAAAAAAGTGGAATCAACAGATTATCTGAAACAATCAATTACCTGACATATTTAAGTATTTGGAAAAATTGTCAACAAAGGCTTAAGTTTGTCAAGCATTTCATGTATCTTTTAGAGCATTTGAGGAGGAAAGGAATAACGGGTACATAGAAAACTAAGCTAATGAAAAAGTAAGGCAACACAAGAGGGAAGGAGTGTTTAAAAAAGGATATGCAATCATGTTAGACTGCCGGGCTCAGAGATATTTATATAGTCATGATAATACAATTTCATTTTAACTCAAAGTTATGATATACTCACTTAAGAGGATGAGTATGAGAGCTAAATCTTCAACTCCAATAGAACTACACTAGTAGTTCAACAACTGAAACCACTGTTAATAAATGCATAAATGCATAAAACTGATAAATCAAGAAACAGCCACAGAAGCATGTCATTTAGAAATATGGCAGTAAATTTCAGAGGTAGCACCTGAAAGCATTAAAAATAGATGCCTCCTGGGAATAGTTTTGATCTGAGAATTTTAGAATCACTTGGTTGTAACTGTACATTCATAACTTTGATAAGTTTTTTAAGGCCCTACTTATCATATAATAAAAACAAAGTTTTTAAGTCATAACATAAAAGTGATTTTTTTAAGTTATTTAAATTTAACAGGATAATCTGTCAATATTCTGCCATATTTGAGATAACATCAATGCCCCAGTGATTGGAGGCAAATTAGGTACAAAGCTGCAAGTGGCAAAGCTCTGGCTCCCTGTGTCCCAAGGGTAGGGGAGCATCTGCGGGGTGTGGACGGTGGCCCCCCATTCTCCAGCCTACCAATGCAATGAATCAACCCAAGTGTACACAAGGAGCCTGGGGCAGAATCAGTTCCGTGCTCCTTCAGGGACAGTCTGCAGACTGTGGGACACACACAGCAGGACAATTTCAGAAGTTGAGAATAACTAAAAACTTTTACAGCTATTTGACAGGGTAATATTATGTCCTTTGATTCTAATAATAAAAAGATTTAGGCTGGTATTTTTATATGCCTACTTTTTCATTTCCCTTTTCTAGTTATCTGTACTGTTTTACAGCACAGAGAAGCCCTGCTGCAGCTGAAAAAACCCACTGAAGCCTGAGCGGGTTCCACACACTGGTGCACGTGCTGTGTCTGAGTGCAGTGTGCTGTGTGGGGGCGCCTGAGGAAAGAGAGACATCACATGATGTATAGGTGATGGTACATTTTTGGCATTTTGCATCCAGTCCATCCCTGCGTCCTTCTCCACCGCATGTACACCTAACATGCACACCACCAGGCAACAGTGCAGTGAGGACTGTCAGTGTGGCATGAAACCACTCCATGAGGTTAATCATTTTGCATCTCATCTCCCTAACTTAGTTCTAAGTTCTTCATAACACTACAGATGTCAGAGTTTCTAAGATACCTAGTTTCAAAAGCTTGGGACATCTTAAAACTTATCATTCTGTCTTTCCTTCTGAAATTCTTACAAAAGAAAGTGCCTCCCAACTCAGTGACTCCTAGCACATCACTTCCCATCTGGGTAATGCTAATGCCAGCAGACTTTTATTACTGAACCAGCCTCATTACAGAATATCACATTGTTTGGTGAACAGTCATAAACGTTATAAAACCTAAGAATACACGGCTGCCGCGCTGGTCACTCACTGACAGTACAGCATCACCCTGGCCTTGCCCATTCTCTTCCTAGTCGATTCCTCTTACATTCAAAAATGTATCTTGATTCAATTTTTGTGTTATTATTAGAAAAAAATACCTGTCGACCAATTCTCCAAAAATTAAATTAGTACTTGGGAATCTCTACCCCCTGAAAATCAAATAATTGGCCCCAAATAAAATGTGTCTTAATATTTTAACAATGATAATTCTGAGTAGTATGAGAAACTGACTTCATGAAAAATCTGTTTGTAGTAAATATTTAAAGTAATTATCTGCAAGTACTTTATGGAATGACCTCCAATCCACTAACTAGGTATCTACTTGTGAGAGAAACAAGTTTTTAAAACACTAATTTTAAAAGGTAAGGTGGTAACCTAAAATTGTTTCAACTGTTTAAATTACAAATTCTAAATAAGTATTTTTGATTTTGGGAACTTCCTGTGCAGTAGTCCTTGACTCTTAATACAGTCAACTGTCACACAGTCTGTACTTCTGTACTCTTCAAACGTCCACAATAGACCTGTATATGTGATGGGAAGTAGGCCTTCCAGGGTGTCACACAATAGTGCTTCCCTTTGGGCAACAGCTCTTCTTCAGAACCTGGACGACCTGGGTCTGAAAGCAGTACACTTGTGCAGTTACTTAAATATTCTACTGCTGTCTGCCAAATTTTTTTAATGACTGGAATGCAGAAAAATGAAAGTACTGATATTAATGATAAGAAGCACAGACGTCATAAACTTAACACAAATGAGAGATGGGAAGCATCTGACGCTTTAAGTTTAGGCAATTCCTTTGGGTCAAGCAGCTGTTCACACTGAGTAACCAAGAATTTACTAATAAATCAAAGAATCAAAATAAAAGATTGTGTATGAAATTCATGTGTCAAGGCATCCATCTCCAAGTTAACATGTACCTAGTTTATAATATTTTTAGTTCCCTGGGAATAAACTCCTCAGATGATCATCCTTTGCCTTAGCACACTGACTTTGGATGTGTTATTTCAAAAGTAGGATGTATTATTTCAAAAAACATCTTTGCTCTTCCAGGATCAGTCTACAAAAATCCACAAACACACTACACCAAAAGCGCCCCCAGATATTATTTTTGGATTATGTCAATGTAGAGAAATATTCATATATCCAAAATTGGTTTAAAAGGGCAAAATACAAGTTTGCAGCTATGCAAATTAACATTTACTTATTACAAAGTTTCAAGCAATAAGTAATTAAAAAGCCATCATCAGCAGGGTGTCATCTGTTGATGAGATGTTCTGTAAGGCTTTTGATGTCCTGATTTAGTTTAGTTCCAAAACACTTTTTGGAAGTTGGGGGTTGATTTCTTAAGAGAGCTACACACCAACACGTGTTCAGCAGGGCTGGCTTCCTCCCACCTTCCCCAGTCCAGCACGAAGGAACTCTGTCTCAGAACAAGTCCGTACATGCCACTCAGCAGCAGATCAGCCCTGCCCCTAAGGGAAACATCTGGTTCTACCAAATTTGCTTTGCCCCGCTGGATGTCTTTACCTCTCATCAGGAACAAGAGGTGCTACAGTCACAAGATAACATTTAGAGCAGCAGTCCCCAACCATTCTGGCACCGGGACCGGTGCTCCTGTGAGAATCTACTGCCTGACACTGGCAGTGATGCTAGCGCTGGGGAACAGCTGGAAATACACATGAAGCTTGTCTCGCTCACCCACCACTCACCTCCTGCTGTGCGGCCCAGTTCCAGTACTGGTCCACGGCCCAGGGGTTGGGGACTCCTGATTTAGATAATCCCTCATAACAGTTTAAGTGCTTGCTTCAAAACGTTAAGACTGATGATTTTAAAAGCTACACAATTTATGCGGCACTTTATTGGAGAGTAAAGGAAAGGAATTTCAGCACTTTTGCAAATCCCAAGGCTCCTCGGAACCCAGTGGTCATGCAGTGCACCCATTTTAAAGGCCGCACCAAAGCCAACAGAAAATGAGTGAATTCAGCAGGTTCAGCGGAGTCGAAGAATCCACCCAACACTTGCCCTCTACTGCCACTGCCACCACTCTTCACCGACTCTCTTCTGGGCTGTGGCCTAAGGCCACCCATCACTCCTGCTCCCTCCCAAAGCATCGTCTGATCAAATCTACTCCCAGGGATCCCCAATCCCAACACAACTTTCAATCACTCCTCAATTCTCAAAAAATGACGCCCCTCCTCAAATCTTAGGCAAATAACCTCTCCTCCAGATGCCCGCTGTTCCCTAAACCTCCTGCCATTCTCGAAGGTCACCTCGGGCCTTTTGTCACACACACCTCCTCCCTATCTTTCTTCAATAAATGAGGGAAACAGTGTTAGCACAGTGCCTGATGGGGGCAAACTCAGTACTGGTTCTGCTTACCATCTTTGGGCCTAGAGTACTCTCTTCCTCAACCTCCAAGGTCAGGGTCAGAGTCAAGCCACTCGGTCCCTCCTGGGAGGAAGCCCTGACTCCAGACACCACACCCACTGAATTTTAAACTCCCTAAAGTCCCCTCTCACTCCCTACAGCGCCTTTCCAGACACAGGATTTTCCTTCTCCAGGTCATTCTGGAACACCAGCCACTGTATGCTCATGAAATACTAAATAAGAGTAGTTCCCCCAAGAAAAAAGAAAAATGGTTAAATAAATACTAAACCTAATAAAACTCAACACAAAACAAATTTTGATTTATTTCCAGTTTTAAGTTTTCACACTATCATATTTCCCCTTTGATGAAAATAATTAAACTTCACTATATTTACTCAACATGCACGGATCATCCTACAGACACTTCTTTTACAAATAAATGGTATTCTGAATAAAACTCTGTGAACAGATATTCATAATTTTTTGTTTTAATTTATACGTATCCTTCCTTGTGAGCCCTCAAAAACCCAAGGCTAAAAATAAATCTCTCTAAATAAAATACATCCTGCTTTTCAACTTTTTTTAAAATATAGGTATATACTGTTCAACTATACCCAAACTATTTACTACTTTCCTCAGATACAGAGATTATAAACTATCCTCCAAACAAGCCATTTCCACAGAACATATCAAAACTGACAAAAACCTCCCTCTTTCTACTCACTCACGTGCAGTATTCTCAAAATAAGCAAACCACTATTGCTAAAAAATGAAAAGTTCACAGGAAAAATGAAAAATAGAACCTATAACAATGAAATAAATTAGGGCCACAGGTTGTTCAGCTTACAGGTGTTTTACCTGAAGTTGCTTTTAAAAAAATTCTTTATAAATAGCCACAAATATTTTCCAAACTCTGATGCTATTCGAATTAATGAATGTTTAGCAGCAATAAACTGCTAGTGTTAATAATCTAATCCAAAAACCATCATATGTAAATCGTGCCAACAAAAATCCTAAATAAGCTCCTATGCATAATGTAAATGGTTCTAGAAATTACACATCTGAAGGGAGAACAGAGATGTTTTCTGCTACCTCAACCATCTCTAAAACTAAAGAACTTCCCAGTAGTATCAGTTCATAAATATTAAAAACTGGTGATAGTAAGAAAACATGTATGAAACAATCAGGAAAATGTTAACATTGAATGTTTGATATTAAGGAATTACTTTTTTAGGAGGATGGCATTGTAATTATCTAAAAAACAAAAAAGATACATACTGAAGTATTTATGGGTGAAATGGTTAAGATAATGGAGGGGAGGAAAAGGCCACAGATACCAAATTAGTCATGTGCTCTGGTAACAGTTAAAGTTAAACTGTGTGATCTTCTCTCTCTCCCTGTATAGACTGAAGTTTTCCAAAACAATAAAACTACTGGTGAGCAAAATCTCAGACCCTGTTTTGTTTGTGATTGTATGCTACTTTTGCACAGATTTTTTAATTCCTTAGATTTGCATTTCAGAATTTCTCCTCAACTGTACAGACTCTGTAGTAAATACTTCCCAAATGTAGCGCTCAGCAAACCTATTTCAAAAGCTTGGGTGAAAGAGGGCATGGAACCAAAGAGGAAATGAGGAAGGGGAAAAAACTTAACAATGAACCTGCTACCATAAAGAACTTCCACTCCTTAAAACCAATTAATACACTTTCTTTTCTCTTATGGTTTAAAAACAGACTGCTGGCTTCTAGTTTATTTCACCCACCCTCACATCCCTGCTGACCCAAGAAGATACAATCCAACCACTGTGTAACCAGGTCAAAAACAAGCTTTGACTAACTCACTTGGAAGAGTATACTCACCACTTAGACTTGGAAAAAAAAAAAATAGGTTAGAAAAAAACCCACTGGTACTTAAACAAAGGGGCTAGGGTGAATGTCTTTAAGTCAGTTACCCGGCCACTCAATGAGTTGCAACACAATCTTTCCCAAAATTTTCCAAAGGCTTCCAAATTCAGTTGAGACCAGCAGGCTGAGTTAACAGGGCTCCCTTTCAAATTCAAAAATCTGGCCTCAGCCCCAACAGTTAACCAACAAATCACAGGCTAATTCACTTGAGATCACCTAAGAATACTGACTCAAGTTCAGACCACAGGCCAGTACACAGCCCAGGCTAGGGGAAGTTGGGGCTGGGGAGAGGCGTTCAAGTGAAAGATAAACCTTATTCCTAAAGCAGAAGAGACAATAGGATCCACTCTTAATTTGCGCTAAGAAAATGTCAACAGTCAGCTTTCAAGTCCCCCCTTCATTTTTAATGAGACAATGACAATTCTTCATGCGGAGCTGCGAAGCCCTGCTTCATAAGATATTTTTTCTCAACCTTATACCCACTTTAACAGCAAAAAATACCCCCCATCCAGATAACTTTTAGAAAACATTTAGTATAAGAAATGAATTGGGGCAGGGAGAATTTAGCATTGTTTCAAACGTTCAAGGCCTGTGCCTCCATTACCTACAGCTCTTTCATAATCCTTAGACCGTGCACTGGATGAAATGAACAGTACTGTGAGTACTGTGTCTCATCAGGTGTCAGCTACTCAGGGCAGACTCATAGTCTCCAGATTTGTTAGTTCATCTGCCACTGGGGTGGGGGTCAAGAAAAAAGAGAAAGACTTGGGGTGGGTGTGAAAGCTGGGCATCCTCTTGACTCTTCTCACTCTCCCTCATGTGTGTTTAAATTACACACCTGTCAAACAGGTTATTCCTGGAATTCAGATTTTATAATCCACACACTGCGATTCTTCCTGCTCCTGTTGCCCAAACACATGTCCCTCCCTGCTTCTCCAAAATATGTATCCATCAGTGGAATGTGTATGATAGAGTTATAAAGTGTCCCAAGTAACACCAAACTCCTCACCTTGAGCACTTTGGCAAGCATTCAAAAGAGGAAACACGATGACAATTTTCAAGAAGGCCAAGGCAGTGGTTTAGGATAATCATAGGCAAGGCCTGCCTATCCTGAATTTTAATTAACACACTAAGTCAGAAGGCCAGATTTGGGGGAAAAACAAAATAGCAAAAAAATGAAGGTTGTCTTATGAAACGAATGCTTTCCCTTTTTATTATACTGCATGCCTAAGAGTGTAGCTTATTTCCTTATCTCAAAGCCAGGAAATGAGGTCTGTTAAGGCCAGCCTGGATATCAACTCTGCTCAAAAACAGAGGGCCTGCAAGGAGAAACCCCTTTCCCAACTTTGCCCAAGTGGCGTGGCCACCGGTCAGCAGCATGTTCATCACCCTGCTGGTCCTCCCCCACCAGAAGTTTCAGCATGCCACGGGAAACAAAGAAGGCGCCGCGCACCGACCTTATAGACTTGTCCGTAGGTGCCATTTCCAACCACTTCCACCAGCTCAAAAATCCCAGCAGGATCCTAGACAAGGAGGAGGGGAGGGGTTATCATTTGAAAGCTGCACAACAATGAATCAATAAAGCGGGGCAGTGGAGAGAAAGGGCGGTGACAAAGACGAGGGTTTCGCCCGGCACGGTCCCCCAGCGCCCGAGGGTGGCGGGTGCGGGTGCGGGGGGCGGCGGCGGGGAGTCGCGCGGGGTCCCCGCACATGCCGACACAGGCAGACAAAGGGGCTGCCGCGCCCGCGGTTCTGCCCGCGGCGGCGCCCGAGCGCCCGGCGGCCCAGGGCGCGGCCCCGGCTCCCCGCGCCCCGCGGCCGGCCCGTGCGGCCACTCACCCGCAGGGAGGAGAGGTCGATGTCCACCAGACTTTTTGCAGGGGAGTCGTTCGCCATCTTCCCTTTTTGCCACCCAAACCAAGAGCGGGGACGGGGCTATCGATTTCTGGATGATTTCCGTCGCAGGCACGGGCGCCGGCGGCCCGGACTCCGCCTGGCGAGGCCGGGGCGGCGGCTGGGCGGCCGGGCGCGCGGGGCGGACGGAGCGTGCGCGGGCGGCGGCGGCGCTCAGTGCATGGCGCGGCCCGCGGCAGCCCCGGGCGTCGCCCGCGCCTCAGGCCCCGCGCCCGCGCCGCGCGCCTGCAAACCGGCCGGGAGCTGGGGCCGCGGCGCCGCCGAGAGTCGGGCGAGTGAGCGCGAGGCCGCGAGACAAAGCTGCCCGGGCGGCGGGGGCGGAGCGGGAGGGAGGCGGAGGGAGGCGGGCGGCGAGGGAGGAGGGGACACGGGACACCGAAAATATATTCCGAGGAGAGAGAAAACAGCTCCCCCTTTCCTGCTCCGGCAGGAAAAGCGGGCGGAAACGCACTCCCACCGAAGCCCCGCCGGGGAGGGCGCGGGGCGAGCCGCCCGCGCGGCGCGAACGTGCATCGGGGTGGGGCCCAACAATGGCCGGCGGCGCGCGCGCTGCTCGCCCAAGGGGCAGGAGACCCTCGGGCGGCCCGGCGGGGTGCAGGGGGCGAGGAGACGCCCCTGCCTCGCGTCGACAATAAGCGAGGAGCCCTGACCTGCGCCCAAAGGCCACGAGGCGGCCGGACCCTTCTCTCAGGGAAAGGCTGTGTCCCGCCTGTCCCTCTAAAGGGACGCGAAGGAGCTGTACCCAAGCAGAGGACGGTGCTCCCTTGCCCGTCACTCCCACTTATCCCTATGCCCTTCCCCGATCACCAGATTCTCGACCCTCGAGACTTTCATTCCCGATCTCCCTGCTTGGCCTTCTTGCCCCTTCTTTTTTTTTCCAGGGTAAATTTGTCACCCGGTTATACTTGCGGGACGCGCTGAGCATTCCTTGGCTGCCCGGTCCCAAGTCTTTGGATGGAAACAAATTCCAAAACAGCTCCTCTAATTGCCTTGTGCTGAGTTTGTCACTCAGATGAACACTGTGTTTGGGGTCGTAAGTACTCAGCCAAGTTCCGTGCCTAGAGATCATTAAGGATCAATAAACAGGCATCTTCCAGCAACTTAGGATGCTTGTCAGTGGATAGACAATTTAATCCCGTTAACCAAGAATATATGGCCTATGCACAGCCATCATTTCTATCACATCACTCCGCTGTATAAAATCTTTCAATGGCTCCCTCTTACCTCACAGCAGTTTCTCAAACCTAAGTGCAGGGAGTCACCAGGAGGGACAGTAAAAGCTCTGATTGCTCTCACACCCCACCCCACCCCCACCCCCCACCCCCACCACCACCTCCAGAGTTTCTGATTCAGTTGGTCTGGGATAGGCCTAAAACTTGCATTTTTAAGGAGCCTCTGTTACAGGGATCTCCTTTGAGAGCAGGAGCCTCACATGATAAAAATCCAAGGCCCTTGGTAACTAGGCTTCACAGGCATCACCCTCATCATCCACCCATTCTTACTTTACATATGGTACCCAATTTAATCCCTCCTGTAGCCGGGGAGTGATGTTTTCCTTATTTTAGGGATGAAGAAACCAAAGTACTAAAAGATAAGTAAGGAATGTGCCTAAATTCCTTAAAGCATATTCTGGAAGCAGAGCTGGGATTCTCACCAGGTCAGCCTGGTCCCCAAAATCCAAGTCTCTGACTCAGCCAAGTTAGTCTTCCACCCAGAATACATTTAGCACTCTCCTGCTTCCCACCAGTTTGGTTTCCATGATTTTCCACCATGAGAATTCCTTTTAAGGCTAAGATACATTCAAGGACTCCTGGAATCCGTAGATTAGGAAAATGATAGTAACCAAAGTATTCTTGTAAATTTAGTAGTGCTTTTCAATGATTTTGTTTTTTAAACTATCAACAGCAATAGCATTATCTGTGAATGTAAAGTAAATAATTTACTCAGAGAGCTAGACTGGTGCACATGTGAACTTTCAGATCATATTATAGTAATATTTTAGTAGTGTTTATTATCAATAATAGATAACATGTATTGAGTCCAGACAAGATGCTGAGTCTCTTACAGATATTATCTCATTATTCTTCACATTAACTCCAAAAGGTGGGTACTCATATTTTTTCCCACTTAACACATTAAGAAACCAGTGTCTAAAGAAGTTAAGTGACCCGCTTGGTGTCCAGGCATGGCAAGGGTTCCTAAGACACCCTCCCTCTACAGGCTCACAGCCTCAGCTCCAAACTCATGACCCTGAAGCCTGCCTCAGAGCACCCCCTTCTCTGCCAGTCAAATTCTCCATCACCTCAAGCTCAACTCAGAAACCATCTCTTCCTTCTACAAGCTTGCTCTAAATCCCTCCCCTAAGCTGCAATTTGTCATTATCACCACTGTGACATATTTCCCACTTTCAAATTAAGTACCTTTTCTTGAAATGCCTACCCAGTGCAAGGCACTGACTCTGTCATTGCCCAACATGCAAGGAAGATGAAGACAGCCTATCCTCAGAGCTTACAGTCTGATAATGGATATGAGAGTTTCATAAATAGCTATAGTTAATGGCAGAACATAATACATTCTGGCTGGATGGAAAGAGGTCCAGTAGAAAGTGTGCTGCATTGGATGTAAAAATGAACTGGATTTAACCCTAGTTCTCTTATCAGTTGTGCAGCCTTGCACATGTTGCTTAACTTCTGAGCTTCCATTTCCTATTCTGTGTCCTAGATGAAGACTGGAGGTAAAAAAGACAGTTAAGAGGCCATCTCAAGGGCACAGCAGGTAGTAACATCTGAGGACAGGAGGTATGAGAGGTCTTAGGCCAGTAGACTCTCTCAAGACGGCATCTGATGCGATGCCAGAGGCAAAGGAGAGGGGTAAAACATTTGCATGTGGTTGGAGCCTTGTCCACATTGGGGAGGATACTGTCATGAACAGAGGAAAAGCTGGGAGTTGCTGTGTTGTGGTGGCAAAGGAAGTTTGGGTTTTGGACTCCGTGCAGAGTTAACTTTTCATACAGAAGCAGCATCCCCTGCCTAGCATGCAATTCTGCTCAATCAACAGGCACATGTTAGTTCAGGCTGCCACCATGAAATACCACAGACTGGGTGACTTAAATAACAGAAATGTATTTTCTCACAGTTCTCACAGGCTAGTAGATCAAGGTCTCAGATGATTGGGTTTCTGGTGAGAGCTCTCTTCCTGGCTGGCAGATGGCCACCTTCTCACTGTGTCCTCACATGAGCTTTCCTGAGTGCTAATACACAGAGAAAGGACAAGCTCTCTGGTGTCTCATCTTATAAGGACACTTATCCTATTGGATCAGGGCCCCACACTTAAGAGCTTATGAATTTAAACTTAATTTTATTTACTTATAGGCCCCATTTCCAAATACAGCCATACTGGGGCTGAGGGCTTCAAAATATGGAGGACACAAACATTCAGTTCATAGCAAACCACATGCAATATGTAATGCCAGGAAGTAGACATAAGTCATGGCCCTTGTCCTCAAGAATGTATTTGCAAACACAAAATAAACCCATCCGAAAAGATAATCAAAATAACAAATTGAAAAAAAAAATACTAATTTGGCATTTTAGGCTGAAGGAAAAGTAGCTAACTTGGACAAAGAATAAGAAGTTGAAAGAATGTGGAATCTGGTCACGCTGGGTCTGAGGACTCAGTTTAGAGAACCCTGAGAGATAAAGCTAGATGACAGGTTATGTGGAACTAGAAGACAAAACTGAGGCATGGGCGATGTGGGATTAAAGACAGAACCCAGATTATCAATCAAGTCGAGGTTGAAACAGCTTAGCCTTGGCTTTCAAGGGCTCCAATGGCAGGTAAGAGCCCGTGGCGTGAGGTCAGCAGGCCAAGGGATATAAATGTGCATCCTTCCGGGGTACAATCAACTCACACCCAGTCACTGAAATTCCAGGGGGCCCTTACCTATGCAAGAGGTCAAAAATGACAAGCCCCTGTACATCACTTGACATATTTCCTAGTTTTTTCTATCTTGTTAAAATTTTGGTGGAAATTGATTTTCAGCTTCCGAATGGGGCAGGGCAAGGGGGCAGCAGAGCTGTGAAACTGAGCCTGAATATAACTTAAGGGCTTGGGGCGATAGAGGGCTTAGGTCAACTGGAAATAAATGACATAAGTAGCAGTGAGCAAGGGGAATTGAGTCAAACAGAGGAAACAAGGGTGGGCTGTGTACAGGAAAAGCTCAGAAAGGAAAAGCCTAGGTTTAGGGGCCAAAGAGCTGAGTTCTCATTCTCTGATGGTCAAGGTGTTGGCAAATGCTTACTGTCTCTAACCCTCAGTTCTCTAACATGTGAGATTAGAGGATTGGGTGGAAATGATCAAAAGGTCCCTCAGGCCTTAGAGACTGTGATTTATGTAACCCTGGCTTCAACCCTGCAACTGCTCCTGCCTCTTAGCCAGAGTGGGAGAGGGTTGACTTGAGTGAGAGTTGATGAAACGTGTGGGACGCTGTAGATTCGACAGGAGAGCCCAGCCCTTTAAAGGCCATAGAAGGAGTCAGACCCTTCTCAGACTAGTGTATCAGTTGAATTAAAAGGAAGCAACTACAGGGTGGAAGGTGTGGGACACAGAAGCAGATCTAAGGGCAACAAAGGAAGAAGCTGACCAAAGGCAAGAGAGACACCCTACTCTAGCTCTCGGAGTTGTTGTCACTTTTGTGATGAGGATGTTATTGTAGCTCGGATCTACCAAAAGGAGATCCTGAGACAAGGATTTGATGCAGGGAGTTTATTTGGAAAATGATCCCATGATGCAAGAGTGAAGAAGACAGGAAAGTGAAATAGAATGATGAGCCAGGAAGAGCATGTTGACAAGGAAGTTATCACTGTGGGCAGCTAGGCTGGATGGACCTAGCTAGCTAGAGAAAGAGAAAATGTAGATTTACCTTACTTTATGAGGACCTCTATACAGGGACAAGGTTTTTGTAAAGTTTTTTTAAAATGCATTTTTAATGCAGGGGAACTTAGCTATTTATAGAAGACCTATTTAAAATCTTTTACAAAGGGAATTACTGTCCCTTAACTTACCTTTTTTACAAATGTATATTTTATATATTGGGATGGCCGAAATCAAGTTCAGCTGTGAAAAGCCTTTTACCAGCAAAATCCTCAAGGGGCCTCAAAAATGAGGTCAGAAATAGTCCTAGCTTTAGAAATCAAGATTGGGGCCATACCAAGTGATGGGGAGGAGCTGAATGGGGATGTTAAATAATTATCAGATGTATCTGATAGGTGATTGGTTGGAGGAGGGGAATCAGGGACTCTGCCAAGGGAAGGCCAAGGTAGGCCTACTAGATAAAGAGATAACAGACTTTTAGATATACTTGATTATATATTTGTATCCTAAAGACTGTGCAGAAAGTGACCTCAGGAAGAGACCAGACCTGTAGGCCTCTCTATGCTTAGCCATTTAATATGTCACAACTGAAATGGAATCGTGAGTTTGAATAAGATGCATCCGATCCCAGCCAATATGCATCAGAACCCCCACTGAAGAGCAGTTCAATTATAATCAAGTTTATTGCTTTAAAAATGAATGAACCACAGTGTTCCATTAGTGATACTGCAAGCTGGCCAGTCCTATTGATTTGCAGTTCTCGGTTAATTATATTGATTCCATTCTCAAAATCTTCTAAAATATACTCCACAATAAAAGATTGAGTGATGACATAGCAACAATAAACTATAAACTGTAAATGCCATATTTATGAATTACAAAATTTGAGCCTTTTTTTGTTCTTTTGAATAAACATAATTGGCATCTTCACTCTTTTGCCCACATCTGTATTCTATACTTGGTGGCCAACTAATTTAGAAAATATAGCTCAGACCAGGTCAAGGGGCCAGCATGACTGACATGGATCACCTGGATTTATCCTAATTCTTGGCTACAGACAACCCCTTCAGACTGGTTGGGAGTTGAAGGGAGGGGCGGGCGATGTTAGGGGAGGGGAAGAGAAGGACAAGAAAGTGTGCTGGGAACACAACTCAGGGTCACAAGGGAGAACCACTAACTCTCACAGAATGGCATCTTTTTTGCATTCGAACTTATGACTATTAGCTGCCTATGCATAAACTACATAAAATGAGATTTAAAACAGTACTAATGGGGAAGTGCTAAAGGAAAATAATCTTTCAAATCACAGCTTAGTTCTGTAGTTATACAGAGAGAAAATTCAGAGGAAGTGGGATGCCAGTAGGTGGCGAGAGGAATTGAGGAGGGGATGATCTGAGTGTGGACTCAACTTAAGCCCACTTGTAAATGCCACCACCCATTTTGAAATTTCCAGGAACTGGGAACAAGGTAATCACTCAGAAAAGAGAACAGTGACCTAGGAAAAAATGAGAAGATATTTTTCATAGCTATTAATTCTTTATACACATCAGACCTTAAGAGTCCCTTTCCGCATGTCCGTTCTAAACAGAGTAGATGAAGAACTAGCATATGTGTTAAATCTCACAAACTATGTGAGACAGAACCTTATGTTCCTTAGGGTTCCCTGGATTTCCTAGGAAAGTCTAGGGAGCTAGACACAATTTCTTTTATATGTTTTATAAATTTAGAATATGAGTAACAGTTTATTAAGACAAGATTTCCACTGCTAAGAAAAGTTTGCAAACCACAGGCTGAACTATACTTAGAACTAAGGTTTCTATGATCACGTGACAGAGATGTCTAATAGATATAGGTCTGCTGAGTTCAAAAGTAAGCAGCACTACAGGCACTTTTTAAAATCATTGCCATGACCTAAGTAGAGAAGTAGAAATGACACAGGAGTTGGGACCAGGACACTGGGGTTGATTCAGCTCTCCCAGAATCGACACTCTCAGTGGTTATATCACCCAGCTTGGTATCATGGGACCAAGTATTCATTAACTGCTGGGTCATTATTAAATGCTTCCTACTCATACACAGATTTGAGGATGAACTGTGTCCCCTACTCTTGTCTATTTAAGTGTGACCACAGTTTATTAGGGTCTACCTGATGGCCAGTTTTTACTAAATACCTCCTATTTCTTACACAGCATATTTTAGAATTGATGAGATAATCAGAAACATTTTTAATTCTTCAGAACCACATCCCAAAGACTAACTGAAATAATGAAAATAGTAAAATTATAGAGTTTCCCAACAATAATCTGGGCAACAATGTTTATATTGAAAATTTTAAAGGATGTTTACAAGAAGTTTGTAATAATACAGAAATGTATGTTGCAATGTTAATGGAAAATATCACCATACAAAATTGGTATGAGATTTTAGTAAAAGCTACATCAAATTAAAAAACTATTTATAGGAAAAGTTGGGAAGAAATAGATCAAACTTTAGGAGTTTTTGGCTGACAAAACTGTGAGTGATTTTTTTTTCCTTTCTTCAAGACGTGTGATTCTACAGATTTTCTCTATGAGCATTGTCTTATTTTATGACATAAAAATATAAAACTTAAATTTTACAATGAAATAAAGTAATTATATGAGTTTCCTTGGGCTGCCCTAACAAAGTACCACTAACTGGGCAGCTTAAACAGAAATATATTGTCTCACAAGTTTGGAGGCTGGAGGTCTGAAGTCAAGGTGCTGGCAGACCATGTTCCTCTGAAACCTTTAGTCAGTCCTTCCTTGCTTCTCTTTCCCTAGCTTCTGTGGTCGCTGCAATCACATGGCATTCACCCTGTGTATCTGTGTCATCACAATGCCATCGTCTTATAAGTGCTCCAGTCATATTGAATTAAGGGCCCATCCTACTCCAGTATGACTATTTCTTAACTAACTATATTTGCAACAACCCTATTTCTAAATAAGGACATTCGGAAGTACCTGGGGTTAAGAATTCAACATGTCATTTTCGGGGGGTTGGGAGACACAATTCAACTTATTATAGTAATTTAACAATTTTGATGTTGCTTACAGAAGTTGAAGCCAATCTTCTTTCTTACCCTAATGTAGTGGTTTCCACATTTCAGCACATGGATAATTTAGGAAAGTGGTGGTTTTGGTCATTTTTGCTATGACTTCCTCACTTCTCTTGCCACCCCTCTCATTATCTAACATATATTTATTAGGCAGGTACTGAGTGTGCAGCACTGAGTTAATCTATCAAAATAAAAAAATCACACAAAACTCTCTTTTCACCAGTAGCTGCAAGTTGTTTTTGTTTATTTACACTGTAATTTTCAAATAATCTGACTTTAAAATGAACAACTTCACTTTGCAAATTGCTTTAAGTTAGACTAATTATCTTTAAGTTAGACTAAAAAAAATCTCCTTAGACATTTTTATAAGTATAAAACAGATGATAGAGGGAAAAAAGAAGAAAACTAAAGTAGAAATAGGTCCAAATAGAAATGAATTTTGCTTGTTGTAAAGCCAGAAAGAATGTTTTTTCAGCATTGAGTAACCTCTTAATTGGTTGGGATATTTGTGAATTAGAAATGTTTTAAAATAGTGTCTTACCGGCTTTGAACTATTCTTCGTGACTTTCTTTCACTGTGTTACTAGAAATGGTTTCACTTTTTAAATGAAAGTTTAAGCATGTTTATTTAATTTTTCAAAAGAATGCTGTCTTTTGCTAAGTTTGACAAAATTGCTTGACACAAAAACATAAATCAGGGAATACGGTGTGGTACGGATATAGCAAGTATGTCTTGTTCTGTATTCTCTAAATATAATCGTATTGCTGCTGCATTCCTTTGGAAGCAAAAATATTTCGCTCATTACTTGCACACGTTTATTTTAACGGGTAATTATGAGACTCCCAGTGACAACTTTGAATCAGTGTGTGTTCCATTGTGTGGCTATTCCCCTTTATTTCCATTTTCTTGTTAGAAATGCTTTGTGTTTAAAAAGTTAAGGAAATTAATGCAAAGCTACGTCAGTACAATGGAACTTCACCACATAGAAGTCAGGAAATTAGAATGTGTTGTTCTCCCAGCAGCTGCTATCTGGCTACTCTGAACATTATGTCAGGAAAGTTGAAGTGGGGCCATTTTTCCTTACAGGAATTTCATTGAGATACAAAAGAATATCACGTTTTCCCACTCCAGCTTGGTACACAGGACTGCGCGTAGGGCCGGCCCGACCAGCTCTGAGTCTCTGGGTACTCAACCTCGTTCACTCCCAGCCCCTCTTCTCTACAAGAAGGTGGCTGCAGTTGAACAGACATATACAAGTAGTAGCCCCATTTATGGGTGTTAACCACGTGCCAGACACTGTACTCAGCACTTTACCTGCATTATTTCATACAGTCCTCACGCAGAAGCCTGTATGGCAGGCATTACTGTTATCTGTTTCACTGGCGGGAGAACCAAGACAACGCACTAAATAACCTGCCATGATCACACCTTTAGAAAGTAGCAGATCCAGGATTAAACACAAAAATCATTTGGACAGCCCATGCTTTTGACCAACAAGTTTTAGGTGACTTACACATTTTAACCAAGTCTTGGAATATCTAATTCCCTAACACAAAAAGGGACTTAAAAAAAAAAAAGTTCTTCTGATTATAAAAGTAACACATATTAATTGAAGAAAATACAGAGAAGTGTAAAATAAAAAATAAAATTTACCTGTAATCCTTACCAATAATCATTCACAGTTCAAATATTTCCTTTGTATTTTTTCCTAAGTATGAATGCATGTGTGCATATGTGTGTGTGTGTGTGTTTAATGTATAGTTGGCCCTTCATATCCATGGGTTGTATATCCATGGATACAACCAACCAAGGATCAAAAATATTTTTAAAAAATTATGTTGTTGCTGATGTGTACTATGTAGTTAGGCCTATAGTGGTTGATGATTCAGTCGGTGATGAACATGTGCAGGCTTTTTTTGTTGTCATTATTCCCTAAACAAGACAGTATAACTATTTACATAGCATTTACATTGTATTAAGTATCGTAAGTAATCTAGAGATGATTTAAAGTGTTGATCTAAAGAGATGTTCTAGTGATGATTTTAAGAGGATGTGCGTAGGTTATAGGCAAATACTAAGTCATTTTATGTAAGATACTTGAGCATCTGTGGATTTAGGTATTTACTGGGGGTCTGAAATCAATCCTCCACAGACACCGAGAGACAAACAGCAATTATGCTGTTTGGTGACCTGCTTCGTTTCACTTCATATTTACGAACATTTCCACATCACTGAATGCTGTTACGACCTAATTTTTAATAGCTGTGCTAACTGCAATGTAATATATTTAACCAATCCTGTGGTCTTGGGTAGTTAGGTTGTTTCTAATCAGTCACTGTTTTAATTACCACGTATGCTAGTAATTTCCTTAAGATAAATTTCTAGAAGTAGAATTGCCAAATCAGAGACTCCAAACTTCTGTAAGGTTCTTGGTACATTTTGTTAACAACCCACCTCCCGCAAAGGCTCCACCAGGTTGTGAGAGGGGGAGGTTTAAATGTGGATATTTCAAGTGTTAGTGCAAGCTTTCAGGGGAGTTATCATGGGGAATGTAGATCACCTGTTACTTCTAGAGACAAATGGATAACCACTTGATATGTCCCTGTGGGGTCCAAGAAGGACACTTGGTTCACCAGAGAAGGGCTGAAACAGAGGAGGCTCCATTAGGGTTATGCACTGCATGCCTAGCTCAAGGCTGTGAGTTCAGGATCTCTGAGAAGCATGGAACTACTGCTTCTCCGTGAGTACAGCAGTAGTAAAGATGGTGGGACATTTACTAGTTTACCAAGGGTTTTCCTGCCTGCTATGCCCTCTGATCCCTATCACCGCCATGGAATGATGCAGTTCTACCACCAATCCATCGGCCTTTTCCAGACAATCATGGTCAGATTTAGGGGAAGTGAGTGACTTACTATCACACCACTCTACACAGAGAAGCCCAGACCACATCTGGCTTGTCCTCCCCTGCATCAGGCTGCCTCCTCTCAAGAAAACAACCTCTATGTCAAAGATGCTGTCACTAGACAGGTGAAAAATACTTGGCATTGTATTAAGGAGCCCTTGAACTTGCTTTACAAGTAATTACCGTTGTTTTTCGACATTTGCCGAATTCAGCCACACTATAGATGCTGTCCTAGACACAGATGGTTCTGAGCCTTTGGGCTTGTGATCTTAAGGAGCCAACAAGCCTGGCAAATGGGAGACATGAGGGGAATTCACTTAGTCTGAAAAAGGGCACTTTGGGTAATTACATGTCTAGTTATACATTGTTGACAACTACTTAGTGCTCTGACTGACGATGCAAAGACAATGCCCAGTTTGCTGGTTTGAACAAAGGCAAACAGGCTCAACCCCAAGTATGAGTTTCTATTCCATTTTGGAATGTTGAAACAAGAAAGCCAGCGGTCACTGTGTGTGATGTGCACTTAAAGTCACTAAAGACGAAGAAAAACAAAGCCTTAGAGGGTATTTCCAGATCTGCCTATTCATTTTGGATATATTTAATATGTCGCGCACACACACACACAATACACATACACACACACACACAATTTAAACTTTACCAACTACCTTCTTCTGTTACACAGTATTACAGTGAGGCAGGAATAGGAAGCATAAGACAGTTTGTAAACAAAATTAAAAAGTGAGCTGTAGCTGCAGCTCTGCAGGGACTTGGCTGATATTGGGGTTTTGGTTCCTCTGTGCATCTGAAGTAAGCGTGATCTGCAAGGAGAGGAGACTAGTACATTGAATGAACCCTGCAGCTGACTCTGACTGGGAGGGAGGATGAGTGATAAAGTGGCTAACACAGGGGCTTTAATATTTTATGTTTTAATCTGCATATAATAAAACACGTTTAATTAACATTAAAATTAGTTTTTGGTCATGGTGAACTTAATAGTGGTAAAACTGTTAGGTTAGCCAGTCACAGCTAAGCTTGACCTGGCTAGTGGGCTATATACAAATGTAAAAACTTCTACGATGACATCACTAAGCAGGGAGTGGAGCTTTCTCCATTCCATTTCTAGAGAAAAGTCTAAAGACATTGAAATAAAAGTGAAATCCCTCCCTTGCACACCCACCCACCATGCCCTCCACCCTCCCAAAAGTACCCATTTATAACTACCCGACAGGCCTAGCAAATATCCACGGGTTACACTGAATTTTTGCTCAAAATTATAATTGTAAGCATTATTATCTTTGACCACAAAGAACTAAGGAGAGAAAATAAATGACTGTCAGCAAGTCACGTTGCATACTTGATCAGAGCTGCCATTTATAAAAGGCACGGCTATCTTTATGGATAAGCAAAGTGGCAGTGGTCTGAAAATTGTGCACTGAAGACCTCTCCTTCTGAAATATCTAAGGTGCCACCGTTACCTATTTACCTCTGTCTTAGCTTGGGCTGCCATAACAAAATACCATAGACTGAGCAGCTTGTGAACAACGGAAGTTTCTTTCTCACATTCTGTGGACTGGAAGTGAGATCAAGATGCCAGTGTGGTTGGGTTTTGGTGAGGGCCTCCTCCAGGTTGCAGACTGCTGACTTCTCATTGCATTCTCAGAGCAGAAAGAGAGAGAGAGAGAGAGAGAGTACAGAAGCCGACTTCCTCATGCTTTTTTATAAGGGCACTAACCCATTTCATGATGGCTCCACCCTCATGACCTAAGTGCCTTCCAAAGGCCCCACCTCCAAATACCAGCACATGGGGTAGAATTTCGACATTTGAATTTGGGGAAGGCACAAACATCCAGTACATTGCAAACCCTGGGGCGAGCATTGCTTTCCTTCATTCATCACTTTTAACGGGCACGTTACTAATAGGGAAAATATACTGAATTCTTAACATTTTAATGCGAACTAGTGTCTTAGGTGACTTTCTATATGGAAAAAAGTAGACTACTGGACAACTCTAAACAATCAAGTTCACTGAAAGGTGGGTTGGAGCAGGTCAAAATAAAAGGGAGGCTGCACCAAGAAATAACAAAAGGTAGTTAACTGGTTTGGCCAAGTGTGATAATCTCGATTGGGTGTGGACTGTGAGACTGATGATACAGAATCCTCAGTGAAGCCTGTTGGGAGTGGCTGTGAGGAAGCAGCTTACCCACAAATGTACCCTCTTCCCCTTTCCCTACTTTGTTTTAGAGACAAGGAATGTGTTTTTGAAATGAAGTAGAGGGTACTGAATCAAGTGGGCTAACTGAAGAACCGAAGACGTTTTATGCCTCTCTCTTCATTAAAGAAATAACTAAAACATAACAACACCACAAAAAAAACACGGGAAAGAAAATTTTCATGGTCCAGAATTTTAGAAATTTCTAGAAGACAAAGAGTGAATAGGACTGCATTGATGGCAAAACGAGAACAGGAAAAAAACTTGTTTAAAATTCAGGGCCACAAGAGCAATTCTAAAATTTCTCCACACTTGACATTAATGACTACAAAGAACAGGCCTGGACTTTTAAGCAATTGTCGGGGCAATTAGTTAAATAACTATATTTGGAGCAATCCGTCCCCTTCTTTTTTTTTTTCACTGTCAATATCCAATGGTGACAAAGGCATGTGTCCCCAGGTTAAAAACCTTAGAACTGCTTTAAAACAAGAAATATTCACTGTGCTGGGGTTAAAGACCCTGGGTTGACTCTGAAGTACCTCCAGACCCTCTTAGGAACATTAGACAGCAGAAGAAGAAGGTGAAAAGAGCTGATTCAGGATTTAACTCCAAAGTATATGAATACTTCCTCTAAGTGGGATTTCGGCACAGGAGACACATAGAATAGAGAGTGGGGGCGGGGCTCCAGGAGAGCGGGAGACCCAGAAGATAAGCTTCCCACATGAACCTATTCCCAAATCCTGATTCTTCTCCATAATTAGAAGGAAGCTGACTAATCAAAACGTTCAATGATGGTTGAAGAAAAATCTCAAATGTGAACATAGGAAGCCAAGATTGGACTAGTATTTGTAGAAAAGCAATATTGAGAAAAGAAAGACATCAAAATCATCAAATTGAAAAAAAAACTCTAAGTAAATAGCCTTAATAGAGAAAAGGAAAAAATACTTTATAAGTGATAACTTCAGAGAAAATTTAACAGTTTTCATGTCTTAATATCATAATAGTAAGAGTACATTCATACACATCAATTATCCCAATAAATATATTTAGGTTAAATTTTCTTTATTAAAGGATAAAGACTAATTAGGTTAAAGAAAAAAGTCTTTATACTCTTTACTAGTAGTGTAACAGTTAATAGGACAGGCTTGGGATTTGAATCCTGGCTTTCATACCTATTAATGATTTATGAAATAAAAATAAATAATTTAACTAAATAGAAGCTGACAGTGTAAGATCAACCCAAGAAATTTTTCCTCAATATAACGTTAAAGGATAAAGTAATGACAATGATTTGTTATGAGATAGAAAGTACAAGACATGAAAGACAGTGAATTGAACATTTTTTTCTACAGGAGTTCTAAAGGTAAAAAAGACAAAAGAAAGGAAGACATTCAATAAATTATTAAAAACAATTTCCCAGAGCTGATGAAAAACATGAATTTTTAGATTTGAGTCCATTGTGTTTTGAGCAGTGTTGTCATGAGTAATAAATGAGATAATATACATGTAGCACCTGTACTTGATATCTGTACGGTACATGTAAAGTACTTAGCAAATAGTGCTCAATAAATGTTAACTCTTATTATTGCTATAAGAGACACCTGAAACAAAACGACAGGTTTAAAGTTTGAAAATACAGGAATATGCAAAGATGGAGCAAAGAAATACTAATGAAAATAAATAGGGAGCATTGAGTTAAACATGATGAATTGAAGATGCTCTCACTTGTACCAAAAAAAAAAAAAACCCACTAAAAATACAATAAAGAGATTTGTAAAAATAGGGATGGACCCATAATGAGAAAAAATGCAACACCTTGGGAAAAGGAAAGCAGTTAAACAACTAACTGGTAAGTTATTTAAAAAAACAAAAACAAAAACTAATGCCTGTTTGGCAGTGAGGGAAACCCAGAAGTAGGCAAGTTTGTACCACAAACCACCAGAAAGGCTTGCGAGCAAGAGGCACTACTCTGAGTATAGATGGTGGGGTGTATGCGAGGCTAAAGATGGGATTATTGATTGAAGTCCATATATGATATAGTTAAATCTTCAACCATCTTCCCACCTCCACAGGAGACTACAGAAAGAATGACCTAGACTGGACTCAGGATTTAGGTGAGGAATGACAGGCCAGGCTGAACACAGTAGAGTTAAGGGAAATGCAACTCAGTATAAAGAGCAAGATCCAGGGCTCCTTCCTCAATTAGGTTCCAAGAGTGCTAGTAGTCTACACTGTGAGTCCCCGGCATTGCAGAGGATCTCTCCTGGGAATCTGACTCGCCCAGGAGAAAAGACCTTCAAGTAGTGATGGTTGGGGAATACCCCAACCACACTGTCCAGGCAGAGCTCCTTATAGTGAAGCCCCTAGGAAACAAGTCATACCCACTCATAGAGAGCTTCCAGTAAGCCTTTAAGTGACTCACTTAAAGAGTGATTACTAGGGATTGCCAGATATTTGCAGAACGTTTCCTCATAAAAGCAGAAAACAAATTTAGGGGAGACAGAAACAATGCAGAAGTACAAGAAAGCAGTATTTTTAGAAAAGTAAAAAAAAGCTAATTGTGCCTATTAAAAAAAAAAAAAACCAGCAGACTATGAACAAAGGAACAATCAAAAGTTGTCTTGGAAATTAAAAATAGCACATACAAAATATTCCATGAAAAGGTAAGAAGGTAAATTTGAGAAAGTCTCCCAGGAAGTGAAAGACATAAAGAGTGTGAGTAAGAAAGGATGAAAATAGACTGGAAATGATGAAGGATTAGTGCATCGGTTTAGCAGGCTTGGTATCCTGAGAAATGGAAGTTCCAGAGATAAAAGAAGAAGAAATTATCAAGTCATCAATTTAAGAGATCTTCCAGAAATAAAAGACACATGTTACTAGGTGGAAAACACCAACCAATGCCTGGCACGGTGGATGAAAAGAGATCCATAGCAAGGCAACCCATTGTGAAATTTCAGAGCTCTCAGGACACAGAAAAGATCCTACAAGCTTCCAGGAGACAAAACAGGCCACAGACAAAGGAACAAGAATCAGATGGGCATCAAATGTATCAACAACAAGCCTGAAAACTAGCAAACCTTCCAAATCCTGAGAGAAAATCATTTCCAACCTAAAATTCTACTCATACTCTCAAACTGTCAATCAAATGCAAGAGCAGAATAAAGACAGTTCAGAAAGGCCGCCCTCATGTACCTTGTCCTAAGAAGCTTTGGGTATGATCAGCCAACTCAAGGGAGTAAACCAAAGAAAGAAAGACTGGACTAAATAGGGAATAAAGCCCACAAGCATGGTCGAGGGGATGGCTTGGATGAAGTGCAGAGAAGCCTAAGGAGGGCAGCGATGCAAAAGGCCATGACATCCACCAATGGCACAAGAGGGCAGACAGGAGACTGTGTGACGTGGACGTGAGATTAATACTTCTGGTGGAAAGTTGTGGATAAATTTGTGCTAGGTATGTAAACAGCCAAGCTAAGGGGGAAATTTATGAACTCCAGGGAAAATAGAAACTTATACCTAAAAGGATATTTAATCATAATATACTAAGTAACTTGGCTACGAATCATATTTTTGTAGAATAATGAATATTGAATATTGATCTAACCAAAAATTATCACTCTCTGGGGAGGATGTGGGAAATGAGAATGTGATAGAATTATGTAAAGGGGATAAATAATAATGTTCCACAACAGGAAATAGATACAATCCAAAACTGAAAAATCAAGAGACAGAAGGTTATGACTTAGAAATGTGGAAGCGATTATTGGAAGAAACAATGAAAAGAGTAGTAAGTAGTTGCCTTGAGGGAGAGGAAAATCATCAGTAGGAGGGGTGAGGCAAGGAGTTCATTTTGTTATGTCTTGCACAATTATTATTCTTAAAACCATATACCCATATAAATTAAAATTTAGGAAGATTAAAAAAATAATTTAAAGACAGTAAATATGGCAATATTAATATCAGACAATATAGGACTTAAGGCTAAAGTATTAAAATGAGAAAAGATATTTCATAATAATGAAGGTACTATCTGCCAAGAAAACATATTGTCATGAACCTTTGCCCTCTTAATAACATAGCTTTAATATACATATTCAAATATGCAAAAGTCAACTGATAATCAAAAATCTTAGTGGGACATCTTAATGTACTTTTCTCAGAAATTAAAAGATTAAACAAACAAAAACTTAATTCTGTATGTATGTGGAAGATTTGAATAATATAACTACTGAATCACATACACACACATATATATGAATATATGTACAAAAACAAACATATATATTCACCTACATTATTTTCCATTGACCTCAGAATACTCATAAAAGCCACTATGAAGTAGGCCACATAAAAACTCCGAATAGTTCAAAAAGCACGAATCATACATACAGGATACAGTCTCTGGCCATAAGGCAATCAAATTAGAAATGAGCAAAAACAATAGAGCGGCAAAAAAACCAATCAATTTGCTTGTAATTTTTTTAAAAATGTTTACTCTCTAGGATAAAAAAAATCTTAAACTGTGAGTTATTTTGAAATAAAGGACAGTGGGAGGGAGGACTACAGAACAAAAAAAGGAAGCTAAAAAAGGCAATGAAATAACTCCTGAAAAAAAGGTGTATAAAGATACTAGGAAGAATTAATTGAAAATGAACAAATATGTAATATATATATATATATATAATATATAACATATATTATGTAAAAATATATAAGATATTAAAAATGTATTTTAGCAATAAAACCAAGAACTATTTCTTGGTGGGGAAAAAACAAAACTAACAATAAAATAGACTAGCTTTTGACAAGCCCATGCAACAAAAAAGGAAAGACATATAAATAAAATAAAATTAAGGAAAGGGACAAAACTATAAAGTCATACCAATAAATTTAAGGATCTCAAGGAAATGGGAGGTATTCTAGGGAAACATAAATTACTAAAAATAACATTTTAAAACAAAAATCACTTTATGTGGGTTAAAATTTTTTTATTGTGATAAACTACATATATAACATAAATGTCATTTTGACCACTTAAACTGTAAAATTCAGTGGCATTCATTACATTTACATTGTTGTGCAATCATCACCACTCTCTGATCCCAAATCTTTTCATCACCCTAAATGAAAACTCCAAAACCATTAAGCAATTACTCCCCATTTCTCTCTTCTCCCAGTTCCTGGTAACCTCTAATCTACTTTCGGTCTCTGTGAATTTGCCTTTTCTAAACATTTCATATAGGTACAACCAGACAATGTTTGTCTTTATGTAACTGTCTTATTTCACACCGCATGTTCTCAAGACTCATCCCTGTTGCAGCATGTATCGCAACTTCATTCCTTTTTCAGGGTGAATAACATCCCATTGTATGCGTGTACCACATTTTCTTTAGCCATTCATCTGTTGATGGACACTTGGGTTATTCCCATATTTGGCTATTGTGAATAATATTACAATGAACATGGGAGCCAAAGTGACTTTTGAAGAGGTGGAAAAGCAGAATAGATCAATCTCTATAGAAGTTAAAGTCAGTACAAGATTTATCTTTTAAAAACTATCCCACATAGCTACGGCAAAGTTCTCCCAGAACTTTAGGACATATAAAGTTTCTAGAAGCTAGAAAAAGATGAAAATTTTACCAAGTTTTACATCAAGACTAATGAAAATCTGACTGGATGAAACTCATATAATAAATCATAAACAAACTATAAAAGAATGTCATCTAAAAGTATAGATGCAAAAATTCTAAAATGGAATACAAATAAAATACCAGAAAATGAAATTTATGAGTGTATTTAAAGGACAATTTTAATATGATTGGCCAAGTAGGTTTTATTCCAGAAATATAAGGCTAATTCAATATTAAGAAACCTGTTATTGTAATTCAACATTTACGATTTAAAGAAAAAAAACAATAGAATTATCTCAAATGTAAAATAATATTTTGGCTAAATTTCAACATCTCTTTTTCAGCAAATTAGAAAAGGAAATTTCCATTATTAAATATTATGCTTAATGGTGAGATAATAGAAATATTTAATTAAAAAGTCAGGAAGATACAGGGACAGTAGCTGTTACCAGTAAAATTCAATAGCAGATCTGCCTAATACATAGAAACAAAGACAAACAAGCAAAATACATAAAAATGCAGCCAAAATGAAGAGACAAATAAAACATGTCCCAAGTGAAAGAACAAGACAAAACTTCAGAAAAAAAAAAACTAAACAAAATGGAGGCAAGTCATCTACCAGATGCAGAGTTCAAAACACTAGTTATAAGGATGCTCAATTCACTTAGGGGAAGAATAGATGTTCTTAGTAAGAACTTCAACAAAGAGATATAAAACAAAAAAGGAGATAGAAAACAAACAAAAAAGAAACCAGTCAGAGATTAAGAATACAATAACTGAAATGAAGAATACATTAGAGGGAATCAACAGCAGGTTAGATGAAGTAGAGGACTGAATCAGTGATTTCTAAGACAAGGAAGCAGAAAACACCCAATTAGAACAGCAAAAAGAAAAAAATTTTTAAAACGAAGATAGCGTAAGGGACCTCTGGAACGTCAAGTGTACCAACATTTGCATCATAGGGTTACCAGAAGGAGAAGAGAATTAAATACCTATTAGAAGAAATAATGACGGAAAACTTCCCTAACCTGGTGAAGGAAATAGACATACAAGACTTGGAAGTACAGAGATTTCCAAACAAGATGAACCCAAAGAGGCCCATACCAAGACATCAAAATGAAAATGCCAAAGATTAAAGACAAAAAAAGAATCTTAAAATCAGCAAGAGAAAAACAAGTAGTTACCTACAAGAAAGCTCCCATAAGACTGTCATCTGATTTCTCAACAGAAACTTTGCAGGCCTAAAGGGATTGGCATAAAATATTCACAGTGATGAAAAGTAAGGACCTACAACCAAGACTACTCTACCCAGCAAAGCTATCGTTTAGACTCAAAAGAGAGATAAAGAGCTTCCCAGATAAGAAAAAGTTGAAGGAGTTCATTACCACCAAACCAGTATTACAAGAACTGTTAAAGGGATTTAAGATGAAATAGAAAAAAATCAAAAGTTTGAATAAGAAAATATTGCAAAGAAAAAATTCTCACTGACTAAGGCAAACGCGTAATAAAAGCAGTAGGTCAACCAACATTAAAGCAAGTATAAAGGTTAAAAGGCAAAAGTAGGATGGTCATGTATAATTACAACAGTAAATTAAGAGAAACACACAAACACACATATAAAAGAAATAAAAATAATGACAAAAGTATAAACATAGAGGGGGAGAGTAAAACTGACAGTGATTATAGAATTTGTTCAGACTTAAGCAACTTAAAATAGACTGCTGTAAACATAGCTTGGTACATATGAATCACATGGTAACCACACACCAAAAATATACAAGAGATATGTAAGAAATAAAGAAAAAGGAATCCAAACACTACAGAGAGTCAACAACATACAACATAAATGCGCAAGAGGATAAGAAAAGAATAGAGAACTATAAAAAAGATTGGAAAACAATAAAATGGCACTATGTCCCTATCAATAATTACTTTAAATGTAAATGGATTAATTGCTCTAGCCAAAAGACAACTGAACGAAGAAGAGGTGGTACATGTACACAATGAAAATTACTCAGCCCATAAAAATGAATAAAGTCTTAATATTTGCAACAACATGGTTGGACCTAGAGGGTATTATGCTAAGTGAAATCAGAGTCAAACAGAGAAAGATAAATACCAGATGATTTCACTTATATGTGGAATGTAAAAAACAAAATAAATGAACAAATAAGACAGAAGCAAACTCATAGACTCAGAAAACAAATTGCTGGTTGCCAGATGGGAGGGAGGTTGGGGCCTGGGTGAAAAAGGTGAAGGGATGAAGAAATATAAATTTTCAGTTATAATTATGGGGATATAAAGTACAGCTTAGGGAATATAGTCAATAATATTGTAATAATTATACATGATGCCAGGTGGGTGTAGGTCTTATCGGGGGGATCACTTCATAAGTTATATAAATGTCTAACCACTACGCTGTATACCTGCAACTAATATAACATTGAATGTCAACTATAATGGAAAAATAAAAATTTTTTAATTCCTTAATTTAATCTTATCTGCAAAGTCTCTTTTGCCACTTAAGGTAGCATTTACGGTTTATAAGAATTAGAACATAGACATATTTGGGGGCCATTACTGAGCCTGCCACAGAGGGTGACTGACATCTTCCATGATGTAAGGTCTGGGCTAATGCCATCACCCCTGGATGCTAACCTGGAGGTGAGCTCTACCAGAAGAAGTCTCTGATGGAGCAGTTCTTGCCTTCATGCTAGACATGGCATGTTGGATTCGGCTTGAGCTAGGGGGAGCCCAGTCCAAACTTTTTGGGGACAGGCTATCAGGCCCAGCAGAGAGCATCCGGGTCCCTGCCAAATGTGCTGAGGTTGGAGACAGGGGCCCAGTTCTTGAAGATAATAGCCTGCTGCAGCCTGAGGCAATGGGGGGATGGAGAAAGAAGTGGGGATGTCTGTGAGCAGAAGCCTGCATATCATCCTCTGGATATTGGAGAGGTATGGACTGTCTTTTGAGCCAGGAAGTTATATAAACAGAGCAATGTTTAAAGAAGATTAAGCTGGCAGTTGTGTGTAAGCGGGGGCCAGGGGAGAGGGTGTGAGAAATTGGTGAATAAATACAGTCATGTAATGATTAGTTTCAGAGGGAGCAGTGGGAATGGGGAGAGAAGAAAATATGTGTAAGAAACATCCTGTCAAACTGAAAATGCGCTAAAAATACCACTGCTGAGCTAAATCAAAAATGGCAGCAACATCTTAAATCATTTTGGAAAAAAATTGTTTCAGTTTCTATTGGTTTTTACTCTCAAATAATTTATGTAATTGTAGAATCCGTTGTCGAATGGTTTTATTAATGCCTACAGCTGACGCCATACAATACCTGTTTAGCAGGTAGACATCGAAACCTTACTACAGTCGCTGTTTTTAAAAACATAGTCAATTGCTCGGGTATTTGAAAGAGCATAATGTTATAGATATTTAAATTAGCACATACAGGATATGCGGCTCAGGATTGCTCCTTCGGGAGTGGCGACAGATAGATATATTGTCACCATAGGAAGTTTTGACATTTACTACCTTTCACCTTTAAAAAAAAAAATGAGCCCTTCTCTGACTTACCAGATGGCCCCTCTCTCTATGGCTTGCCTGCCATCTGGAATTTGTTTTGATAAATCCAAACATTACGGATATATTATCTTCCCAGCTAAATATAACATTTAGTTCATTCGCCTGGCAACCTATGCATTTCTTTCACATGCTAAAAAAGATTGAAGTGTAGTTACATCCTGTATTCTGGTCACTGGATACAAATGGCCAAAAATAAGTCAATCTGCTTTTAGTAACCTGCAAAATAACCTGAAAGGGGGGACCAGTGGCAGGCCAGTGTCCCTGAGTAGGCTAGAGGCCATCCTGGGGACCTGTGGGTGACGGTGTCCAGTGGGATGGGGGTTTTGAAATGAGTCAGATCTTGTACATTCCTCAACGCGCTCAAGTCCTTAAGCACCTAAAGATGTCCAGAAGCCCATCTTTTTTTCTTTTCTTTAGAAAATTCTAGTTTGTAGAGTTATACGTACACATTAAAAGTGAAATCATTTTAAGCTTGTAGTGGAAGCAGTGGCCTTCGTGCCAGCCTCCATGGCCCGATCCCACTTTCAAAAGTTCTCAGTTTCAATTAATTTACTGTTTATTTTGATTTTTGCCTCCATGTTTCTTTAAAAAATAACTTGTTTATGCTGCTATTTATTTTCTTCTTATATTTTCTTTTGTCTCTCATCAATAGAGGAAAAAATTAGGTCTCATACATCACACTTTTCCTCCCAATATAAATATATCCTACTTTTGTATCCAGTAGAAATTGGTATCCAGTATTTATATTACTATGACTGTGGAAATATTACAAAGCTTAGCCATGTGGTGTACTATAATTAACTACAGTTTCTTTCTTGTTCGACCCTTTTTTTGCTTCCTTAAGAGAATAATAACAGCCTTAATTTTTCTATTTAGATTTTTTATGTGCGAATCACTAATTTTTCTCACTTATAAGTGTTTCAAAATGTAAATTGCCTCTCAATATGTTCAAATATAGTAGGTCATTTATCAATTTCATTTTTCCCCTTAGGCTCCCCCCCGCTCCCCTTCCCACCTATAACCCTCTGTTTCAGCTTGAACTGGTAGCACTCCAGCCCAGGCCTACTGCTCCACGGTCATTGCAGAACATTCCCAGACGTCTCAGGATGTTTCTCTCACCTGGGTTGGAGTCTTTATTCCCCCAGACTGTAATTGCCTCTGCTAGGATTGCGCCCCCATTTTGGTAGAGCACAGCATTCCTTAAAACAAAACAAAACAGAACAAAATCATGGGAGGCAAAAGGTAAGGTTAGGTTTTAAAAATTTCTTTCTATCCTTTCCTTCAACTGATGTTTAATAGAATTCTGGTTTATTTCAAAACCAGAATTTTTTTGAAATAATTTCCCGTAGAATTTTGAAAGTGTGTAATCGTTGTCTCCAGTTTTGAATGCCACTTATGAGGAGTCTGATCTACTCTGATCTCCAGTCTTTCTAAGTCTTTGTGTCTTTTTTTCTCCTTCTCCTCTTCCTCTTCTTCTTTCTTCTCCTACCCCACCCCCCACCCCTGTCCTCCTCCTCCTTCTCCTCTTTCTTTTTTAAAAATCAGTGGAGGCCTTTAAGATGTTCCGTCTATCCTCACTGTTCTGAAATGTCCCCTGGCCTGTGCACCGCTGTTCCTCCATCGCCCTGGGCACTGGATGAAGCTTCTCCATCGATAGGAAATTGCTCCATAGGATTGTTTGGTTTATTCCCTCTCCTTACTTTTCTCCGTTCACCCATTCTTGAATTCCCTTCCAGATATTGGACCCTGTTGACTTGTTTGCCAATATTGACAAAATCTTTTCCCAACTAGTTTTTTCTCTTTCTGTTCCACGCCAGGGACACTTCCTAACCTTACTTTCTAACCCTTTAATTGAAGTCTACATATCTGTTCTCACATCATTAATTCCTAAGCACCTCCTTTCTGAACAATTTTCTTTCGTAACCTCATGTTCTTGTCTCTTGCATGTAATATCTTCACTTATCTCTTGAAGCATATGAATTGCATGTTTTCTTCTGTTCTTTGTCTATTTCTCCCTGAACCACACAAACCCATGTTCCTTTCGTTTTAACTCTCATAGTCCATATTAGAAGCACAAGTACAAATTCTGTGTGGGTAGGTGACTCTTATTGATTCGTGGACTCTATTGTTGTGTGAGCTGGCTGAGTTGTTTCATTGGGAAATCCCCAAATGTAAATAGGTGTTTTCTCTCAAGCGAGTTTTTCCTGCAGGGGAGGAAGTCCCCCTTCTTCTCCAGGGACATGTAAACATGGCTCTCTGTGTGCTTGGAATCAAATCAGCGAAGGGGTGAGAGATGTCCCTCTCTCAAGTGTCAACCTTCACTTGGCCCCCTCTTTTCAGCGTAGTGACATCATCCTCCACTGTTTCTGCTATCCTGGGGTCTGGAGTTTCTCCAGTTCCCCCTCTCAAGAATGAACCTCTGGTTTTATCCCAGTATGGGCTGAAGCAGTTGCTTGGTTGCTCAGGGGAAAAGGGAAATTCAGATATAACTGGTTCTTAAAATGACTTTTAACCCTGTATATCTGTTTTTAGTTTCACTTGGCCTCTCACTTTTAAAGGGAGCCAGCGCCTCTACTTCTTGAGTCTTTCCGACTTTCTTCCACACAAATCAGAATGCCGCTGAATTTATTCCTCTGCCGGTTTAGATTTCAGCTTTCTCAGGGGTGCTAAGTATTTATAAGTCCATTAGCACAAGCCCACATGTCGTTTCCTCTCTTGTTCTGTGTCCTTGCGGGTTCCTTTTTCTTTTAAGTCTCATGTCTGTTATCTTAGTGAAGGTTTTAGAGGGAGTGGTAGCAAATGAATAACTCAATCTACCACGTCTAACTAGGTACCCCTCTAGAGGCCTTCCTAAGTGGGTCTGAAGAAATTCTGGTCACGAGAAATGGCTTTGAACGTGGATGTCGAATGACAAGAAAAGTCACCTTGGACGTGAGTGACTCGGGGGTGAGATGATGGCTGCTTCATGAAGGTGATCAGTGCCCTCACTGAAATCTGCAATCCACAGAGAACCACTGGGGCTGAGTTGGGGTATGGGGGATGGAGCATGAAGACAAATGGTATATGGAGAGAGTACTGAGTTTGGTCAAATTTCTTCTTGTTACTTATTAGTTTCTTATCTTATTGACTCTTAATTTGTTGCAAATGAAGGAAGGAGAAAGAGAAGCGTAATTTCCTTTTCTTTCTTTCTTTTTTTTTTTTTACTGCTTTCATCCTTAACACCATGGGTTCGTAGACAGGTAGGCAGGACACCTCGCTCAGGAAGAAGCAGAGTAGTTAAAATGCAGAGGGCAGTTAAAAATTTCCATGGGGTGTGAACTATGAAACGTTAGTTCCAAAACTTCTTGTAAATAATTTCATCCAAGTTCATCAAAACTTGTTATAAATATAATACAGTACCCATAAATTATTAATTTTTCTAATTTTGTGTGGGTAGGTCTGAACATAAACACTTTCGTGTGTGTAATTAGTCTAATAGGGAGGGACTTCAGCTCCAGGTTATTCTATATCTGTGGCAGGATGTCCTCTGAATTCTTAGAAAATAAGCAAAGGAGGGAGAAAAAGAGAAAATGGAACATAGATTTAAAAATGATATCAGAGTAAACAACAATGTTCACAGCACCTTCATTCACAAGTACCCCAAACTGGAAACAACCCAAATGTCCGTCAACATAAGAATAATGAATAAACAAAACATCCGTACAATGGAATACCACTCAGAAATAAAAAGAAATGAACTACTCATATATGCAACAACACAAACTAATCTCACAAGAAGTCAGATAAAATAACGCATACGATATGATGCTTTTCATATGAAGTTCTAATCTATGGATATAGAAATCAGAACAGTGGTTGCCCATAGGGGTGTGTAGGGGAGAGAAGGGACATGAAGGAACTTTCTGGGGTAACATAAATGTTCTATATTTTGATTGGATTGGTGATTACATAATTGTATCAGAATCCCTGAATTTCTACTTAAGATCTGTGCATTTCATTCTATGTAAATTTTACCTCGCTTCTTTTTTTCAAGACTTTCAAAATGTCTCCATGCTGTTTCCACCCCAGATTTCAGTTTAGTCCTCACTTTCTCTGGATCAAAGAAGTCCGATGTGGAAAGTGTTTCCTTCTGGAACTTATGTAGCCCCACCTCCATTTATGTCTAATTTCTACTCATTCCTTGAAGACCAACTCAGGGCTAGCCTGCCTTACTTTCTCAATGCCTTTTCTCATTAGTCTGCCACCAGCCCCTTTCCATGTTCAAGGACCTCTTACAGCCTTGTAGTAGTAGTACGAGCCATCTTATGCGAAGCTGTTTGCGCCTCTGGATTTTCAGGCCGCTGCAGTCTGGAAGTATGCTCTTTGAGTTCTTGAATTCCTCCGTGATAGTTTCTGGCTACTCAGAATGAAGATTCAGAATTCCTGGTCCCAGAAATGGAAAGAAGCACTTGGGTCCTAGAATTAGAAAACAAAGGTAGAAATCCTGGAAATATGAACTTAAATGAGTGAACCTCACTGAGTTTCTGGTTTTTTCATTTTCAAAATCAAATATTAAAACCTACTTCACCAGGTAGTTGGGAAAAAGGAGAAATAGCATCTATAGACATTGCCATAGTGCCTGGCTCTTAGTAGCTATTTAATAAATGTTATTGTTATTAATGGATATTTTTAAAAGGGGGAGGTTCCTGAAATAGGGTCAGTGACCTGAATGTTCAGTACCATCTTCACTGAAATGTTGCCCTCTGGGCTCACCTGCCACCTCCTTCCTTCCCAGATTCCTGACATTTGTGAAGGGAGAGTGGCAGTATCCTTGAAGACAGCAAGGGATGCCAATAGCCATCACTTGTAGCCTGTACCTCTGTTCACTCCCATAGTAGCAGCATGGAGACGCCGTTACTCTGCTCTGTCTTGGGCCACTATGTTTCCCTTCATCTTGCCTAAGACACTGATTCATGTCTCCAAACATCACTTGAATTGTGTTCTTATTTTACTTATCTTCTAGACCTCTATATGATGTTAAAAGAAATAGGGCTTATTTTCATTGTTTCTTTAACATGGCCCAGCTAGAAGAAATTATTAAGTCAGCTAATAAAATTATCTTTCAAAAGAGTCCCAAGATATTTAATAAGATTTTTCAGTTAGAATAACGTTGTCCCCTTACATGTCCCAGGTCTTACGATCACTCCTTCCCTGATAGTGCATAGGATTTAGTAAGCGTTGATGCTCAAAAAGGGCCCGTTGTTGACTCAGCTCATGTTACCTGAGAATAAATATTTCCCTGTGACATGCTCAACACCCCACAAATGTGGCCTCGCACCCTTCAAGATCCCATGTTAGTGGGCTATGTGCTACTTTGGCACAATTGCTCTCTGTATCCAACTCAGGAAGTGATGTCTTGAACTAAATAGAAGGGTAGTTAGGAACAGTGCGGAAATGATGATTGCAATCGCTAACTTAAGTCTAGACTTTGATTGAAACTGATTTTGATACAGGGACTGAGCAGCGCTTTGGCTCTCGGAGTTACTTTTCTGCCATCGCTGTGGCGGAGAGCAGCATGCACTCATGAAAAGAACATTGGCTGGGCTTTGGAACCAAGCATAACTTGGTTTAAATCTTGACTCTGCCACTTACCAGCTGTGTGACTGCGAGCGAATGACCTAACATTTCTGAATCTCAGTTTACTCATCTGCAAATGTCAAAGTTACTGGGTCATCCTGCAGAGTGGAGGTTATGTAGATACTAGCACAGCACGGGCCATGCGGAGGCCCCGAGGAAATAATGGCGATGATAATATAACAAAAAATCATCTCTGTCATTTTAATGGGGATGACAATAGCACACCAATTGTTAGTGGCTCACCTGCACAATCTGTGCCCAGGGAAGCCACACAGAGTACTGAGTTCTCATGAGGAATCGACTTGTACCATACAGAGCTAGGTAAGATAGAAACTTACATTTTTATCATTAAACCTGGCTTGATACAGCTTGAGATACATATCTGTGTGAGCCTGCTTCTCAGACAAGAGGAAACTGCCTCTTAACTTCAATCTTTGAGGCTAACACCTTTTCCTGATGGGATCCTGTATAGCCTCCCCTTGAGGATTAGGTGACATCTGCCCTCTGTACACCCAAGACTCTGGCTCAGGTGATGCTCATGATTGCCCCCTTCACTCTGATGGTGCTCCCAGCCCTGGGCCCCTGGACTTTGCTCTCACTCCCATGACCTCAGGTAAGTCATCTTACCTTCCCTGATTCGTTTCTTCCTCCTTACGTGCCCCAGTTGGGGTGGCCAGGTGATCCTAGGTGAGCCATCTGGGAAGCAGCATGAACCCCTCTCTGACCCCAGCACTCGGGTCACATAGGAGGAGGTACACTGACCTGGGGAAGAACCTGCTTAACGATGTCTCTGGATGGCTAACGTCCTCACGCTGCAGGTCCTCAGCTGAAATCAAACCACCTTTTCTCTGATGCTCGTTTAGTTAGCAGGCTCCTTCCTCCTCTTTAGAGGGCCCTGGTCCATAATTGCTCACTCATAATACTGTTTCCTCCTGTCTTTTGCCTGCCAGCCAAATCTTGGACCATTAGGAACTTAATATTGGAAATTCTAGTACTAACATACACTTGTCTAGTTTCTTATCTTTCCAAAAAGATTTTGCATCCATCATCCTCTTTGATCATTGTAACAACTCTGTACAGCACGATGTTTCCTGAAAATGACTGATACAGAAACTGGGGTTTGGGCAGAGTGGATCTAAAGCTCAGTGGCCATTAGGTGGTAGAACTTCAATGAAAACCTGCATTCTTTGACACCAACTACTTTTAAAATCTTCAGAGCCCATGTTTCTATATTCTGTCAATATGCTTAGGGCTTAGGATAAGTTTTTTTTTTTTTCTCTTATGTGTAACAATATGCTTAGGGCTAGGTAACATCTTTTTCATGTGCAAAGTTTGACTATTGCAATAAAAATAGCTCATCACACAGGGGTGAAGAGGTGTGAGAATTCACCTTGCTTCTCAGAATGCTGACTTAGCCTCATGGTCGCTGAGAGCAGGGAGGGACCTGAGAAATCAAGTCCAACCCTGTACGTTATTCAGATGACTCAACGAGCATCTACAGGAAATACGTCTTGCCCAATGTCGTAGATCAAGTTTGACCACTACCAGCAGAGCTGTTGGGAAGTGCGAGGAAAGGTAGATAAACTTCTAGGATCAGTGCAAATTCAACCAGCCACGGGCCCACTCCCTTCTACCAGAGTCTCTGGTCTATGGCAGACACACGATGTGCTTTCTCTGATTGGTGTGAAGTGATTCTGCCATCAACCCCAGTGGAGCTTTACTCTGTTAGGAAAGTACATTAGTGTTGCTCCTTCGGTATCTCCCTCGCGTCTGTCCTCCTGAAGCTTCAGGCTGGCTGGCCGGGGTCCATGGGGCCACCGTCGGGGAGAGAATTGGATAAAAGAAGACACGGCTCCAGTTATCTCTGCTCTGGAAGCAGAGTTCTTGCACGTTTCTGGGCCCGGGTGCTGCCATCTCTGCCTTTCCAACTTCTCCAGCTTCATAGACTGGGGACTGTCCCTATAGGCCTCTCAGGGCTGCTAGCCAAACTGTCCACCTGCCCCTTGCTACTTTATCAGAACTCTAGGCTCCTGTGTGCTGTCTTGCTGCTCACTGTGTGTCTCGTGTACACTCTCAGCTCGTTTGTGGGGCAGATCCCACCCCGGCCTCTACTTGGGCTCTCCTGGGCTCTGCGTATCTCCTCTCTGCTCCCTGAGGCCTCTGCTTCTTCATCTGTGGAGAGAAGCTAATGAAACTATTTTGCAGGGTTATAGCATATGATTGAAACCACACTGGCATAGCACTTGACCCACAGAAGTTCCCAAATAATGGCAGCTATTAATGTGATTTGCAAAGATGTCTCCCCCATTGGATTGCAGACACCTGGAGGTTAAGGATCACGGCCATTCATTTTTGTATCCCCTGTGCCTGAGACATATTAACTGCTTAATAAATGTCTCCAGAACAGAATGGAAGACAATCATCCTGGAAAACTGTCTATGAGTGTGGCCTGCCCACATTTTCAGTGTTTCCCAAAACGTTTGTTTGTTAGAATGATGTTTTACTTCATCAAAGCTGCAGTCACCTGACTGGCTCATTTTGGTTACCAGAACTCAGCACTGTCACCAGGGGAAGGGGTGACCTTCATGTAAGCTTTCCTTAAACTGTGGTGAGAACAAAACAAAAAAGGAGGAAACCAGTAACTTTATCGAGGGACATTCCAGAATGTTGAAATGAGGATTTAGTAGAAAATGGTGAGAATTGCTATTTCACAGGGCAGCGTTTTTGCTCAAGCCCCTGGTCCCACGAAGCACGGCTGCGACCAGTCACACACCACCAGTCACACAGGCTGTGTGTCAGGGCCCCTCCTACTGTGAGCTGCCTCCTGATGTGCAGAAGGTGAAGCGTGGGTCCCATACAGCTGTGACTTTTGACTCAGTTCAGAGATTAGGTTTGCTGAGAAGTTTCTAATTACCAGAAAAATCTATCCAAGGGCTGCTTTTATGGGGAAAGAGGCACCCAACCCAGCACCACCAAAACTCAGCCAAAGCCCCAAGGCCCACCCCTGGTCGAGCTCCCGCCAGGAGGGTAGTAGACCACTAGTGGGCACCAAGCCACAGCTCCTGCTTTGGCTAAACAACGCAAGGGAGCGAGTGTGTGGAAGGAGGATTGGTTTAGTCCCTGTGGACAAAAACAACAGTTTAAGCTTCAGCACTTGCTATAGTTCCTGTCCATTCTCAATTCATTTCTAAATTTGGAAAGTGCTATTTACTTTTCCAAATCCCACCACTCTTTGAAAACCTGGGTCCAGCGAACCTTTCACAAACCTTCACCATCTTCTGGCTCGTTGTGTTCCCGGGCCGTGTTCTCTGATGCTCTAGAATCCTGTTCCTAGTTCATCTCTCTGAGCGCTTATCATTTTCTCCCTTGCACTGTTATTTTTTTATACAAATCTCCTGTATTTCCCATCAGACTGCAAGCTTCCCAAGGTCAGAATAAGAAATCCTTTGGTTCCATCTTAGTGCACAATACGGTTCCCCAGGGGGTGGATCATGACTGTTTCTTGAATGAACAAAGGAAAAAGTGAAGTTAAGTGTCTTGAGACTTCAAGAGCTACAGAAAGCTTAAAGATAATGAAAGGAAGGTCTCGTATAATCATTTAGAAACAAAATTCACAAAGTGATTTGGAAAACTGAGATAATTATTTGGAGGGCAAGTAAATGCACTTTTCTGTAAAGATGCCTGGCAGATTTACGAATCCCTCAAGGAAGTGGACCATGTTTTTAAATCGTTACAAATCCCCACTGCCTGGCTCATTTGGGGCATTGTTTTGCCTCTTCCATGGTTTTTAAAGATGGAAACAGGTCTTTACTGCTTTTGCTTATCAAAAAGTAACATATGCTCAATATAACGTTGAAACAATATTGTGAAACAAAAAGGTAAAAAGAGAAAGGTCTGCCTAGGTCCATTTCCTAAGAGATTATTCACTAACATTTTCTATAGTTTTAATGCAATAGGAATAATGTACTGTTTTATACATGCTATCTGTAATCTGCTTTTGTAAACAACTAGAAGTTCTGGCTTCACATGCCCACTTACACACAAGTCTCCCTCATTCTGAAGCAGCTGCAGTGTTCTATTTATCACCTCTTACAAAGTGGGAACTTCAGACAGGTTTCAACTTTTTGCTGTTACTAACTGTGCTTCAGTGCAGTCCTTGCCCATTCGTCTTCTTCAACACACGTGAGTATTTCTCCGTTTGCCGAGACATGGAATGTATAGTTCGGGGGTATGACAATTTACATTTGATACGAACATTTAACATTTCCCTTCAGAAGGTTTTTTCCTGACACATCTCCAGCAGGAATTGGAAAAACCTGTTGGGCTTATCTCCCTTTAAATTCTTCCCGACCATATGTTGGAGGATTTGCAGCAGACGTGATTTTAAAATGATGCTTTAGGGGTGTAAAACACTCTATATTTTTCCAGGAGTTTTTACATAGAATACATATTCTCCTTTGACCTTCATGATAGTCCCTGGTATAAGAGGGAAGACCTTCTTATTCCTGTTTTAGAATCCCAGCCAGAAAGACTGGCTCCAGGCTTCACTGGATGTCAGTGGAAAGGCCGGGGCAGAGCCCTAGACTGTTTTTCTGAATTTCGACAAGCTGGAGGGACTAGCCTGAAGAAGCGAGAAGGGCATGGCCATGTGGTAAGGAGCCTCCCAGGGGTTGTGCAAGTCTTGAATCTATGCCAAAGCGCAAAGGATGACCTGGTTGGGGTGTTTCTTTTTTTTGGCTGAAGTATGTCCTCCTTTCTGAAACCAAGCCAAGCTGGGGAAGGAAGGGACAGGTGGCCAGGCAAGTTGGCATCGGGTCTGCCCAGAAGCTCTGGGAGGTGGGAGGTGGGAGGTGGAAGGTCAGGTTCCGGGACCTATGTTGCCATGAGACGTCTTTTCACTTCATTCTCAGAAGCACCAGTTTAGAGATTGGGGGCAGACAGACCCAGGAGTTCTGACCGCTCCTTTACTGGGATCCTCTGAAATCTAACTAGTGCTATGAGCCCACCTGCAAACTCCCTACTGCTTCCCTTATGTGAGGTTATAATATTTTTTGAAGTGTACTTTACTGATCCTTGGCAAAGAAAGAAAATAGCGTGATTAGTGCTATTGTTCATCAAAAGTTTCTATGGGCTACCTGGGGAAGGGGTGATTTGAGTGTGTAATACACACTGGCTTTCTAAGGCTTAGTATGAAAAAATATATAAAATCTCTCAATGGTTTCATATACTGATTATACATTAAAGTGATAATATGTTGGATATAGTGAATTAAGTAAAATATGATATTAAAATTATTTTACTTGTTTTTGTGTTTTTACATTTTTTAATGTGGTTGCTAGAAAAATGGGAAATTTCTTAAGCATTCCCTCATTCCTTCACTCATCAAGCATATATTGAGCACCTATTATGTAACCAAGCACTGAGTAAGCAAAACAGTTACAGCAAACAAAAAAGAGCGCCCGATAAACTTGCCATACTTGAATGAAAAACAATATGCATATACATCTGTATATGTGTATATAGATATCATCCCACTGAAGTGTGACATTTCTTAAGACATATTTAATTCACTGTTGTTTTTTCCTAGCTTCATGAGTTTAACCCCCACCTCATTCATTTATAGTCTTTTTTGTTTTCTAATACATGTACTTAAGGTTCTAATTTTTCCTACAAGTACTTCTTTAGCTACATTCCAAATGGGTTGATATGTTGAGTTTTATAACTATTTTTTAAATGCTTTAGAATTTCCCCTGAATTTCTTTAAATCATGAACTATTTAGGAGTGTGCTTCTTAGTTTCAAAATACAGTGAGTCCTTGCTTAGAATCGTCGATAGGTTTGAAACTGCGACTTTTAGGCAACATGTAATTAACCAGTTTCACGCTGGGCTAAGTGACAGAAACAAGAGTTAAGTTTCTATGGCATATTCCAGTCACAAAAACGTCAGCAAACTTCTAAATAAAGACCTAAACACTTCCAACATTAAACGTTGAAATAAATGTGAACTCTGCATACATTGAAAGGAGATGAAGAAAAACAAGTAAGAGCATTGTTTTCCAACTCCCGGATTCCAGCCTAGGGTCTCAGTGGCCGGAGTTCATCTAGGCATCTCAGGGCACCATGCGGACCCACCTTGGACAGGATGCCCTTCCATCACAGGGCTACCCACACTCAGATGGAGACAGTACAGACACACCGAGTCCTCCTATGTGCACGTCTGTGGGATGTGGGAAGAAGCCGGCATCCCCGGAGGAAACCCACGCAGACCCAGGGAGGACGCGCCAACTCCTCATAGATGGTGGCCCCAGCCAAGAATCCATTTTTTACCCTCATCAGCATTATATCAAAATGACATTATGGGAGGACCTGCTGTAGATGGGAGAAGTGGCTTGGATACCTTTTTTGTTGGTGATTTCTAATAATTACCAATACACCATTGCTTTCAGACAATGTGGTGGTCTGTGTGATATGGATTCACTGAAATTTATTGAAACTTCCTTTGTGGCCTAGTATCACCAAGTTGTGAAAATGTTCCATCTGTGCTGGAAAAAAAAATGTTATCTATCCTACTGGTGAAGGTAGTCTATGTTATCTACTAAAGTTAGCCTGTTTTAAATGTCTTGTTAAAATTTGGGAGAGCGCTTAATTTTTTATTATTTTGGTTCTTCTTCTCTGTCAGTTTCTGAGAGACAAGCCTTAAAATCTCCTGCTATGATTGTAGATTTGTCACTTTCCCTATGTAAATTCATCAGTTTTAACTTTGTATCTTTTAAGATTATATTATTAAGTAGGTGTGTTGTTTTCTTCATTTGCACTAAAACTTTTCACTCTAAATTCTATAATGTTTGATATTAATATTGCCATAGAAGCCTTCTTTTGTTGGTATTTACATGGCATATCTTTTTCTATTTATTTTCTACCATCAATCTCTTTATGCTTGAGATATGTCTCCTTCAAAAGGACATTGTGGTAATTTCGTCTTTTTACTTTTCCCACATGAGACTCTTTTTAAGCTATTTACATTTATAGCGATTACTAAAATATTTGGATTTATTTCTAGCCTCTATTTCTTGTTGTAGTTATTCTTATTTACTATCATTTCTCTTAACTTGTCTTTCTTCTTTCTTATCGTGCTGGATCGTCTCGATTTGCCTTTCAAATTTGCCACTCTCCACCCTACTCTGTGCCTAAGCGGCTAACCTCAATGCCCTACCCACATTGCCCTGCCCTGGGCATTTAGTTCCATTGAGCCAATGGAAGCCCCAGCAGGATATCTGAGGACAGGTGGAAAGAGAAGTTGGGCTGTGGGTTCCACCAGCTCTCTCTCTGCAGGTTGTGTTCTTCTGAAGGAGATGGCAGCTGGTGTCAGGGGGCCTTCCTCTGAAAGGTGCAGCTCCTGCTGGTTGCCAGGAATCCCTCTTTCCCTCTGCCCTTTCAGATGGACCACAGCTAAAGCTCCCACTTGTTGTAACCTGGTGGGTGGATTGCAGTGTACTGAGAAGAGGTCAGAAGCAAGGCAGGTGACAGGAGGGCAAGAGGATGGAGAGTGCGCACATTGACTGACTGGGTGGAAGGACCCCTCTGAGCCATCATCCCTGTGTCTACCTCATGCTGCCAGGAAGGAAACCACCAGCAAGCCTTAGGCTGAAACCAGACCCAAGTATGGCAAAAAAAAATAACCAAGGAACCGAGCTCTGCGGTCAAAACACAAGATGGTGAATCAGGAGCGTTCTGCTCAATTCCCTTTTCCTCTCCAGGCTTGGAACACCCTCTTAGGTCAAATCGCATCACCACCTCAGCCCTGGAATTCCCGCCTGAAGGGGAAGTGGTACACTCCTGACCAAGTTCCTGCTCAGCGAAGGCACTCACATGCCTGTAGACTGCAGCCTTTGGTGACACCTTGTTCCCCCGTTTCTCCAACAGTGGCCGGGGGCGTGGAGGAGTTGTATGAGGTGAGGAGATGGACACCAGAGGAGAGAAGCCTACATGTCACATGGAGCTTTTCCTCTAAGATTCTAACTCAACACAAAACACACACATCCCCAAATAACATACCTTAACTGCAGACATTTTTTAAAACACAGTAAAAAACAAAAATAAGACAATTTCATCCAAAGTTTGCCATCCAGATACAAGCACTGAAAACATTCTGGTGAATATATTTGGAAAGTATATCTTCCTTTTCACGATACATATTTTCTAAAATGTCTATGGGTAAAATATAATACACACATTTATTTAGATGTAAAAATATAAGAATGGGATTCTGTTATACATACTTTGTAAACCATGTTTTCTCTCTCAATAACATATGGTGAACATTTTCCGTATCATTAAATATTATTTTATAATATATTTAATGGTTGCACATTCTCTAACTTTTTGTTGACCATGTGCCTTTCTCTCGAAACCTCCCTCGGTTTCACTTGGCATCACTGGTTTTGGGGCAGGAAAGAGACTAAGGAGGAGAGACAAGAACCATTTCCATTTGGGCCTCATAAAAGTTCTGGAAGAAGCTCGCTCCCCCAGTGCCCAGGGGAGAAAAGAAATACTGGGAGATTAAGAAATCTGGTTTTCTCCTTTACCCTTTGATTGCCTGGCCTGGGATGTGGGAGTGTGAGGCTGAGACAGAGGTCAACACAAAATCAAGCAAAAGGGTAAGTGTGAGGGAGCCGGAGGGCCTCCCTCCAATCAAACATCCCTGGGGAAGGAAGGTAAGCTGGCACAGAGCTGAACCTACCAATTCATGAGTCAAGTGTGATAGACAAACATTCTCAAAGGTCTCCAAAGCACATTGCTTTTGAAAGCGGTCATTGTTGTGCCAAAGAGTCCTTCATTGGTTGAGTTTTCAGAAACGTAAGGTAACACATTTGGTCACTGGGCCACCCCAGGGTTTCATGGCTTCCGGCCCTATCACATAAATAATACAAGCTGAATGTGGAGGCACAGGAAGTGCCTCAAGGAAAACAAAGATGAAAAAGATCTGTTTTCTTCGAAGGGGGCTCACTGTCTAGTGTGGGTATAGGAGAAATGCTCAGATATCAGCCCCACAAGATAGGCTGAACTCTGAGCTGGACTGTTAGATTTGAACCCTGGTCCACCACTTGCCAGTACAAGTGAGCTTCTGCAAGCCAGCCAGAAGCCCCAAGGGGATAGTGACAGAACTTGCCTCTGAGGGTATGGAGGGTTTAAGGATAAAAGTACATGAACCCTTGGCAGGGAGCAGCATGCAGTAAGTGCCCACTGTGGTGCCTGTGTGTGGGGGCGCTGATGGGAACAAAGCTATCAGACCAGGTCAGAGGCCAGGAAACACTCCTGAGAAGAGGTAGGCCTTGACCTTTGGAAAGGTTCCAATGACACAGATCCGGTGGGTAGGATTTCAGAGAGACTGGGCCCGGAGGTTGAGCTATATGGAGCACAGTGTGGGGAAAGTGACCAGAACATCTGCCCCGAGCCTGGCGTCCGGTGGAGGTGTGAGTAGGAGTTGAGTCAGGAAATCAGGGCCTAAAATGCTGACCTGAAGGGTCTGTGCCCAGCTCAGTAGGAAATGAGGAAATACCACAGGCTTTGAACAGAGGATACCAGGTGTAGATGTCATTGCGTAGGAGTTAGCAGGCTGGTGGGGTGGGATGAGGGAAGGTGAGACGGATGTGGGGTCGCAGGAGGTGTGTGGAACTCCAGAGCATCTGTGGGGATGGAGTGAAGAGTAATGTGCGAAGGATAATGAAGAGGGGGCCTGACCGGCTTCAAGGATGTGTGACCTTCACAGTTGCATAAAGCCCATGCTAGGTTTAATGCTCCGCTGTCACTCTCTTGAAATTGTTAATAGACTTTGAACACAGAGCCCTACCAATTTTGAATTGGATCTTGTAGATTATGAGGCTGATCTTCAGAGGGGGCTATATAAGACCGACAAGGTGTTTGGACATGGAGTAGGGCAGTGGAGGGAAGAAAATGAAAGAATGGTGGAAAATTTAGGTGAACAAATGATGAGTAAGATGGTGGGGAGCATATATTGTGTGTGATACACCAGCCATCACAGGGCCATGCTTGACAATACTTTGGGAATTTGGTTTTAGAGCTCAGGAAAGAATGTGAAGGTGTAGTTTTTATTTGAAATCATACTTTCTTATTAATGTTTTTTGGAACAGTAAAGGATTGCTCCACTTTAATGAGATACATTATTTTTGTAATTAAAATAAATGAAATTGATGAACTTATTTACTCAATAATAGGCAATGAAGCTTTAGAAATGGATGTAGGAAAGAAACATTAAAACAGGTCAAAAGCTGAATCAAGATCATTGTTATAGGCTAAGTTGTGTCCCCATCAAAATTTGTATGTTGAAGTCCTAACCCTCGTACCTCAGAATGCATCTGTATTTGGAGTTAAGGCCTTTGCAGAGGTAATTGAGTTTAAATGAAGTCATCAGAGTGGGCCCTAATCCAGTAGGACTGGTGTCCTTATAAGAAGAGGAGATTAGGACACAGACATACACCAAGCAAAGGCACAGGAGGAGAGAGCCATCTACGAGCCAAGGGGAGAGAGGCTTCAGGAGAAACCAACCCTGCTGACACCTTGAGCTTGGACTTCCAGCCTACAGGTGGTCAAGGAGGTGGAGGGAGAAACAGGAGGTGATATCACAAAAGGAAGGAGCCTCTCAGGATGAGGGGTGATCGTCAGTTGTCAGTGAGGATGCAGGGCTTACGGAAAGCTGCTTGATTTAACATCAGAAAGTCACTGGTGACCTTTGAGACAACAGTGCCATGGGTGCAGAGGGGAAAACCAGGTGCAATTGGGTTGGAGGAGAATGCGACATGATAGTCTCGGGGAGGGGAAGCCTGATTCTCAAGAAGTTTCAGTTTAAAGGGCAGGGAGGAGAGAGGACAGTAGTTTAAAGGGAAACCAGAATCAAGGGAAGGATTTGGGGAGGGATTTAGGAAGCCCTGGGTCAGCACAGCTGCGGAGACCTCAGAGGGGGCCCAGCACGGTGTGTCGTGCCCATCCATGCTTATTAAATGATTGAGAAGGAAACTCAGAGGGACTAGGGGGTTGCACAAAGGCCAGGTGGACAGCCAACCCACGGCACTGGCTAGGCATGATGTCTAGAGGAAGAAGGACGGTGTCTTTGTGCTGTCCCTAACTCTGGCAGCCACTGGCCTGCCCCTCCCCGTCCACCTCCAGCTGTTCCTATAAAGAGCCTGAGGCTGGGTTTCCTTTCCTCTGTCCCTTTGGAATTCCCCTTGAAGAGTTAGAGAGACAGGGACTGTCTTCCCAGGGCTATAGCTGTCCCTCCGGGGCTTCCCCAGGAGCACAGCAGGGTCATCCACTGTGAAGTGGGCAATGAGAGTGACCTGCAGGCCTTTGATATTAGGGACCCTGGGTGTGCAGGGGGACATAGAGCCACTTCCCGCTCTTCCCTGCTTCTCCATCCTCAGCTGAACTCTGAGAGGTTCTTCCCAGCTCCTGCAGCTCTCCCTTCGCCTTCCACCCTCCAGGCCCAGTCCCCAGGCAGTGGCCTTGTTTTCTCGGGAACTGGAAGCCAATCTCTGGGCAGCCTGAGCCTTAGGGCCCTGCGTACCCGTGGCCAGAAGTTTTCAAACTTTTAAAGAAATAGCTAAGCCCATCTCTCAGACTATGTCTTAGAGAAATCCCTAAAATATCAGGTGGCTCAAGGTATGTTTTATTAATATACATTTCCATTATGACTTCAAACTTATTGTACTCACACATTGTAAAGCCAGCCAATGGAAATTACAAGCTGTTTTAATAAATGGAAAAAAATCAAAATTGAAGTTATGGGAAACCATTGCAATTTGACACCAGCTTTAGGGTCTAGTTTATTTCTGTAGTTTGCTTTGTATTAAGAAATTCCTAATTCACAAGGCCTTAAACTGTTCAGTTTTTGAAATCACCAGCCTCATAATCTTAGGATATTCTTTAAGGAAGCAACAAATAATAAGATTTAGTCAGAGTCTTTCTAAAAAATGATTTATCTTTGTAACACATGTAAGCTGCTGATCCTGCAGTGTGTCATGTGTTTGTAAATAACTTATTTATTTGAATCTGTTATACTACGGTAGGCAAAATAATTTAACAATCTTTTGAAATAAAATTGGAGTCAAGTATTTGTAGAAACCTAAATGGAACTTTCTGTGGGGTATAAATGGAAGTTCAGTAGCCGAAGAACGGCTGTGAGCGCCAACCCTGTCACCAACCAACCAACATTTACTGAATACCTACTTTGTGACAGATACTGGACTGGGCTGGAGATACAGAAAAAAAAAACACAATTTATCTTCACCCACAAGGATTTTGACCTGGAAGACGAGGTAGAGAATTTTATAAATTTCATCGAGTGTAGGGTCTACAGGGAGTTCAGCAGACAGACACCTGGGGGACCTGAGGGTGAGGTGGGGTACAGAGCAGGCTTCTAGAGGCCACAGGCTCTGTGCTATGGATGACCAGGGACTGGGTGAAGAGAAGGCCCTCAGAAGAAGTGCCCAGAGGCAAGGCATGGAAAAGCGAACTAGCACACTTATGTGTGTGCCGGCGTCAAGCGGTGTGAGATGGCTTGGAGGGGACAGTGGCAGTGGGAGACAAGCCTGAGGAGGCTGGCATGCCTGGTCTGGTCAGGTAATAAAGAAATGCCTGGGCTCCAACCTGCAGATGAGACATGGCTGGCCTTTGAGGGGTTTTAATCAGGAGGGGGCTGCAGTTGAATTCGCATTTTTAAAAGTGCCCTAGTGCAGATCAACCCCATATATGGAGCGGGGAGACCACTAGGAGGTGATAATGAGGCCGAGGCATGGAGGTTGAGCCAGGGTGTGGCAGTGGGGATGGAGGGATGCCAGTGGAGTTGACTGATATTTAAGCGGCAGAAATGACAGGACTTGGTGATTGATTGGCTCTGGGGTGGCTGCTGCAGGCTGGGGAAGGGGTGATGAAGGAGAAGCGAAGTCAAGGGAGCCCCACCACAGCAGTTTCTGGTTTAGAAGGCTGACCATACAGCAAGAATTGGAGCCCAGGTGTCTCTACTTCTGTATCCCTTTAAGCTGACCCTATGCAAGGAAGGTCCATCACTTTAGACTTGTGGCCAGGGAGCACCGTATGAGAGCAAATCCAAAGGGTAGGTCTGAACCAGCCCAAGCCAGGGGCGAAAGTCAGTCCTTCTTCATGGAAGACTGCTTACAATTTATTGCTGAGAACAAAGAAGCAGAGCAATCAGAGCGGGATTAACTGGTAGGCGAGATTAGTCCTCCCAACCTAAAATCAGGCCGCTTTCCTTTTCAACTGCAAAATCCACGTAAGAATCACACTAAGGCAAAAGCAAACATGCTTTTCTCTGGGTTCTGGTCATGGGGCAGGAAAAGATTTTCCAGCTAGATCCTGATCTCAACAAGCCTGGGGAAAATAGTGAACGTCTGACCTTAAAAACAAAGAAAAATAACCAAAGGGACTCTGCCTGAGTGTGACTGCGTTCCTGTGCATTTCTGGAGAGTGTGGTCATGTTTGATGTAAAGTGTCCGTCACAGTGGGAAACCAAGAAGTCTATGTACTCAGATTGCCAAAGCGATGGAAGGGGAACGGGTGGGGGAGTTTTTGCGGTTTTTAAAATAGGAAGTTTTACCCCAAAGTATGTCATTTTTGAAGTGAAGGAAGTTCTGATAAGCTATTAGAACAGCCCGCACAACAGCAATTTGATGTTTTCAACACATTCAACATATTTATATTTCATGAGAGTAGCACACGGCTTTTCACCAAATCAGTCAGTGTTGTTTGGATACCAGATGACTAGAATATTCCCCGAGATTGGCTGCTCTGAGATTTTCTAAAGCCAGAGAGAAACTCCTGTTTAGTCTTGTGAAAGACAAGATTGGTTGCATGTCAAGATTTTTTCCCATTTCAAGTGCAGATTTTCAAACTGCTAAAGAGACTTGCTTGAAATTGTGAGGAAAATGGCAACAAAGAAATTTTGGTGACTGACTTCGTGGGAAAGGGAAGCCTGGTCCAAACGATGCCGAAGGACAGTTTATGAAGAAGCGGGACCCTCAGGGTCATGCAAAACCACTGAGATGCTCGCTAACGGAGACCATCTTCTTCCTCGGGTCATAATTGAAACGGGCCCAAATTAGACTCCGGTTCAGCATCTCAGCTGCTGTGGGGACAGCCTCCCTGCACAAGTGTCCACAGTGGTGCAGGCTGGCCAAGCGGCCCATTTCACCATGAATGGCTCCAGTGTACTCTGGTCCTGGTGTTTCTGCCACCACCCGGGGGAAGGGGAAAGACTGAATGGCCCAGTGTCCCTCTGCAGGGCTCCTGACCTCAGAAGCTTTTTCGAAGTCTCCCAGAGCTTGGGAACTCCCTTGGATGGTGACAAAGCAACTCTTTAGGGAGATAGAAGACGGGGGATGGTGGGTGGGGACGGGGGAGAATCAAGATTGCATCATGATCTTAACTAAATGCTGAAGAGATTGGCTCATACCTTGTGTTTGCACTCTGAGCAAATGTTTTTATTGCTGACATTGAAGTTTGGCCATTGCAAATGGTCCAATATTGTATCAGCACCACATGAGGAGCCTACGAAAAGTGGGGGAGGTTGTGAGCGCAGATGCCAATAAAGACCACGGACTCTAGGTTTGAATCCTGAGACTTCTATTTGCTGGCTCTTCACCCTGTAAGAGCCTTGGTTTCCTCCTCTGAGGAAGGGGGAAAGTAATAGCAGAGTCTTCGTGACACCTGGGTGAGATAGCTCTGGCGAAGGCTGTGGGACAACTCACTGGGAGAGTCCAAGAGCCCAGTTCATCACACAGCTAGGTACATAAGGCTGAAGGTGACCCTCCCACGGAGTCCAACTTGAGAGTCAAGCCTATTCATGCACACCCCTCTTCCATCTTTGGCCACTGTAATGGGCTTTTCTTTGTCCACTCCCTTTGATTCCTTTTCCGGCTCCCCCCCTTGGCTCTGCACATGTGGAGCTCCTTATGAGTGCGCCAAGGTCCCTTCTGACTCCTCTTCTCTTCGCACCAGGCAGTCACATCCACACCAAGTGTCCACTGCAGGCTACACACTGACAACTCACAGAGCTACATCTCCGGCTCAGGCCTCTCCGCTGAGCTGCAGACCCAGGTATCAACTGCAGGCCTGACAGGTCCTCCTGAATGCTGGATGCCTCGCAAACACTGCAAACTCCATAAGCGAAAAGCCCAGCTCCTATCTTTTACACCCACGTCCGGCCCTCTTCTGGGACCACCCAGTTCAGTGGTTGGCACAACCATCCACGCAGACCTGGAAGGCGTCTGCACTTTCCTCTTCCCTCTCCAGTTTACCCACAATCCCTGTCAGTTCTGCCTCCTAAACATTTCTTGAATAAATCTGCTTGTTTCTTTCCATCTCCACCAGATGACTTAGTCCAATTCTTTTGCTCAGCTACTGCCTTCTAACGTCTAACATATAATGTGGCTGGAGGAGTGGTTAACAAACATGCTGACAAATTCGGTAGTTTCTTATAATGCTAAATGCTGTGAAGGGAAATTGGCTAGAGAGTGACCCAAAAGGGTGCTTGGGGATGGCCTCTCTGAGGAGGTGATATTTGAGGGTCTTGAGGAAGAGAATTCTAGGCCTGCTTCAACTTCACAGGCCCCGAGATGGGACGGAGCTTAAGGGATCAAGGGTTGGAGGTGACCGCAGGCTAGAGATACAAAGGAGGGTGGGGAGATGAGCTGGAAGGTCTGCAGAGGCCAGCTCCCATGCGGTTTTGGAGACCTTGGGGAGGAGTTCAGATTTTATTTTAAATGCGGTGGGAAGCCACAGGTAACCTTCGGACAGACCCTTCGGCTCTCAGGGGAATTGATTACTGTTACCAATTCCTCCATCCCCACACGATTTTGCATCCAATAGAGCACTTGGTGCATAGAATGCCAATGTCTATTCATGAAATAAGTGCAAGAGGACTCCTGAAACCCAGTTTACTATTCTCTGTTATCAAGGGTGACCTCCAGGGCTGGACCTCCTGGCCCAGCAATTGTGCCATCATCCATGCAGATCCACAGACAAGAAACCTAGGGACACCTTGGGTTTGCTTTTCCCCAGCAGTTTGTCCCTAACTCCTGTTCTCTCTACCACCTAAACTTCTCTAAAATCTGTTCATATTCTTAGATATAAAGTAACAAGCAAAATCTCCCCACAGTGGGGCTCCAGAGTCACCACTGCCTGTGACCCCTAAATCCAACTTGAGCCCACAAAGAGTAGTTCTGGGAAGGGGCCCCTGAGCTGCTCTATATCCTGAGACCTCAGGTCACGCTTTGTCAATGCGGCTAAGTGGTCAAGTGCTTACAAAGATGGGTTTGTCAGGACCGGCAAGAATATTCTAAGATGCAAATAGCTATAGAGGCTTTTCTCTTGGTAACCAGTCTGATACACACAGAGTGAGGCCGAGTAGAATAAAAAGGCAAACTGCTTTCTGGGCAGCCCTCTCCCTGCCCTTGACCTTGCCTCTTGTCCATCATTCGCTCTCTTTGGAGCACTCTGCTCTCCTCCCCACTCACCCTTCTGCTCTGGGCTGGCACCGATATGCTCTTTTCACTTATTTTCTTTTGCAAGTGGTGGATCTGACTTTACCCCAGTTCACCACATTCTAGCCCATTTCAATGGGTGAATTCTCCTTTAAGCGTTCTAAATCTCTCATCTAAACCCTGGCACCTGGGGGCCCAGAGGGAACATAGCATTGGATCAATATATATCCGTCGTTCCCAGCACTTTCACGTACCGTGTCTCACTGACCCTGCAGCCCTCCCAGGGGGCAGTTATCACTCTCTTTTTACAGAAAGTCTGGGCAGCATCCTCAGGCGGCCCCAAGCTGAGATCGAACCCTGCTTTCTCAGTGAAGAGTTAAGCTGGTGATTTTGTTTAGGAAGAATCATGTCTCCTTGCCCTTCTTTTAAACTCATAACCCACTGAGATGAGACGGTTCAGTTAAGTTTTCCTGGAAGTTTCACCTCTCAGTTTTTGCTTCTACTTCCCTGGGCATGCCCTAGGCCTTGATCAGGAATTGTTAGGCTGTATCCTGTTTCAATAAGATAAGTTACCTTATTATCTCTGATCCAAAATCCCTGTGGCCAGCTGCTCAAGTCTATGATAATGCAAACAATACTTACTTCTGTTCTCAGTTGCTGGTCTTTCTTTAAAACTTTTTTCATGAAAACAAGAGTCCATTTTCACAGGTAGGGAGCTGAGGTCTTTCGCCTCTAAGGTCAGCATCTGCCAGCAGAAGGACAGAACTGACAATACCGCCAGGAGCTCAGGGCCACTGCTGTTCCAAACAGCACCATGATGCATTCATGCAAGTTAGGGGGCGTCCTGGGACCCAGCACACTGTAGCCAGTGTAAGGGCTCATGCAGCTGGCGCTTTATAACAGCCCCAGACTGGAAGCCACCCAAATGTCCATCAGCCGTGGATGGATAAATAAATTGTAGTGTGTCCGCACAATGGAACGCCCACCCACAAAGAGAAAGAACCATCTAGAACCACATGCAGCAATACGGACACATCTCACAGGCGTGACGTTGTATGAAAGAAGCCAGGCACAAAAGGGAATGTACTGTGTGATTCTATTTATAGAAAGTACAAAAACAGGCAAAACTAAGCCATGGTGTTAGAATTAGGATACTGGATACCCTTGAGGGCAGGAGACTGAGGAGGCTCTAGGGTGCTGGCCACATTCTGCCTTTTTTAAATCTGAGTTGTGTTCGATTTGTGAGAAGTCATTCAGCCAATCATCTATGATGTGAGAATTCTTCTGTAGGTATACTATCTTCAGTAAAAAAGTTTTTTAATGTTGAAACTGATGATGCTGGCTTCGTCCAGCTGCATTTTGATGTCTCCATTTCTTGGCTATGTTTAACCTGTGAAGATGCACTGTCATTTCTTCTAAGACAGAGTGATCCTTGGAGGCATCAGGTAGCCTCTGATGCCTTATTGTATCTTATTAAAAAAAATTTTTTTAACTGTTATATTCACTTGGGAATCACACCTTAATCACGTCTTAAATATTCTGTGAATGTTACCTGACAGTTTTATTCTTTAATAGAACTAACCTTAGGAATTCAACAGAGCGTCATATCTATTTGCCTGATTGTGGGCATAACAGGGCTTATCTTGTATTCTTTTTTCTTGTGACCAGATTTTGAATTCTAGAAATATATTTTTTTACTGGGGAATGTGAGAGAAAAAAATAGTGAGATCCTGCATAAAGTCTTTTTCAGATAATCATCATAATTCTTGATAAAACACATCAAGTTATTTTAAAAACAGGAGGATTTTTCCATGCTGGCTAGGAGTAGCTGGTTGGCAGTAGCTTAGAATGAAGAATGAATCTGAAGTTGTCAGGAAATCCTGTATGTCTCTGACCATCTCTAACACCATCATGTTAGGTCTCTGAAATGCAATTTCATTACTCCTGGGTAGTGTTGTTGTACTTCTTAGGTGATGGAATGGAAAGTCACACTCTCGACTTTATGGTTTTAAAAGTAAAGTTTTGCTGAAGTAGAACTTTGATTCGAGGCACACAGGATGAGTGGTTGCAATCGTTGTTATCAGCAAGGAATTTCAATTTTACTTTGAATCTGGTATCGATGACACGCTTACCTTAAGAAGCCCACCTCCTTTCCCTTTGTCTAGTTCTCCTGTCAACCACAGGCTGTCTTTCAGAAGCCAGTATTTGAAAAGGAGCTGCTTAGGTGTCCATCATTAACTGCAGGGCTTTCTGATGAAGAAAGGAAGGAAGAGATCACCACATGCCTCAGTGAAACGTTTAGAGCTGTGACCAACCTGGAAATCCGATTATTAGCCTCAGGCCCAAAGGGGAGGAGAAACAGGAAGTATGGGGGAAACAAACAACTGAACCTCACAGAGCAGCGGCCTCAGCATGGTTGGTGACATCCAGAGACATGGTCTCACTCTTTTTAATCTTTTCTAACAAACAACACTTGGGCCCAGACGCCAGGAAGCCTCCGTTATGGTCTGTCTCTGTCTTATTTCAAGATTCCCTTCTTTCAGGAAGGGAAATGTAAATTCCTAGGTAAATCTCGATGTCTCAGCAGAGATTTTCCACCAGTCTGAGAGGAAACTACAAATGGCATCTGGAATAAAGCCTCTGAAAGGAAGGGTAAAACCACTCCAAAGGGGCCTGCAAGGAGCTGGTGGCTAAGTGTCACTGAGGGCTCGGATGCAGGAAGATCTAGTTTCTGTTTTCACCACTTCACTCTCTTAGGAATAGATATACTGCTTATCCCTGAGAAAGATGGGCCTGTGGGCAACGCTGTTTGCGTAGACACTGGGGACAACACATGTGGGTGCTGACAGTGTACATTTGGGACCGATGACAGCTGGGACCCATGCTACATCCAGGGGCTTGAGGTCATTCCAACAGTGATTGCCACAGGCTGGCCCGCGAGCTACAGATGAGGCCTCCCCACAGACCAGGACCTGGACCTGGGTGAGACTAGTTCCTCCGTGACTGTCCTATGAGGAGACAGTTTGCTGGAGATGAGAGGCTCTGTTTGGAATCATGGGATTTAGGCAGAAAACTGTGGGAGGGCAGGAGGCCAGGATGCACTGGTGTAATTACATAGGCAAACGGCCACGGTCTTCACACTGGCTGCACCTTAGTCAGCTGGTATTCAGGTTAACACCTCCACGTGATAAATCCTCCCAAACTTAGAGGTGTAAACAATCACCATTTTCTACATCCAAAGTCTGAGGATCGGAATCTGAGTGGAGCCCAGCTGGTGATTCTTTGGCTCCTGTGGCAGTTCCTCAGATATTCAGGTGGTAGACGGGCTGGTCTGGAGGGTCCAAGATGGCTTCACCACCTGTGTACTGTCTTGATGAGGATGACCTACCTGGGCCAATTGACCTAAGTGCTTACATGTGGCCTCTGTAGCACGGCAGCCTCAGGGATGTTGAATAACTTCAGAGTCGCAAGCGAATCTGGCAGAAATGCATGGCCTTTATGATCCCACCTCAGAAGAAGTCACATAGCCTTACCTTCGGCACACACTATTGGTGATAGCACTTAAGCCCACCCAGCTGAAAGGGAAAGGGAGATCGATTCCATCCTTACAGGAGTGCACTCTGAAGGACGCATCGTAGAGGGCTTAGGGCTGGGAGATAGTGTTGCACCGTGTTTAGAAATGCAGTCAGCTATACCAGGAAGCTTCTTAAACAACGTCCAGTTCATTCTGTTTCATTCGGCTGAGGACAGTGGTTCTCAACCTGGCAAGACACTAGATCACCTGGGAGCTTTTAAAGATACCTATGCCTCGGTCATACCTCTGAACAAGCAAATCAGAGTCTCTGAGAGTATGGTTTAGCCATCTGTAGGGTAGCCAGCCAAGTTCCAAAGTTCCCAAACCACCAGACAGTCAGACCCAGGAAACTGGTACCACGCGCACACGCACACACACACACATACAACCCCCAGGTGCTTCTACCCTGCATCCAGGGTGGAAAACAACTGGATTAGAGCTTATGAATTTGGTCCGTGAGCAGCTATGTGGTAGGACTAGAAGTGGTTTTCTCTAAGTGTAAATGTTTTCATGCTTCTTATATTTTCTTTGTCTATTTACTTCTCAGTGTCCCTTAGTCAATAATACGTAAAGTAATATTTTTAAAGAGTTTGGCCATGCCAAGTAATCCCAGGTCCACAAAGGGAAAGGACTGTATTGGCACCGGGACCAGAGGCATAGCTGGGCTCAGTAGGCAGTGAGAGAAGAGTGGGGGACCCAAGGTAGACTTGATCAGTTTTGCCCAGTTTTCCCTCTGTGTCTGAGTGTCCCCTTCCTGGGGTCTCTAGGGAAAGCCCGGATAGAAGCCAGTTTAATTTTGAACACGGAGGCCATCTTGCTTTCTCTATTTTGTTCTAGAGCAAGCTAACAAAGTGTGTGGACGTGTGCCTTGAAGAAGCAAACAGAAACCTAGTGTCAGGATGCCTGAAGGCAGGAACAAGACTCTTAATTTCTGTCCGCAATGTGAGGAACCTGAAGCAAAGTTCCCACATCAAGTATTTGCTGCAATGGCCCTTTCTCAAAAATGGCGGGCATCTGCCACAGCTTTTAATATGAATTCTAGTGGTTCAAATACTGGAGGCCACCAGAAATCATTAAAGCAAATAGTATGATTTTTGATAATGGATTCTTCTATTATATAATCAAGAGAATTGTGTTTTCAATTGCTAAGTGAAATAATTGTCTATCTTTGCTGCAAAACTAGGGGGATCTTGCACATAGTAGGTGCTAAATGAATACTTGCTTGGTAAACAAATAGGTAAATGGAAACAAAAGAATTCCACTTTCTTTCCGATACCTCTTTTCTCCTCCAATATCTCTTTAAATATGTAATGAAATTAATTTTTTAAAAAGAGAGGAAGAAAGGTGAAAACTTAGAAAAACTAAGTTATTTGTTCTAAAAACTCAGAAGAAAGATAGGAGCTACCACAGGGGCTGACCTGGCTTAACTGATGCATCGACTGAAGCGACTGAGTGGACTGGGGTTGGAAAGAGTTCGGTGATAACGCCGGGTTTGTCATTGCGTTTGCTTTGAATGCATGGCTGTAACGTTTGCTCTTGACATCTCAAGTGGGGAGATGTGGATCTGGGATTCTCTCCCAGCCACTCTTGGCTCCCTGTGAGCAATACCCTTCATATCTCATTAGGCCCGCCTGCCGCCATCTGGACCCTGTCGACCTTGATCCCGAGCGGGCAGGAGGAAGGAGGTGAGCAGAGGGAGGGGTAAGATGCCACTCTGGGAAAAAGATGCCCCAAGAGCAAAGTGGTTAAGAGCTCGGCCTTAACTTACAGCTGGCCTGGATTCAGGTCCCAGCTCCATTACTTACCATGCCATTTTTGGCAAGTTGCTCAACCTCTCTGTACCCCAGTTTCCTCATTCATTAATTGGAAGTCACTAAAACCTATTTCAAGGGTTGCTGTGGGGACTACATGGGGCAAGGGATGCAAGAACCTCACCAGTTCCTGGCTCACAGCAAGGCCTCGGGAAATGGTAACTCAAAAAACCCAAAACCCTCAATGCAGCCCACTGTGCTCCCCTCTGCTTTACACCTTCTTGGCTGCTTCAGTGCTTTCTGTGTGGAAAAAAGTAGTTTGGGAATCATAAGAGCCTGAATTAGGAAGAGGTCATTGGGATCAGTCTGCCCCCACCCACCTGGCTTAGGAACCCCTTTCCACATCACTGGTGGAAGGAAGGCCATTCATCTCCACTCATCGAGGAAAGGCGAGCAGGGCACTTTGTGAAGCACCCCCTTTTTTTGTTCTCCTCACTTCTAGAAGGGTTTTGCCTTGCATGGAGCTGAAATTTGCCTCTTTTCTAACTTCTACATGTAATTTCGAGCTTCGTCCTCTTTCCATTCCACTCTCCCTTCCACATAAGAGTCTTCCAAATTTTTGAAACAGCACTTTTCCCTTTTTTTATTAATTTTTCATTTAAGCACTTTATGTGAGCCAGCTGGTGTTGAGCATTTTTTATAAGTCAGCCTAATGTAGTACTAGATTAATGTTTTATGTGTTCACTTTTTTTCTTCCTGGCTTCCCTATGAGGAACCAACCTCTGAACTCTCAGTGGCTTGGATGGGGCCAGCCCTGTCTCCCACCACTTCTCAGTCCCAGGGGTGGGCACGTGACCCAGAGTACTCTACCATCCAGGCAACGATGACTGGTGTAGAAATTAGCAGGAAATCCCAGCTGGACTATTCAGGGGCCTTCCCTAGAATTTTGCTGTAACTCTAGGAAAAGAGACATGTTCTTTTTGGAAAGGATCACTTGATGGCTGATAAATCCCTGGTCATCTTTGCCAACACACTAAGGAGTTCTTGTCTAAGAATAGACCCAAACTCAGGGAATCAGAGTCTCCAGTTAGAGAGAGCTTCCTGATGACAGAATTTCAACCCAGGATCAAACCGTACCTGAAACCATCCTGTCTTGAACATCTCAGTTATAGAGGCCCAAATCCATGCCCTACCTTTATCTGTTTTAAGCTAGTTCGAATTGGTTTTCTGTCACCCGTAACCAAAAGTATCTTGAGGACTCATGGGGGCTAACTTTGGTGTTCCCTCCACACCCTGGCTGCCCCCTTGTGGATACCCAACACATTGTCATTGTCACACAGAAGGGCTATTCATTCTCAGCCCTCCCTGAACCTCGGAGTTAAGGGCATGCCTCAGAACCTCCTTTAACTTTTCTTCCAAACGAAGAGGGCTAATCGGAGTCGGGGTGTATCTCAGCCAAACATGAACTACAAAGCAGAAGCAACAACCCAGAAATGTCTTGTGTGCTGACCAGATCAGAGTCAGTAAAACAGAACTCAAGAATAGAGCTATAGTAGGGCCAGAGAGACAGGCACCAAAACCTGCAGCAGGAGACAGGAGAACCCCACTCAGGGAGGGAGGACCAGGGGTCTATCTCCCTCCTCCAACTCTGGCTCACAGATTTCCTACTGAACTGAAACCTTTACGATGTGCTCAAAGGAGAGACCTAGTTTTCTTAGTTTTTATTTTATAAAAGAAAAATTTTTTAAAGCATGGAATGGAAACTATAACAAAGTTTCTATAAGAACCTAAGACACAAGCACTCACTATACTAGTCCACTTGGGCTGCCATAACAAAGTTCCACAGACTGCGGAGTTCACACAACAGAAATTTATTTTATCACAGTCCTGGAAGCTGGAAGTCCAAGATCAAGGTGTTGGCAGGGCTGGTTTCTGCTGAGGCCTCTCGCCTTGGCTTGTGGATGGCCATCTTTTCATTGCCTCGTCATGTGGTCCCATCTCTGTGTGTCCGTGTCCTAATCTCCTCTTCTTACAAAGACCTCAGTCACTTTGGATTAGAGCCCACCCCACTGACCTCATTTAACCTTAATTGCCCCTGTAAAGACCCTTCCTCTCAATACAGTTCCATTCTGAGGTACTAGGGGTCAGTACCTTAACACATGATTCAGCCCATAACACTCACCAACAGTAAATTTCTGAATGCTACAACCAACTACCAGTTGTGCAATGCTTAGGAAATCGGAATGCTTGAGAAGCCCCATTTCTTTTAGGAATGGGATGGACAGGCTCTCCTTATCAGTTATGCAAACATCACCACTTCATCAGAACATCAAAGCAAAGCAAAAGAGACCTGTTGCAGAAGCAGCCAGGTGTGTTCGCTGAGAGAAGAGAAGCCAACTATCCTGACACAGACGGGGCTCACCTTGGCTGAGAACCCTATGGAAGCCTTTCTCAGCTCAGCTCTCCTTCACCTCAGGGGCCAGGGGTGGACAAGGAAGCTGAGGAGAGCAAGATCGGTTCTAAGCACATTTGTATTTGAAAAGCCGTAGGCGCAAGAATGAGGGGAAAAAAGGCATGCATCTTGTCTTCGATCTTTTGCAATAACTTGCAGATTTGACAAGTTACTCAAATAAAAAAATATACATATAATTAAATCGTATACAACACCAGTGCACATTGCATAGAACGTAGTAGATTATTTTTACTCGGAAATAGCATTGCAGTGAAGGGCAACTGAAATTTTATTTTCAGTGTGTCAGAGGAGGTGCCCATTTAAAGTAACCTTATATTGCATCTTTACATCGCAAGTCAACTCTCTGCCATGATTTTGTTGGTTAAAGATGTTCTGATTTTCGTGTTAAAATAGCACAGTCCAGTGGAGCAGGAGGAAAAGAAGGAATGGAACTTCTCTCTTCTCTCTTTCATTCACCACCTAGCCTACCTGTGTTTTGTCCTTCTGTACTCAGAGCTCATTTCCACCTTGAGGACTGTGTACTTTCTGTACCTCTGCTTAGGACCCTTTTCCTTCACGTCTGGTGGCTTACTCGTTTTCACCATTCAGGTGTGCAAATGCACACTTCCTTAGAGAGGCTCCCCCATGCCCCACTCCAACTCCTTATCTCAGCGATTCTCCAAATGCAGGCCCAGGCCAGCAGTATCAGCCTTACCTGGGGGCTTGTTGGAAATGCAGACCCCACACCAGACCTGCTGCTCCAGGAGCTCTGAGAGTCAGGTCCAGCAATCTAGGATTCCACAAGCCCCTCCGGTAAGCTTATGCTCGTCAAATGAGGACCACTGACTGCCCTGTCCCCTTCCTCGAAGTCTTTCTTCACAGCTCCTATCACTCAGAAGTTATCTGATTCATTTATTCATTTCTTGTCTACCTCCTCAAAATAGAATCAAAGAATGATATTGAGGGCGGAAACTTCTTTTGCCTGGATCATCACTGTATACCCTGAACAGTGCCTGACACATAGTGAAGGCTCAATAAATACTATTTGAATAAGTGAACAAATGATGAGATGGAGAAACAATATGAACAAAGACTTTGGAGTTGGATGGTCTTGGTTGAACCCCAACTCTGCCACTTGCCAGCTGTATGACCAAGTTATTCACACCTCCTAAGACTGTTTCCTCCTCTGTGAAATGGGGGTAGAAATGGCACCTGTGGTAAAGTTGCTAGAAGATAAAATGAGGTGATCCATGTTAAATGTTTCCTAGGCTCTCAATAATGCCTGTTGTTACCATCAGCTGCTTTCCTCCTTTCTTAAGATAAACAGAACAAAGATGGCTCCCAGAGTTTTAGGGGTCCTGGGAGAAATTTAAAGAGGGAGAGGTAGAAGGTGGATAGGTGCGCAAAGGAAATTATTTGCAGGCAACGGGAAGGGGCGGACACGTTCTTGGGAGTCCCAGGACTGACGGGCGCAAAGAAGCGGAATATTTGGTAAACGAAGCCTAATGAACATGGAGAGAGAAGCAACTCTTGGGAGCCTGTAGCTCTGAGGGCCAGACTCTGGGTCGTGAGGGTGAGAGGGGGGCCGGGGTTCTGACAGGTGCCCCCCCAGAAGCGCTCCTTGTCTCCCACGTGAATTTCTCTTCTGAATAAGCGCAAAGCGCAGTTACATCTTCCTCAGATTTTTTGCCATTTAGAGCAGCAAAGAGACTTATGCCCCCAGCCCACCTCCTTAGTGTTCTTTCTCATGCAAGAAAGGTGGTTTCAGCTCAGGGCTGACTTCATTTAAAGATGCCTTTAAAACTGTTACTCTCCATGGCAACTGGGGGGATAGACGAGTGGAGAGCATTGCCCAAATCCCCAGGTTTTTCCCTACCTTCAGATTTGTTTCAGTTACTGAAGGAAAGTGGCGTAAACAATGACTACTTTTCTTTCTAAATTCTAAGGCCTGATGCAATAAGCTTTTAGCATGTACTGTGGTAATGTGTTCTAATTTAATAAAACTCTGCAGAACATAAAAACGTGGACATCCAAAAAGAGGATTTGGGGAGTGGCTGCTTATACTATCAAATATTTTTTTTTTTCCCTAAAAAGATTTGGAGCACTATGCCTTTAAATAGTTAGGTGTCCCTGGCCTACGTATTTAAAATGCATTTTACAAAAACTCAACTTACTCGGAATTATTGGGAATATGTTGCCTACAAGGTGAGGCTGGCCAGTGGGAGTCCCAGGCTTAGTGAAAGAGGGATCTGCCTGTCTCCATGGCGGCGGAAGAGGGACCCCCTTCTGCCCTCTGAGTTTCTCTCCAAGAGAAAGGTTTTGGTGATGAGGCCAGTCAGGACCAGTATCCCTGAATTCCGTGAGGTTTGTTTTTGGGATAGCTGTACTAACACACAGAATGAATTCTTCCTTTGATCATCTTGGAAGTTTTTCTTGATGCTGGCTTACCTCGGTAGATTAATAGAATAATTTAACATTAGGGTGGAGCCTGTTCCAGAATGCAGGGAGCTGATTGTCCCAGAGAAAATCCACAGAGATAGATAAACTTTGCAGGCCAGAGACTGATTGGATCCTGTCCTTTCTGCTCTGGCCAGCTGAATCTGTGACAGTGCCTTTACCTGAATTCTGCCTCTAGGCCTTTGCTCATTTCACAGCCCAGTGCTGGTGGCCGGGTGGGGCAGCAGCCAGAACAGGGCTTTCTGCCACTAGGCATTCTTGATGCTCAGGGCCTGTGACCTTTCAAGGACCCAGGACAATATTTCAGACCTGGAAAAAATGTATTGGCTCCTAAACGTGAAAATAAAACGCTGAAACTGAAATAAATATTTAAGAGTCTGAGAAATGTAATGTGATATCAATGAGTCAGCTGCTACTCAGCTCGAATTTGGTGTGATTACATAAAAATGTAACCGTTTGCATCACTAAAACACATTTGTAAGTCATAAGAAAACTCCAAATTGGAATTATAAAACTTATATAGCAAAAATTTATATGTTCTGTGGGATGTGAATATGCTGTAATGTTTTGCTACAAAGTGGGACAGAGTTGGACACTGAAGCCCTAGGCTCAGGCCCGACTCCACTGCTTAGTAACTTTGCAAGCTTAGGCAATCAACAAAACCCATGGAATAATGTTTGTTCATTTGCAAAAGGAGTTTAAATAAGATCGAGGTCATTAGGAAATTTGTCGATGTAGAAGTACCATTGAAATGCTATTTTATTTTTATTTGTGAAAAATCCAAGGCAAACATACAGACGTGAAAGGAAAGATTTTCTGATGCGATAGGAACTTCACTACCTCTATTTGATTCTCGTTTAGTGATGGGCAGGCTAGTGGGGGCAAAGGACCTCTCTCACACACCTCGAGGAGGTTATGATGGGTCTGGGGTCTTCTGCAGAATAGTGAAGAGATTTTTCTTTTATAGTCATCTGTTGAAAATAATATTTATATACTCTTTGTGTTCCTACTAGTCTCCTGGAAAAAAAGATGGTCATGAGAACAAAGACAGGACAGGAGGTAAAATCTAGACATTCATTCAGTCAGGTTTTCAGAGATGTCCTGTCAGCAATCCAAACCCAGTGGCATATATTTTCCAGGTGCCCCCAAAAGAGACCACATAGAAGTCCGTCCCACATCCCCCTCAAGAAATATCCCTTTCGTCTGACCAATACCCGCTTTCTTGGCTGGAGCCCGTATATTGCAGGACCGTTTGGATCATGACCCTATGAAGCTGGGGGAAGAGCTTGCTCTTAGCTCGGTGGGCATCACATGGAAACTGTGTGGCCTCAGGCTGGGCTCTGTTGCCAGCAACTCAGACGGCCTGCTTGCAAAGAAAAAGCAGTAAAATGCACCCCGATACTGATTTTATTTAAAACAGTGCTTGGTTCAGAGCAGTTCCAACCCTGTAGTTAACTGTGTACCATATTAGCTAATAAAAGGCATCCAAAAAAAAAAAAATCTACATCTGATTAAACTGGTCTTTCCCTGCCACCCCAAGTCTTTTATATTTAAAAGTATTCTGGTTTTCAGGATTTACTTAAGGAACAGCACTTTTTGAGGGTTCCTGGGTAGATACTTGTACTGGGAATTTGATAGTCTTACCTCCCGATTCATGATTACTTTGCCTGCAGCCTCTGCTATGGTGGGTTTGGTTTAAAGACCCACTCCTAGAGACATCCGGTGCACTGGAGCCTCCAACCTGTGCACAAGCCCTTTCCCACCTGAGTCATCCCCTCGATTATCCTTAGCTATGTATGTCCTGCTCATCCCTTAAAGTCTAGCCAAGGGCCACCCCTTTCAGAAGCCTCCCCTGGGCTACCTCTGAGGACAGGGGCCTCGCCTATCTCTAACTTTGATGACTCTCAATATTGACACCACTTATTCAGGATTTATATTTTCTTTGGCTCCAATTCAACGCTGCCTGTGATCTCATGTGTGACCAATTCTGGAGAAGACGTAGAGACAAACAAGTCAAACTTCCTGCCTTTGAGGACATCCAAGGATATATTAGGAGTTAGGAGAGGCCCATGAAAGAAGAGGGCAGGGAGGAGCGAGGCACAGACCGCCCCTGATCTGGTGGCCACGAAAGGCAGCCTTCAAGCTGGGTTTAGGGAGATGAATAGGTTTCTCTCCATGGATAGATTTCCATCCAACGAAGAGCAAATCCAAAGCCACAGAGAGATGAAAGGGTTTGGACTTGTCAGGGAACAGAGAAAGATGGCTGTGGCCCAATTGTAGTTAAGAGCACATCCACTGGAGCCAGACTCTCAGGGCTGGAATCCTGGCTGCAGCGCCTGCAAGCTGTGTAAACAGGAACGAGTCACTTAACCTCTCTGGGCCTGATACCTCCCCTGGACAGTGTGGATAATAACAGTACCTACCTCCTAAGGTTGTTGGGAGAATGAATAGATGTAAAGGATGTAGAACTGCGCCTGCCATAGAGTCACAGGATCAGTGACAATGAACTTCTTTGGGGAAGAGCAGAGACCCATGGGGAGATGCCACTGGCAAGGGGCCAAATGGGGGAGGAGCTTGCATACGATAGGTGGGGGTGAGGTGAGCTTTATCCTGTGGGCAATGGAATCTTGAATTACTTAAAGTTCATGAGGGTATGTTTTATCATAGTTAAAATTAAAGAGAAAAATTGTCTTATATCTTCTTTTTTTCTCTAAGGCACTTAAAACAGTTCTTGATACTCAAATACTTGTTGAGTGAATAAATAAATGAATGAATAAATAACTACTGGGCTAAAAATCCTCGTTTTGGTGTACATGGTGTTAGGACACCGCATTTTACTGAGGGTTCATCGAAGTTTTCCTTACGTGTCGAATCCCCTTTACTTCTTCCAGACTCAGATCTAGGAGTGACTCTGCTCTCTCACTGTGATCTTTGGTCTTTCAGCTCCCATTCTCCTAGGGCATCTGACTAATTGAGTTTATGTCTGTCTGAATGTCTGCCTCAGAGTCTGCAATTTCAAGTATGTGTGAATTCCTCTCCCCACCCCACACCCACAGCCTGCCAGCATGCTCACAGACCTATCCCCACCCTGGGTGGTTGCCACAGGCCTCCTCTCTCCCACCCCCAGGTGCCTACTCAGTGCAGGAGAGGTCACCGCACTTGGGATCTACTCAAATGTAATGCTGTCTACCTTCTACTGGGTTATCAATGCTGCCTGGCAGTCATTTATTCTTTTAACCCTTAAAAAATGAGATGTTACAGACATCTACAAAAGATATATAGCTCAATCAGTTCTCACAGAGTTAACCTACAAGTGATCACCATCTGGGTCAAAAACTAGAATGTTTCAACACCCCTGAAGTTTCTCATCCCCCCTCCTCATCACTATTACTTTGTCTTTTCCTAAATTAATCACTATCCTGAAGGTTCTGGTAATAATTCCTTGCCTTTCTTTATACTTTTACCACGTAAATGTGCATCATTAAACAATATAATTTAGTTTTGCCCATTCTCTAAATTTCACATAGATAGAACTATACAATACATATTGTGTGTGTATTTGTCTGGCTTCTTTCACTTTTTATTATGTTCATGAAATTCATTCATATTATCTCATGAAGCTGTAGTACGATCATTCTCAATGTATATTATTCCATTATGTCAATATAGTATAATTTATTATTATTATTTTTATTGAGGTATAATTGACTAATTGACAAATAACAATATATTAATTTCAGGTTTACAACATAATTATTTGATATTTGTATATACTGAGAAACGATCACCACAATAAATCTAGCTAACATCCATTAACATATACAGTTACAAAAATTAGTTTTAGCTTTTTTCTTGTGATGAAGGCTTTAAAGATTTATTCTTAGCAACTTTCAAATATGCAACACAGTATTATTATCTATAGTCACCACGCTGTCTGTATGTGACATCCCCAGGACTTATTTTATTTTATAACTAAAAATTGATACCTGTGACTCCCTTCACCCATTTTGTACCTACCACGCTGGTGAACAATTTCTTTATATTTTCTGCAGTCGTTAGATACTCAGGTTGTTTCCAAGTTTGGATTACTTTGAGCAATGCTGCTATGGACATTCCTGTGCATGTCTCTTGGTGCCTAAGTGCAGGTATTTTTGTTGGGAATTCTACCTGGGTATGAAATTTCTGAGTCATAGAACATGAAGATGGGACCAATGAGTTCCCAATTTTGTTATTGGAATTTACACACACACACATCCCCCGACCAGCTGTGTGTGAGGGTTCCAGTGCTCCATATCACATGGTATTTGTCAGTGAGGTGGTATCTCATTGTAGTTTTAATGTCATTTCTCAGATTAGTAATGGGGTAGAGCCCTGTTTCATATGTTCCTGGCCACTGAATATCTTCTTTTGTTCAATGCCTGTCCTCGTCTTTTGCCCATTTTTCTATCGCATTGTTTATCTTTTGTTTCTGGATTTGTAGGAGTCCTTTTGGGTACAAGCCAGTTGAATAATACTTTTGATAAACAGAAGTTCCTAATTTTAATGCATTCCTGCTCATCAATTTTTTCCTTTGGTTCGTGCTTTTTATAGTGTGTATAAGAAATGTTCCCCTACCCTGAGATCATTAAGATATTTCTCTTTTTCTTCTAGAAGTCTTATTATTATTACATATTATTTTGATTATTCTTTGCCTTTCATATTTAAATCTATAATTTATCTGAAGTTAGTTTTTCTATGGAGTGATGTAGGGGGCCAAGTTTTATTTTTTTGCCATGTGGCTATCTAATTTTCTCAGCACATTTTATTTAAAATGCTATGGTTCGCCTGTTCTCTGCAGTGACAAGTTTGTCATGTCTGTATATGTGTGAGTCTACTTTTGGACTCGATTCTGTTCCTTTCATCCATATGTTTATGACAATGTCATACTATTATAATTATGGCACCTTTATAATAATTCTAGATATTTAGTAGAACAAGTCTTCCTTGTTTTTCTCCTTCAAACATGTCTTGATTCTTTATCAACTTTTCATTTCCATACAAATGTTAAAAATAAGTTTGTCAGTTTCCTGTATAAACAAAAAACACCCGTAGGAATTTTGATAATAATTGCCTAGAATCTAGACATCAGTTTTGGGGGAAGTGATATCTTCACAATATTGAGTCTACAATTCCATTTTTAAAGATCACTTCAATTTTTCACAACGTCTTATAGTTTTTTGCACATCTTTTGTTACATTTATTGCTAAGTTTTCAATGTTTTTATGTTGCCATAAATGGTATTTTTTAAAGTTTCTTTTTCTAATATTTATAATTACATTACAAATATAATTATGTTAATAATTATACATATAATTATATGATTTAACTATCATTGATTTTTCTGTATGTTGACTTTGTATCCAGTAATCTCGCTAATTACACATATTAATTTTAATAATAAGATAGATCACTTTGGATTTTTAAATGTACATTATCACTATCATCTGTGAATAGTGAAAATTTCCTTTCTTTTTTCTGATCCATACACCTTTTTTTTCCCTTCCCTTGCTACAATGGCTAGGACCTCCAGTATTGGATGTTCTATAGAAATGGTGATAGCAGGCATTCTTGTCTTGTTCTTTATCTCGAACGGAGACTTTTCAACATTAACCATTAAGTATGATGTTTACTGTAGATAGTTTGTAGGTACTTATATCAGTCTGCCTCCAATCAGACCCAATCAGAAACCACACAGTAATTTAAACAGAGAAAGTTCAATATAAAGAATTATTAAACTATGACAAGAGGGTAACTTTAATAAAGGTGTAGAGACAATGTGAAAGGACACCCAAGGGCTGAAGGAGAATATCCAAGGAAGTACAACCGTGAAAGTGGGGCTCCCTCCTGAAGACTGGAGTTCACCCCTCTTTGTAGAGGACATGGTTGCAACACTCTGGGTGGTGGAGAAGTTTGCTGGGTTGTTCAGGCTAGTGCAGGGCCGCAGTCACAGAGAAGCAGGAAACAACCCCTTAGGACGCAGGACACCCAAGGCTGCTGGGTGGGTGTATAGAAGGAGTTGGGTTGCCACGTGGTTGTGAGGCCCAGATGATGAAAGGGCCATGGGGAGGTAGTTACTGAGACAGGCTGAAGCAGCAAGATTGCAGGACTACATGTTCTGGGCACACAGCTGGTGCAGAGCGCCTCCAAATGTACCCACACACTCAGGCCTCTGCCTACTGTGCAGTAGGAGTGAGAAAAAGCAAAATACTGCACGCTGGAGTCAGCAAGAGAGGCCATCTTTCTCTTGCAGTGTCCTCTAGTTCCCTTTTAGCAAAGTTCCATGTACTTGTTGTAAAGGAAAAGTGCGTCAGAATCCAGCCCATCACAGAGCAGGTACTGAAGGGTGAATCTGGAGCCGAGAGGTAATGCATTAACAACTGGAACAATGTCCTTTCTCAGATTAAGGCAGTTCTTTTCTATTTTTAGGTTGCTAAAAGTATTTTTCATGAATGGATTTCAAATTTTATCGAATGATTTTTCTACATCTACTGAAATGACCATGTGGTTTCGCTCAGCTGTTAATGAAGTCAAGTACATTAATCAAGTTTTTTCTTGTGGTAAATATATGTAACATAAAATTTGTCCGTTTCTGGTATACTTTTATAACTTTTAAGTGCAGCAATTCAGTATCATTTATTAATTACAGGTACACCATCAACACTATGCCGTTCTAATATTTTCATCACTGCAAACAGAAACTCTCTACCCATTAAGCAATGTCCCCTTATTCCCTCTCTTCCTGGCATCTGACAACCTCTAATATTCTTTCTGTCTATGAATTAGCCTATTCTAGATATTTTGTATTCATAGAATCATATATTTGTCCTTTTCTGTTGGGCTGATTTCACTTAGCATAATGTTTTCAAGGTTCATCTATATCATCGGATGATTCAGAACTTGATTTCTTTTTGTGGCTGAATAATATCTCCTGTCATTTTATCTGTTGTGATGGTTGGTCATAGGTGTCAGCTTGACTGAGCCATGGATGCCCAGATACCTGATTAAACACTGTTTCTGGGCGTGTCTGTTAGAGTATGTCTTGAAGGGGTTAGCATATGAATTGGTAGACTGAGTAAAGCAGACGGCCCTCCCCAGTGTGGGTGGCTTTCTTCCAGTCTGTCGAGGGCCTGACTAGAACTAAAAGGCAGAGGGAGGTTGAATTCATCTCTGCTGGACTCAGCTGTGACATCTGTGTTCTCCTTCCCTCAGCGTTCCTGGTTCTAAGGCCTTCAGACCTGACCGGACTCTACACCATCGCTCTCCAGTTCTCAAGTCTTTGAACTTCACCATTAGCTTTCCTGGGTCTTCAGGTTTGCAGACAGCAGATCATGGGACTTCTCAGACTCCATCATCAAGTGAGCCAATACCTTGTAATAAATCTTATTATATCTATGTATCTATATCTATGTAGCTCTATCTATCTATCTATCTATCTATCTATCTATCTATCTATCTATCTATCTATTATCTATCTATCTCCTATTGTTTCTCTAGCAAATCCTGACTAATACATCCATTCATCTGTTGGACACTTGTGTTGTTTCCACTTTTTGGCTAATATGGGTAATGCCACTATGAACATTCATGAACCAGTATCTGTTTGAGTCCTTGTTTTCGATTCTTCCGGGTAGAGGTAGGAGTGGAATCATATGGTAAGTCAGATGGTAACTCTATATTTCACTTTTTCAGGAAACCAGCAAGCTGTTTTCCAGAGCCGCGACACCATTTTACATTCCCACCAGCAGTGTACAAGTGTTCTAACTCCTACACGTCTTTACCAACACTTGTTATTTGCTGTTTTTGTTTGTTTGTTATTATAGCCATGCTAGTAGGTGTGAAGTGGTATCTCATTGTGGTTTTGTTTGCATTTCCCTAATGACTAATGATATTGGGCATCTTGTGCTTACTAGCCATTTGTATGTTTTCTTTAGAGAAATGTTTATGTCCTTCGCCCATTTTTAAATTGGGTTGTTTGGTTTTTTATTTTTGCGATGTAGTTCTTTTTCATATATTCTGGATATTAAGCTCTACATTTTTGTCTACTTTCTTCCTTTCTCTAACTTTTGTTAACATGCCTTCAGCTTTCTATCTCCTATATCCTCCCAGTTCCAATTTCAGTGTGTTTTATCAACTAAAAGCAGTCTGTCTTCAATCTCTTCTATCCGTCCGCTTAAAATCATTTCTGGGTGTTTCTCACCCGGAAATAAAACTTTACTCCAAATCTCTTACCATCTTAAGCTGTCATTTTTCCCCTGTTGCACATTGATATCCTTTCCTGAAGAGAAAACCACTGTGGCTTCTACTCCACCCCCACCCCATTCTATTGAAACTCTTTTGTAGACTGTCACCAATGATATCTAGGCTGGGAACGACTTTTCGTCATTTTCTTCTATATTGACTTCTATGGAGCACATGAAACTGTGGCCTACTTTTCTCTAAGTCTCTTTTTCCCTGGCCTAAATCATAATGTGATTTTCTTTGTTCTTTTACCTTTCCGCTCATTAGGTCTCTGCCAGCGTAGCTGGCTGCTCTCCTATTTCTTATAAGGCAACCATAATTTCAGAGTTTCTGCAGGGTCTTTGCGGTGGATGGATAGATCTGTTGTTGGAAAGCCAAGTGCCTCACATCCGGGCCCTGAGCATGTCCTAGAGCAGGGACATAAAAAAAAAGAAAACAATTGTTCTGCCTCACAATGTAAAAAGCTATTTCAGTGATAGACTGGGGAAATTTTTATAGGTTACATTGCCTTTCGGAAAATGTTTCTCTTCTTTAATGTGTATTTAGACTACATTGTCTCTGAAAATTATTGTTCTTCCTTGAAAAGGGTGTGTGAGGTTGTGTCTTCGTGTTATATTCAGGACAATTTTGAGGGCTGTCCTCACCACCTACCATGAAGATGCCTGAGCAGGGATTGAACTTGGAGTGAGAAAGCCCTCTCCAAGTTCTGGGCTGTTCTACCAAAGCTACCTGCAGTCTCATTTTAAATAGATTACCTTGCACTCTGGGAAACATCCTAGTGGCTGGCTGGTTGTGTCTCCTGGATTGTGTGCCATATGGAGCGAGGATATGGTCCATCCATTGTTAGAAGATCCACTGGTTTTGGAACAGAAGTGTGGAGATTTGCACAGCAGAAAAAGTAATATGGATGTTTCTTTAAGGGGAGAAAGAGAAGGATAGGCTCCATGTCACGAAAGTAAGACTAGGTAGTCAAGTGTGCCCTGCTTAAGGGATGGCCTTTTCCTTTCCTTTAAGAATCTGGGAAATAATTATTTAGCATACAGACTGAAGTTTGCTTCTTTCCTACATTACCATTTCCTATAGTTATTCCCAAAACTTTAATGAAGTTTTCAGCACACCCAGAGCCTTGTGTCAGTAATTTAGTGGATAAATAAGGGGCAGCCCAGAAAGGGGGCATGCTGACACCCTCTGCACCATCCCCACCCCATACAGCTGTATCCTATTGAGGAAGAGCAGGGAACCCAGAGGCCTAGGTGACAAAGAGCAGTATGAGCAGCCCAAGGTAGTGCTGAGAGGAACCTAGGGGACTATACGACACCCGAGAGTCAACCACACCACAGGGACATCCTCCTCCAAATATATTAGAAGGAGCACCTACTAGGGCAAGGGACTCCCCAAAATTCTATTTTGAGCTCTCTTTTCTATTCTTCCCTTGCCTCTCGTGAGCACTCCTCTCCTCACACGCTGGGCTTCTGCATGCCTGTGGTATCAACCTCTCCCTCACTCTTATCAGTCCTAAGTTATGACCACAAGCCCATAACTTCTGGCCTGTATTTTAGTCCCATATTTCTCACCAGTGACAAACATACTGTTTACACCACAAACTCCATGTGATTAAGGTTAAACTTTGCATCTTCACTTTTCCTCTACATCTCTTCCGTCAATACCAGTGTCTCCTTGTCTTTGTCATTTTTATTTTTGTTGGTTGCACAGTCATCTACATCACCCAAGCTTAGAAGGGGATCTTTTTTTAAGTTCATTGCTCTTGCCATCTTCTTCCATTTGGGTGGCCACATCCTGTCAGTTCTTCTTTAGTGGCTTTTCCTTTGATCCCAAGTCCATTCCCTCTGTCATGATTCTAATTTGGGCCCCTTGTTCCATGCTCTGATTCTTGTGATACCTTCTAGTTTCTGGCCTCTTGTTGTTGGCTCTTCCAGGAATCTGCATATCTAATCTACTCCCCTAAACGGAACTTGTCTTCAACAAAATTGATGATGCTTTGTATTTTCTTTCCTCTCTGTCTCTCCTCCTAGTTTCTCACTATCTGGTATAGTCTCTGCCTTCTTTCATCTCAGACACATCTTTTACAACCTCTACCTCAAATGCTACCTCAGATACCACTGAGGCCAGAAATGTTCTCTCTCAACCTTAAACTTCCATTTCACTAATGGCATATGGTTGTGTCTTATTTCTCCAACTAAATTGAAAGTCTTATGAGAGTAAAAATGTTACATATATTTTGTATCTTCTACAATACCTAACAGAATGATAGGTATATACTAATCAACAAATGTTGGAAGGAAGAACTGAATGAAAGAATGCTCAAGAAGAAAGTGCTGATCAAAAAACTAGAAGGAGGATTTCCCCTATTTTCAATGAGAATTCTGAATAAAGAGTAATTTTTAAAGCTGATTTAAGCGATATATATTAATTTACCTTTGACTTCTTGGACTTTTTTTTTTTTGAGTTTGACCAAATTAGACTAGAACACTTAGGTCCAAGGAAAGTAGCCAAATGGCTCTTCCCTGAACAAAATTTATTTTTATTGCCATTGCTATCTGGGAAGATCAGATGTGAACACAAAATGACTAGCTTTCCAGCTAAAGATAGGTATTCTGAAAATATTATCAAACTTGTTATTTCTAAGCCATCTACATGTGTGGCTTAATCTACAAGGAACTATTAGAAAAACATAGTTTTTGTATGATTAGATTCCTTCCTTCAGAGTAATGTAAATGAATTTTTCTAAAAATAAAAGTAGAAGAAAATTCTATCATCAAAATAGGGGCAAGTGCCTAGCTCTTTAATTCTACAGAATGGACATTGTCACTCAGATGGCTCTACTGTGTGTAACCAACACACAGTCTCTGTGGAGAGGAGGAACAAAATGTCGGATTTTAATCTATTAAAATAATTAAATTTTGTTTACTTTGGTTGATAGCAAGTAATTTTAGTCCCAGAAAGCAATCTTTTTACTTAGCTCTAACCCTGAGAGTGTTTTGACGTCAGCGAGTATTTGTCTAGTTGTATTGCAATTTTGCCAAATTGCTTGGAGTCTGAAGAAAAAAAAAATTCATGAGACGGATTTCTTTATTAATAACTTGATATTAAGTGGATTTGGCTGCATTATTTATGCTGTTTCATTTTAATTTAAAGAGAGTAAGTACTGAAATATTTGGAGCAAACTGCTGGAGCATAAGCCAAGTCTGTCTCTCTGTGTCTGTCTCTGTCTCTCTCTGTCTCTGTCTCTCTCTCTCTCTCTCACACACACACACATACATTTACACTTCCATTGCCCACTATACTTTTTGATGAACAAGTCTGGCCTATTGAGGGAAATGAGATGTTTGCCAGGTGATCTGAACTTTCTGAGACTAAAAGAAACATGGATCCTGGAAGCTTCCTAATAGACTTCTTGATGGGGATTTGCCCAGACTGTAAAATAGAATGGCTAAGGTCACTTACCTCCTGAGACCTGAGGCCTCCCTTTCATGGTCAGAATGGACATGGTAAGAAAAGAAGAGGGATGTGGCTCTTTCAGGTGAAATCAATTCAATGAACAAAAATATGAGCATCTGTGGTGGCCGTGCCTTGCAGGCTGCCAACCACAGGGGATGTAATTGATAGAGGACCCCAGCTGCTCTGCTTTGAAATCCATCATCGATTTGTACCAAGACCATGCCTTCTATGGACTATTCTCAGGCAGTGACTGAGCCAGGCAGAATAATAGGGCAGGTCTGTTCCTGGGAGCCACAGGATGCCTCTTCCATCTAAACCTTCCTCCTACTACATGGCAGTTTAGGAGATATTCAATCAACCTTTCCTCTCATTCTCCTTCACTCTGAGTCAGACGAGTACCTTAGTCTGATGGCTCTCCCAGCCTCGTTCAGCTAGCTTCTCTCCTATTTTTCTCCCACACAAGCATTTCCCCTAATATATCCTTGCACATTTAATCCCATCTGTTTCTCTAATGACCTGGATTAATACAATATCTACTGTGTGCAGAGTATTCTTCTGCAATAAAATCGTCCATAGGAGTGGAAGACCAGCTCATCGCCACTTCCTGTTCCTTGCTCTTGGAGAGCTGAATTGGGTGCATGGGGGTGGCTGAGGTGGTGCATTTTTTTCTGACACTTAGCATGAACTCAATAAATATTTGTTGGCATCATTTATTTATTCAATCACTTGTCCCTTCAGCCAGGAAATGGCATACACTATCTTAAGAATATTGATGAGGTAAGGTGGTGAATGTAATTTAATGTTTTTCAAGAATAACTATGACATAACCAAAACAGGGCTGCACACAGGAAGGATTCAGAACAAGAAGTCTATGTTTTGACCTCTACTCTGAAAGAGCATTTAATCTAATTAGGAAGACGATATTCCTGATTACAAACTTGTACTTAATATAAAAAAGTACATAATTTTGTATGTAATATATAATTTATGGAATGGAATGAACATATAGAAAGGATACGGAGACCTTTCTGTGTTTCTGTGTTTACAGGTTAAACCCGAAATTCTCATCTGGAAAAAAATATTTTATCCAGATTCAATTTGCAAAGACACCTGCCCACTCAGACATTTATGGTTCTCGTGGTGAGCGGAGTCCTTGTCTGGTACATATAAAGATGAACTCTCCTGAGGGAAGCAATAGTCAACATTTGTGTAATTTCTAGGCAGCTTAAATTTTCAAGATTAAACTTTTTTCAATCTTGAAAAATAAGTAACAATTCTATCACTTTCAAGATAAGAAACTAGAATCACAAATTATATTTCATGATTCATCTAGCCGATTTCTTGACATTTCAACAAGTCTACACAGTTTCCAAAAGTCTTGAGAAATTTTTCTCTAGGCCACTGAGGCGGTTTGTCCCTCCTTTAATTTCCTAGCATTAGGACTAGTAAGATGGAACTGCAAATATGTGACACACCCACTTTCACCTCTTCTGCGGCACTCGCATTAGGTTACTGGTGAGGCAAAGATGGAAGAGGAGAAGCAACGGCAAGAGCAGCACCGACCGTCTCTGAGGGCCGCGATGCCTGGCACACTGAATATGTTCTCTCATTAAATCCTCGGAAGAAACCTGCTGCACAGCCATGTCTGCTACGGAAAACACCGGGATTCAAAGTTTAAATGTTTCGTTGGTCACACAACCAACCGCCAAACAGCAGAAGTGGCTTCTGAGCTCCAGGCTGCCTAACTCTAAGGCCTCTGCAGTTTCCAGACACCACCAATCTCTCGGGCAACCCCAAAGTCATTCTTCTCATCAGAGATGGTCGTTCAGCCTGAGTGCAAGTGATGAATTCGTGTGAAATTCTTGAGGTCACCTCTCCTGCCAACCCCCTTCCTTGACCCTTATGGCGCAGAGGACCCTAGTGAGTGGTAGGAAGGGAAGGACTTCGGTTATTGTTTAGTCATCTACTTCTGCATAACAAACCACCACGAGAATTCATGGCTCAAAATAACACTTTGTTATTTCTCACAATTCTGAGGCTTGATTAAGCAGTTCTGCTTCATCTGCTGGGGCTCTGGGTGGCTGGAGGTCCACAGTAGCCTTGTTGTCATGCGGGTGTTGGCTACCAGCTAGAGGCTCAGCTGGTTCCTCGGTTCTCCTCCCCGCGGGCTTCTTCATACAGCTACTTGGACTTCCTCGTAGCATGGAGGCTGGATTCCAAGAAGGCAGTGCAGGCTGCAAATATCTCAAGGCCTTGCCTTGGAAGGTACCCAGCATAACTTCCACCACATTCTATTGATCAAAATGAGTCACAGGGCCATCCAGATTCAGGATAAGGAGAAACAGACCCTACCTCTTGATGAAGGGACAGTGAAGTCTCCTTGAAAAAAACATATGGTTCTTAAAGAATGAGAAAAGAAGAACTGACCCTTAAGCCAACAGAAAGAACAAAATCGTAAAGATTAGTACACAGATAAGTGAAGTGGAGAGTCCAAAAACAATAGAGATAGATAATTCACAAAACCCAAAGTTGGTTCTTTGAAAAGGTGAATAAAATTGAAAACCTTTAGCTAAACTAAGAGAAAAAAGAGAGAAAACATGACTAAAATCAGAAATGAAAGTGAGGATATCACTGCTGACCTTATGAAAATTAAAAGGATCAAAAGAGAATAGGATGAACAGTAGTGTGCCAACAAATTATAGTCTAGATGAAATGGACAAATGCCTAGAAATACATCAATTATCAAAACTGAGTCAAGAAGAAATAGAAAATCTCCACAGACTTATAACAAGCAGGAAGATTGAATCGATAATCAAAAACCTCCCAACAAACTAGAGGGCTTCACTGGTAAACTCTACCAAACATTTAAAAAAGAATTAACAGCAATCATACTCAAACTCTTCCAAAAGTACAGAAGGGAAAAAAACTACTTTTTAACACATTCTATGAGGCCAGAATTATCCTAATGCCAAAGCCAGACAAAGATACCATAAGAACACTACAGACCAATATTCCTCATGAATATAGACTAAAAAAAAAAAAAAAATCCAGAATATATAAATCCATACAGAGAAGAAAGCAGATTAGAAGTCATCAGGCATCTAGGAGAGGGGGAAGTGGGAAGAGATCACTTAATGGGTTTGGGGTGTTTTTATGGGATAATGAAAAAGTTTGAAACTAGCTAGAGCTCGGGGTTGCACAACCTTACAAATATCCTAAATACCACTAAATTGTATACTTTTAAATAGTTAATTGTATGTTAAGTGAATTTCAACTCAATAAAAAAAAAGAACATGTGGGATAGATAAGTGTTGTTCATTTTCAGAATATACGAACATAATTAACATAGGTAATCCGCAACTAGGTAAACTCTCAGATAATCAAGGGCCAATTACTTCAGACTTTGTCATTTAAGGAGTAGCAGCATTATTTTGGGACCTAAGCTGCCCAAATATTTCCTCAGAGAGAAGACGATATTCTGAGCTTGTTCTCCTTCCTCCTGTCACCGTTTGGGCCTAGCCGAGTTCCAATAGTTCTTGTCCTCATGCAAGAGGCGTGTCCCTTTGGAGGACTGACACCAGTGGCTCTCTGTAGATGTGTCCACACCCACATCCCTGTAGGCACCAACGGACCTCATATTGGATTTGCTATAGTGCTGTTCATCTAAAACCCTTCTTCCTTTTCAAGCTGAGAAGCTTTGTTTCACAGATGCTTTAATATTGTCTCAAAGATGTGACATGCTGAGTCTGCCACAGAAATGGCAGCACCTGCAAGAGATGAATTCTCTGGGGAAAAGCAACATCGCTCCCCTGGAGATCATAAAACCCAGCCAGCTGCTCCACTTCTTCCCAAGACGGTTTGTGAGAGAAATGGCCTGAACTGGAGCTGTCTTATCTGAATGGCATAAACTGTTCACATCCAGATCTGAGGCTGGCCCTTTTGCCCATGAAACGTTAAGCTTGCTGTGTCCACTGGCTCACACTAATTACTCTCAAGAGCTGAGCTCTATAGCTTAAAACAACTCCCTTGGCCGAGACAGTTCCCCCAGACACTGATGTTTCGTGTGGATCTCATACACCTTCCAGGGCCAGGATGACTCTGGGCGCCCAGAGCCCAAATTTGTACTCAGGACCTTCTCCCGAATCCATCAGTCAACCAGCTGTCATCCCTTCCCACTTGCCCATATGTGCCCTCCCTCCACCTCCCCTCTCTTATGACTTGTCTTTGTCTTAAGCAGGAAGAGAACAGGAAATGCTAAGCTGTTTACATTGGTCTCCAAATTGTCTCAACCAGTAAATAGTTTTGCATAATTGCACCATGTGTCAGTATTTTTTTTTGTTTGTTTTTCTGTTTCCCACTTACTGTTTCATACACAATTTTCTTTATCAGGAGCTAGGGGGATGTGACATGGCAACTTTCCCCTCAAACTATCCCCTGGATAGTAAAAGGGACATTTGAGAAGATAGAGATCAATGAACAAAGAAGTTTGGGAGACACTGGATTAAACAACATTCAGCAGGCTTTTTATCATAGGATTTCTCAGAGTATTCAGTATGGGTTGTAAGTTTTCAAAATGGGGATTTGAAGCATTCCCCAAATCTATTTGATCCAGATACTCTTTTTGTGAGGCATTTCTAACGGGATGACCTTTGAAGAAGAGCAGTTTATAAAGATTTTTGTCACATGCTCCCTCAAAGAATTTTGAAACTGTTCATTCCATTGCACGTTTTATGTTGACATTTTAAAATGTGCATAAGTTTAGACTTATAGATACAGAGAACGAACTGATGGTTGCAGGATAGGAGGGGGTTAGAGGGATGGGTGAAAAAGAGGGAGGGGTTAAGAAGTACGAATCGTAGTTATGAAATAGTCACGAGGATGTAAGTACAGCACAGGGAATATAGTCAGTAATATTGTAATAATTGTGTACAGTGCCAGGTGGGTGCTAGACTAATAAGGTGGATCACATCATAAATTATGTGAATGTCTAACGGTTGTACTGTACACCTGAAACTAATATAAAATAATATTGAATATCAATTGCAATTGAAAAGAAAAAAGAAAATTTACATAAGTTTAGATAATTGCATCTATGCAAATACTGAGCCTCAAAAATAAAACTAATCCTTAAACAGTTTTACAATGGAATTTCAAAACTAGCAATTTGATACTCACCAACATCCATTAAAAATGAACTAAAGTAGATTTTTCTTCTTGAAACTGTATTTCCAGTCCACTTTCTCCATAGCTTTTTATCCTCATACCATATTGTGATTCTTCAAGGTGTCTTATTGGTTATCCTACGAGACAAAACACACATATAGAAACTGAAATTCTATGTTTCAAGTTGATGATAATGATCTACACGTTAGTTTTTCTTGACTGAGTCGGCATTATATTCTTTTAGAACATGACTGATTAAGACAACATAAATATATTATCAATTTTAATACATAATAAACATAAAAGGTAGAATTTTATTGGAAATGAACCTTTAAGTCAGATACACCATGATCAAACGTTTCCTATGCCAAGAGCTAGTATATTATTTACTTCTCACTATTAGGAGGTAAAGGGAATTATAAATTTAGAAAATAAAGCTGGAGATCACATAATTTGAGTGAATATTTTCTAATACTCGATGAAAATAGTTTTACCAACTACGAAAGAAGTTTTGCAACAATTTTACCTCTGGGTTATAATCAATGACTCAAAACTTTGGCAGTCCCAGAAAGCATTTTAGTTATATTTAAAATAATCACTGTCACTGACCTCTACTTCTCTGGCTATTTGATGGCACATTTCTTTCCTGATGCCACTTGCTAGGGATGAAAATTGATAATAGCTGAGAAGAATAGTTAATGTGCATGTATGAAAATAAGCACTTCTTGATAATTAGTGTTTCTCAGGGCAGCTCTTTCTACTTCACTATCAAAGGATTCTCAAGAGAGAAAATAATGCTTTAGTGGTCATAGTGGGGAGTGGAAAAAGCAAAGTTGCAACCGGGAGGTTGTTACTACTCTCGTCACTCACGCTGCCATGTCTTAATTCACAGAGGACCACCTCTCCCTTCACAAAGGTGTGTATAGACTGGGAGAGGCAGGGACCATCTGGGTTTATGAGAAATTGATCAGTTATTACAGGCGGTGTCACCCAGTTTTGCATATGGAACCTTTCCCACCCAGAGTAACGCTTCCTATTAAGATTTAAGATGGTGAAAACGCATGCCTGCCTTTCCTAGGTGGGAGTGGGCTTTGGGGAACTTGGGCCAACTGTCCACATATCTGTTCTAGGACAAGACGTGTAGGGATACTGAGAGTCAGATAATGCGTCCCCCTGAAACTTCTGGAGTAGCCTCTGAACGTCTTCGCCCACGCTAAGAAACCCTTGGTCCCCACTTTGGAGACTTGTGCTGTAGACACCGAGGGAAACTCTGGTACACAGGAGAGGAGACCAGCTCCGGTGCCGACCGTGCTCGCAGCCAGCCCTAGGACCCAGGGCTCACAATTGCATGCATAGAACCTCCCACAGCCCTCAGACTCATCCCTGGTAGACATTGCTTATTGATCAGGTTTTCTTTTTAGAAACCCAGATCTTGCCTCAGGTCCCTTTGAATTCAGGACTCCGAGACAGACCTCCATCAAGAGAATGGGTACATAAGAAGAAACCTCTTCCCCACCCTGGATTTCATCTCTCCTGGGTATCTTCGTCTATAAGACAGTGAGATAGATCCTCATGCCTTTAGGTTAAGGTGCTGTACATTATTTAACCAATTACCTGATTTGAGCTTCTGGAATGATTCCTTATTTTTTACAACTGTAAATAAATAACTTTTATGTGGTATAATTCCTAAAATAGAGTCTTAGATGAGCAGTCATAAAACACATTCGTAGCTTTTATTATATCTACTGCCATGTTGCTGTCCCAAGAGATCAAACCGATTTAGGCTCTGACCAAGCTGGATAGTTACATTCTTATTTATTTGTGAGCTTTATAGGTACCTCATGCTATCATAAAATTGTACATTTACATTTCTAGAAGTGCTTCTAGGCATTGATTCATTGTGTTTGCTTTTGTGTAAACTGTCTGTCTGCTTTGATCCCATATCAGAGGGAATCTAGGTATTGATCTATCATATTTGCATTAGCTCTGTCTTTGCCTTGGAAGGCATTTTATCAGTGATGTTTGCCCTTCCCTCTCCACACAGATTGCTGGCTTGCCCTTGGTGCTCCCCTCTGTCATCAAAGGGGAAGCTGGCAGGACACAGCTGCTCCGTCCCTGAGCCTCTTTGAAGTCTAAACAGAAAGCATTTCAGTGCTTACTTAGCCTAGGTTAGTGCTTTCAGTGTTATCCATAAGCAGAGTTAACTCCTGCCCTTTGAGTTTTACCAGACCTTCTTCTAGGGGCTTATTTATGCCAAGTTCCAAGTTTGAGAGCTGCCTTTTTCACAAAAGAACAAGAGTCTGCACAAATTCTCAGAACCTATGAATTCTAATCACTGACTCACCCAAGGCTCTTTGTTTTTGTAATATCTTGCTGCTCATCTAATGCAGCATTTCTCGCCTAGACTCAGAAGTGAGAATATGCACATCCTATAATTTTTCTAAGCCCCAAACCAGCCATCATTCCATCAATGCTGTATCTTGTTCTTCATGCCTGCAGCCCAACCTTGAACTGTTTTAATCGTTTCCTCTTGGAATCCATAGTAGGTATCAGATACTAGGGAAATCAGAGAAGGAAGTAGGTTTTCTGTACCAAGAAATGGAATTATCACTTGTTTCTGGTCAGTGGATAAAGCTACATGAGGGCAGCCCTCAAGGATCGGGCCTTCTCCAAATGGGGAGTGGCCCTGAGAACCATGGAAAAGGCACATGTAATGGCAGGAGACTCTTGGGGTCAATCTATTCTGCCCTTTGTGTAGATGCTAAAGTTCCTGGAGGAAGGGGAGCTTCTCTATCACCTCTGATAATGACTAGTAACCTGCTTTCCCCAAGGCAGGATTCCTACTCCAGGTTATTAGCTCAGGAGTCATTCAAAGGGGCAGGTGCTCAGTCTCCCTTCGGCACATTTCAAAGCTGGTTGAAAACTAATTCTACCCTTGGGAAAAAGAGAAGTGCTAAAGGTCAGTTAAAAATCAAATAAATAAAAAGTTAAAGTGGAAAATCAAATACAAATTTGAAGTGGAGAAGGTATCTGCCTCGCCTAAAATAGAGGTGTTATGGGGCAGGGAACAAAAGGAAATTACTCAAGAATTGTCTTAATAAGTCCAGATTAAGATGTTGCAAACATGAGAGTCGATTCATGTTTGATTTAACTTGGTCTCTGATAAATATGTTGATATGATTCTTTGCTTTAGGTTTAGAGGCATTTTCTCCTTCCTTCCTCCCTTCTTCCCTTACTCTTCCTTCCTTCCTTTCTTTTTCTTTCTTTTTTTCTTTCTTCTTTCCTTTTTTCTTTCTTTTTACAGATAGTCATGTGAACATGAGAAAAGGAATTAAATCAAGGCATTTTATAATACTTGGGCTCTCTTCTGCGGTGGCCAGTAAGAGGCAATGCGAGCCCAGATTTCACCTTAGGACCTTTCTGTTCCCTAGGAATTCAAGTCTTTGTGTTACACTAGCTGGCTCAGTAAGTGAGGGAAGCTAGGGATAACCCTGGAGAAGGCCACATCATCAAAACAGTGAGGGCCTGGTCCTTGGAGGGGCATTTGGAAAACAGTTGCTATTAATAGGAGCATGTCAGCCTATTTCACAAACAACAACGAGACTCCCTGTGGCCCTTAAGGGCTTTCTGTCTGATGGAGGTGGGAGTGAGCCCAGCAGAACATGAGCCCTGGGGGAAGCTCACCAGGTGACTGTCAGCCAAAGTTGGGTTGGGAGTTCCAGTCTCTGGAACTCTGAAGATTAAGAAGAGAGCCTTCAGCCTTCTGCATATCAAGTCCTTGGCTTTCCTAATTTAATCTCATTTATTGCTGTATTAGACAGGGCTCTCCAGAGAGGCAGAACCAGTAGGATGTGTATCTGTAGCTATATCTAGAGAGAGACAGAGAGAGACAGAGACAGGGATTTGTTATAAAGAATTGGCTCTCTAATTATAGAGCCTGGCAAGTCCCCAGATCTGCAGGATGAGTAAGCAAGTTGGAGACCCAGGAAAAGTGATGGTATAATTCTAGTCCAAGTTCTCAGGCATGTGAACTCGAAGAGCCAATGGTGCTTTAGTCCAAAGGTTGACAGGCTCAACATCCAGGAGGAACTGATATTTCACTTTAAGTCTGAAGGCAGGGAGAACTGTCCCAGTTCAAAGGCAGCGAGGCAGATGTCTCTCTTACTTGGAGTGGGGTCAGCTTTTTGTTCTAGTCAAGCCCTTGGCCCACCCATGCTGGGGGCGGGGCCAATCTGCTTTCCTCAGTCTACTGACTGAAATGTTAATCTCACCCAGAAGCATCCTCACAGACACACCCAGAGGAATGTTTGACCAAATATCTGGGCACCATGTGACCCGGTCAAGTCAACCCATAAAATTAACCGTTATAATCACCAATACTCAGATAACAACACTGGCTCAGGAAGCACAGGGAATTTGTCATGGCCTTGGGACTCCTTACAGGCTGGCAAGGAAAGTTCTTTCCACTCCGCTGCATAATGGGTAATGCATGCATTTCTCTTCTACAACCAGGAGTATGGTTTAGGGAATATACAAGTATGGTGATGGCATTCTTTCCCTAGGTAACACAGGTGGTTCAAAGAGAAGGCATAAGGGATGTTGAGCCTCAGACACCTTGAGGCCACCTTCCACAGGGGGCTGGATGATGGATGATGTGCTCAGTAGACCCCCGGTGGCTCTGGCGGCCCTCCCCATTGCAAGGCCTTGCTCAAGGTGATGAAGGCAAAAGCAGCCATTATGGATCCCTGTCTGGGAATCATTGAAAGGAGGGGACCAGAGAGACCTCTCTAACAAAGCAGGTATTTGCTGTATTGCTAAGCTTAAGGACCTTTCAGTAATCATATCAATAATTGGCAGCAGTGTGATGAAGGATACAGACAATATCGTCCTGTGTGGTGGCAGTAGCTCTGCCTTCTCATGCATTTCCTAGCCCTGCAATTGAGGGCGAGGATGTTCATTCGATTCTGACTTCCAGATTCTCCTTGAAGGGCCGATGAGGAGGTGGTATTTCTTTACAAAGTGGAAGGATACAAAAGAGATGCCTTTATTTTTAGTGTTTCATCGAAAATACTAAAATGAAAAAGAAATTTTCATCTCCAAGAACTATTTTACCAAAGGGAGAGTTTTCTTTATTCTTCTTTACTGTTTAAGAGTTTTAAAGACCAATAAAGAGGGCTCTTTTTTTTCCTGTTTTTCCACTCTTTAGCATCCTTTTGTTAACTCATCTGCCTTCTTTCCAGATCCATTTCCTAGGCCCATTTCCTAGTTTTGTGGCAAGAGGGAAAGTGGAAATGATTTACCCAAGCGTGAGATACATGCTATTAGGCACAAAGTGATTGAAGAGGACTGTCTTACAAGAACGTGGTTTGGAATACAGGAGACATTCATAGCATGGTTAGGCAGAGTGCCTGGGTGTTATGTACCCAGGAATTAACTTTACCTTCCCTTCCAAAGGGGAAAACACCCTCCCTGCCAAAAGGAGTTCCAATGCCCTCCATAGAATAGCATTTCAGTTAAAAATGTGGACACAGATACTTCGAGAAACAGAGCTCCAGCCACCCATGGCCACAGCCAGAAACTGGTGGAGGACTTTGGAGGGAAGTCAAATTCTGTAAAAATAAACCAGTAGGGATTCACTTCTCATAGACAACCCTGGTTGCGCATAAGGGCGGTAATGAAGATAGAGTAGTCCAGGGCCCAATGGACCACAGGAGACCGGGTTGAGGGACGGGAGTTAGACCACAGGATATAGGGCTCCTGGGCTCAAATTCCCCCTTGGTCACTGGGGGAATTCGAAGTTGAGAGGCCTCAACAGTCTGTTTTAGATATTTAAGATTTACATCAGAAAGTTGGTCTTATACAGTACAGGCAATCATTCCTCACCTTCTAAGGTCTCGTGTTAAAGAACCCCTTAAATATTATTATTAGACTAAGATACCGAGGCTGGGTGGATAGTTGATCCAGATTCTAGTGTATAAGGGCAACTTCATCTTAAGGAACCCTGGCTTGTCAAGGCTTATTTCTGTCTAGAATGCCATGGCATTCAAAAGCCCCAGGACAAATTGATGGTTGTCACATGAGTCATGGGCTGTCATTTTGTCTCTTGCTTCACTCACTCTACCAGCAGCCCTGGGCCTCAGATGGGGGCAAGTTCAACATTAGAGGCAAAGGTCATTTTCAGTTAAGCAATTTCCAAAGTTCCTGAACAACACCAGAGACTTCCAACCCATGCCACAAAATGCCCCCTTTCCTAAAGCGAGTTCATGGAAGGAGATGGAGCTTGCAGACAGGGACCCATAAACAAAAGGCTTGCATACAGCTCCCTGCTCCCATGCCCTGGGACATGTCACTGATTGAGTGCAGTCTGAGCCTATATATGAATAGACTCCCCATATCTTCAGCACTCCAACAGCCATGCCAGCCACCAGGGGTGGCACTCAACTTGAAATTTCTTTGTCATTGCAGAGATGGACCTGGTCTTGGCTATACTTTGAGGACATTGATCAATTTCAATTCTTCTCTAGTATACACAGAGAGCATGAAATAATCGAAAATAGAGTAAAAATGACTGTTCTCCTGAAGATAATGAATCCAGATGGGAAAACAAGAAGCTGACCTACCAAGCTCCATATAAATAAATCGGTGTTAGTACATTGCAAATTGAATATATACAGAGCTAGAATGGAGGTGGGAACTGAAATGGGAAACAGATGGAAAATTTCTCAGGTGTTCAAGGGACGTGAAGAGTAGGACAGGGGAAAGGAGGGAATGTGCCAAGTAGACAGAAGGGCCAGAGTCCCCTGGGGGAATGAGTTCCCTGTGGAAACATGGTGGCAAGCTGGGGACAGATCAATAGTAAGAGAATGAAGCAGAGTCTGGAACGATGGGGTCCAGACACTGGCAGGGAATCTGCAGGTCTCCTGGCCAGGGACAAGCTCTAGGCTGACACAGGATGGAGCAAACAAGTCCTGGCAGTGTGAGCATCAGGGATGTGGGTTGAGCAGCTTTGGGTTAGTTAAGACGTGATGTAGTAGCATGAAATACCGAAGTGAATCTTATCCTAACAGGAAGATGGATTATTTTGCTATTTTTATGCTTCCGGCTGGTGTGGCAGCCTTGAGGAGAGGAGCAGAGATTCAAGATTTATGCTGGTAGGAGCATCTTAGAGCAAATGTGTGTATGTGTTGGGGAGGTTGGTAGGGGGAGAGGGCGCATATGCAATGAGACTGGTCACCAGAAGATCTGGGCTTGAGCAAAAGGCCATGTGTGGGAAACAATGGGATAAGTGAAAGAGGAAGGCTAGAGTGGAAGGGACTGCAAAACCAGGCTAGGGTTATGTTTAGCTATTGAAGAAGGAAATGTGGCAAAGGGCTTGAGTTCATTGTCATTTTTCCCGTGTTGCACGATTTCTTCTTATGTAACTGCTAAAACCTCTTGGATCTGAGATCAAAGGTCAGGGTACTACCATCTGAATGATGACGTAGGGGCCAAGCCAAACCCTACATTTCAAAGGGGTTGCTGGGAACAAGTACTTTGAGCCTGTGGAGATACATTCATTCATTCATTTGCTCATTTATTCAAATATTCATCCATTTATTTATTTACTTATTCCACAGATATTACGATAAGCTAGGTTCCATCAATTGGGTGGTTTGATACAGCCCATTTTTCTGATTGGTGGAATTGCCAAGAAGCACAAATTTAAGACACATTTCCTTTCCTCTTAAGCACAACACCCAGCAGGAGGGAGGGGTTGAAGTTGGGGTAGAGACAACCAGGAAGTAGATGAGCTGAGTAAAACTGAGGGGTGCCAGGTTGAAGTTCCACTGACATCCTCCTCAGTTTTACACTCTGGCTCCATCTACTTCTCCAGCCTCTGCACCCAGACACCTCCCTGGTGCCTGCTGCTCTAGGGACCCCTGACTTCTAACTTCTGTGTGAACTTGGAATACTATCACCACCACCATTTACTGAGAACTTTCAATGCACCGGGGGCTAAGCTAACTGCTTTAAGTTCAAGATCACATTTATCCTCACACTCACCCTACAAGCCTGAGCTATCTTTACCTTTTTCATACAGATGAGGAAAATGGGGTTCAGAGAGCTTAAGTAAGAAACCCAAAGTTCTTACTTAATAGTTGAAATTTCTTCTGTTCACATAAGTACATTTGCATTCACAAAGAAGTCAACCATAATGGGTATGAGTGTGTATTAGTTTCCTAGGGCTGCTATAACAATGCACCACAAACCAAGTGGTTTTAAACAACAGAAATGTATTGTCTCACAGTTCTGGAGGCCAGAAATTTGAGATCAAGGTGTTGGCAGGGCCTTCTTCCCTATTTCCAAATAAAGTCATATTCTGAGGTACTGGGAGTTAGGATCCCAGAGTTGTTGGGTAGGATGGGTCTCAATTGTTTTGTGACCTATTTCTCTACTGTTCCAGGAGGACCACACATACCTTCCTACCTGTGGTTGTGGGCAGGCAACTAGGGAGTGGAGAGGGGAAGTGGGAGGCTGCAGCGACTTCTCTCTCCTGCTTCTGGGCCTCGCCTATCATCAGGCTGTGTCTACTTCTGAAGGGGATACAGGGTACATCCTCTTGATAGGACCCACGTGTTCCCTGTGAATACAGGTGGCTTCTCCTTGATTAGGTGCAAATACCTGACAAAGAGCTTCATTTCCAGGTCAAGGATCTAATGGTGCAGAACACAAAACCCCTAGGGTGTTCCCCTGTGGGCCCCTTCTCCCCAGTAGGCGTCCACTGAGGGTCATTCAGGCCTTCGGGCACTGCACATAGATGTGGCTCCTGCTGTGCACAGGGCACCAAGAGGACATCCATCAGGGCCTTGGGGAAACTGTGGCCTTATGGGGCACAAGGAACTGTAAGACCAGGCAGAAGTTTCCTTAACGCAAAAGAGGACAGACAAAACACTGATGTTTTCTTCTCTCTTGGAGGATCAGGGGAGACTTTGTAAGAGATGTGCACTAGCTGGACCTTGGAGGCGAGATGGTGATGCTGAGAAGGGGTGAGGTGGCACCAGGAACAGTGGAGGTTGAGGTAAAGCCCAGAGCATCTACAGTCCGGTTCAGGTAAAGGAACCCTGGGATATTTCAAGTAGAAAAACTGGGGTGGCTATTTTGGAAAGTCGGATTGAAGGAGCTTAAATGATAAGGTAAGGAGTGAGGACTTTAAAGAGTCTCCTTGAAAACATTTCTTTCCTCGACTTTTTTCTTTTCCTCCTTCTAAGGAAACGTGATTCTTTGTGGCAGGCAGAGTAATGGTTCCCAAAGGTGATCACACCCCAGTCTCCAGCACCTGTGAATATGTGGCCTGATGTAGTAAAAAGGGATTTTTGCAGATGCGATTCAAGCTAAAAGCCTTAAAATAGAAAGATAATTCTGTATTAATAGGATGGATCCAATTTCATCACATGAGTCTTTAAAGACAGAGAACATTATGTATGGCAGTGTGAGAAGGACTTGGCTTTGAAGATGAGCCTAGGAAACAGGTTCCCTGCCTGCTGCCTGTCCCATGTCATGACCTCGTGGCTGAGGAAACTCAAGTGGAGCTGACACAGCCTTTCTTATCACCCGTGCAGAACTGCAGGAGGCTCACATCCCAGCCCTCGTCCCTTGTCCTCCTCTGTGGAGGCGGGAGTGGCGGTGGGGAGGCCACTGTCATTTATACCACACCTCATCTGGGACGGTCTCAGGCAGGAACCAGCTATCAAATAGCAGTGCCGTCAGTGTCCCACCCTCCCTGATATCAACTAAAAACCTAGCCTTTTCTCGCTTCTCCATGGAAGCCACCTTTGTCTGTTGCTTCCTATGTCATAAGAATAAGAGAATACTACTGTTTACAGAAACAAAATGAAGAATAAAGGGAAAAAAGAGACAATCCGCCATCCAGATTCTCATAAAATCAAACACAAAGACCAAAATGGAGAACTATAGTTCAGGCTGGCTGCCTGGTGGCCTTAGAGGCAGGGCACGGGTGGCCTTCCCTTCCTGGATTCTATATACAGTGTGTGAGACCAGCTTTTTATTGGGGGCACCTCCTCTCCATGGTAGAAACCCACCTCTGGGAATTTGAGAAGAGGGAGCTGCCATAGTTGGTGTTCTAACCAGCTTTAAACTCATTGTTGTTTGAAAAAAAATGGTTAGATGAAGTTGATGATAAAAAAAAAAAAAAAAGGCTTGCTTTCACAGCCTGAATAGCTGCATAGTTCAAATAGGGAAAATGATTCTATTTAAAAGCAATGATGTAAGCTATGACTCGGTGTGTGTATTTACAAACAGGGTACAGCCAAGTTTCCAACACTTAACAGACAATAAGATCATGAATAGTTGCTAGCTAACCCGGATATTTACTGATGGTCAACAGAAACAGAAATGTCTTATTTAGATGGCTGATGTTGCCTCTGGGTGCCAGAAGTTACAACAATCCCAGCCTTTCTCACTCTTTCCTCAGCCAGTGTCTGAACCTCCCTGTGTCTAGTTTATTATTTTTTTTAAACCAGTTGCTTCTATTTTAATGCTCACACCTGCGTGTTGGATATTTCACTAGATCTTCTCATAAAGTTTTATTGCTGGTGCTGGAATTAGATCACATATACAACAAATGCACTTCCAAACTAAACTGATTTGAAAAGTTATTGCTTAGGCGTTTCAAAATATTGTGTGTATTCCTCACTCCCAACTTTTTGCCAGAGCAGTAAACATGGAAAAGCTAAAATTTATTCATTACTTGGGAGGAAAAGATTGTGAATATATTTATTCAAGGTACAAACTGACATAATTTGAAGCACAGAATTTTAAAGCCATAAATCTGAACAAAATCTTCCAGAATAGAAGGAGTAGCTCTTCACATGACTTTCAAAGTAGTCTTTCCAAAATAAATAAACTGGAAACTAATCAAGCCTCTAGATCCAATTATTCATATATAGGAAACACAGAAGCCATACAAACACATTACATGGCAGTATGAAGTTGCCATCCACAAAATCCAGATCTGGGGAAACTCAATAGGACAAACGACTTGGTTTCTTCAATAACTATATTAGAGAATCTCCAAAATGCCTAAGCAATAGATTTTCAAATCAGTTTATTTGGGGCATCTTGTAGGTTAACAGATGTAACACGTACCAATCAGTATGGAGACAATTGGAAGTTTGAACATTGACTAGATATTTGATTTTTAAAAAGGAATTATTGTTATTTTTTAAAGTCATGATAACAGTATGTGATTATACACTTTTAAAACAACTTTCTACCTTTTAGAAATACATATTGACATATTTACAGAGAAGAGATCCTGAATTTCCTTCAAATGGTGTAGTGTGGTAGGCAGATGATAGGTGGGGAAGAGATGAAACACAGTCACCAATTGATCGTGGTCTGGGCAAAGGTCTGGGTGCCAGGGGATTGCTTAGATTGCTGTCTCCTTTATGTATATGTTTGAAATATTCCATGATAAAATGTAAAAAGAAAAAAAAGGTATCATTACTCCAACCACTAATATAGAATCTAACAATGTCCCTAAAACTTGCCCATATTAAAGGCAAAATCAGAGGTGACACAGGTTTAAGTTTCTGAACATCTCCAAGTCCTCTTTGCCAGTACATGTCACCTTGCCGGACACCTCCGATCTCACCTCGCTCTCTGAAGTATCAGTGGCCTGGCTGTTGTTGTAAAAACACAGTGAAAGTCTGGAGCGGTGCATGTGAGTGTGTGAGGCCCTGCATTTAACCCTCATGGAGAAACAGCCATTACTCCCATAGACCTCAGCTCCCTTCTTGCTCCCCTCGTTCCTCTCACTTCCTGGGCTCCAATGGAAATTTTAAAAAAATCGTTTTACTTTTATATTCAGAAAAGTCTTCGTTCTTTCCAAGTCTATCCTGACAATTCCCCAAGGACTCCTTTCTTTGTTTTATACACAGCTCTTTCCCTAAGGAAAACTGTCTCAGTTTGAAAATCAGGGCAGCGGATTGCAAAAGCGGCCACGATATTTTGTAACTCCTTGCATCAGAAGGTGAAATATATTTCCTGACCCCTTGAATTCGGCCTTGTGACTGTTAACCAATGGACTGGCTAAAGTGACTGTGAAGAATCGCTGAGCTCAACAACTGAATGCAAGATCACATGGAGCAGAGATGAGCCACCCAGATGAGATCCCAAGGTCCCAGCAACCAGCTGATCATAGACATGTGGGGATCCCAGGCAGGCCAGCACACACAGAACCAGCCAACCTACCCACAGAATGATGAGCTAGCAAGATAGTTGTGGTTTTAAAGCATTCATTTTGGGGATTTTTAAAAAATGCAGGAACAGCTAACTGATGTAGCCAATGACTCTTTTCACTGCCTGGTGCAGTTTGGTGGTTCCAAGGACTAACAGGCAGTTGATAAGCAGAGGCATGGAGAAGGATATTAACCAAAACTTTGAGGCCGGGTAAGACTCCCCACAAGAGACGCCTAAATCGAGACGTGCAAGTGAATAGAAATTAGGCAAGGAAAAGTGTGGGAAAAGGTTTTCAGAGAGAAGAAACTGCCTAGAATGTTAAAGGCATTCTGAATGAATAAATGAATGAATGAATGCTGAATTATTATGTGACATCTTTGAATTAGAGACTCTTACACTGAAGGACAGACATGTTCAAAGATGTAATTGAAATGAACCTTTCAGTTTCTATCTGAATTGTCTTCGGGTACTTTGTCTTTCGGATACAGTGTCTAAATCTCAGGAAGAGAAACTGAGGCACTAATTCTGGGCCATTTAGTACTACAGGTACTCGAGCTTGCATCTTCTATTTACTCTGTGAGGACCACAGACTATTTTAGTATTCTCAGACCTACCTGCTACCTAACCCCAAATGAGTGAGTAAATGAACAAGCCAATTTGTTACTCAGGAGGCTTCAGAGTCCACTGAAAATTTCAAATCTCCAGGACAATTTTCACCATACTTTTTGTTAATACCATAGGCCTAAATTAGCTCATGCCCTGCCGGTAGTTTCTGCCTAGACCAGGGTATATAGACAGCGCTTTATTCAAACTGCCTTTGCTTCCGTTCTGTAATTTTTAAACATTTCCTGCCATGTGCATTTTGATCATCCCTCGAACATTTAAAATCAGCACCTCTGTAACGCCCTCCCTGGAAGGCGTTTGATCCTTCATCCCCGTGCGCTTTCCTGTTTTAGAGAATAACTAGTCTGGTTTGGAGGAGAAAAATGCTTCGCAGAGGCTCGACATGGGAGATCTGTGATGCAGAAACTTTAATAGGAATGTGAACAAGCAGTCAATTTATGAATCTTTCTGGTGTGCAGGGGAGAAAGCAGCTACAGAGCCTCTTATTTTATTTTAATTAAAGAAAAAAGTCTATGAAATACAAAAATGTAATTTAAACGATGGGCTCCATCTGTGTATTTTGTCTAACCTCTAAATGTCTCAATAAAACTTTATTTTAAAAAAGAATAAAGAGAGATGGGAAGGAAGAGTGGGGGGATGAGAGAAAGAGGAAGAGATTAAGAAGTACGAATTGGTAGTTGCAAAATAGTCACAGGGATATAAATTACAGCATGTGAAAACAGTCAATAATACTGTAATAACTATGTATGATGCCAAGTGAGTACTAGACGTATCAGGGGATCACTTCGTGAGTTATACAAGTGTCTAACCACTATGCTGTACACCTGAAACTAATACAATATTGAACGCCAATTGGAATTTAAATTTTAAAAATATATATTTTTAAAAGAATAAAGGAAAAGTTAAAATGTTTTCGGGGGAAATAACACTCTACTGGACTGTAATCTTGAAAAATCCAGAATGCAAGACAGATTTGTCAGTGAATTATTAAGAAAAACAAGAAGGAAAGGAAAGCCCATAAATTAAAAGAGATGCAAGAGAAATATCTATCAAACGCAACGTGTAGATTTGTTTGGATCCAGATTCAAACAACTTAACTGTAAAATAACAGTGAGAACATCGGGAAAATTTATACACCGACTGAATATCTGGTAATATTAAGGGATTAATGCTTTTTTTTTTTAAGTGTGATCATGACATTGTGATTTTCCTTAGAAAAAATTAAAAGGTGTTCATTTTTTAGATATGGAGACTGAAATATTTATCTCCATGTTAAGATGGCTGTTCTTAGCTTCAAAATAATCTAGTAGAGATATTGGAAATGTTAAGGAATTACTGTTAAAATTTTTGGCGCAAAATGGTATTCTGGGTAATTTTTAAGGTCTTTGAACTTTTTAGGGGCATAATGAAATATTTACAGGTGAAATGATATGATTTCGGGGATTTGCTTCAAAATAAACCTGGCAGCAGGGAGCTAGTAGAGGTATAGATGATGATCTCACTGACCATTACTGGTGATGGACATGTGGGGGTTCCATTAGAAGTGCCTCTGTACTTGGGTATATACTTGACATTCTCCAAAGTGTAAAGCTTAAAAATCAACATTATGCAATTATCGATATCATCATTTGAATGGTTAATGGGGAATTGGGCATGCTCACGGGGCTAGAGGAACGGTACACAGACTATTGGAAGAACTGCATTTGTTTTAGGTCCACGTGAGACAGACACTAAAACAGTCAAAAAGGCTGTTAATAAAAGAACCCCAGGGCCTCTGAAGACACACTAAAGCCATATAACTTCTATTATCATCAGAAGCCTTCAGGTGCTGCTATTTAAAATGAAATAAATATGCTGAAATTTAAAAATGTAATTTGTAAAAGTTATAAGCAACTCTTAAATACTCTGCATTTTCTGTATTTTCTACCTAAGTTAAGGGTGATGATTTTCTCAGAGAAAACCATCTGCATTTTTTACCTAAGTTAAGGGTGATGGTTTTCTCAGAGAAAAAAAGTTTGGATCATTCCAGTTTTGCATCACATCCTGCTTCAGGCTGCCCTAATACAAAAACAGAAATGAAAAACACCTCTGATCAGCTCTTCTGGGTCTATAGAATGAAGGCCATCATTTTTCCCTTTGGCTAGATTTTTGTATTTGTGTCTCCTCTAGCAATATGTTTATCATCTTTCTCACTCTCATACTGCATTTCCTGTCCAGAAACACTACATCAAAGGTTATATTTAGCTTTCCACATAGAATTCCTCAGGCTGCATCCAGGAAACAGAGCCATGTAAGTGGAGGCTGGGATCACAGGGTCAAGGTTTTTCCTGGATAACAGCTCCATCAGTGCTCTGTCCAAACTCCCCCACCACCCACTGCATGCTCCTCCATGTCAGCACATGTGGGGATGAGCAGTCACTAGCAGATGAGAAGCTAATTTTGTGGGAGAGTTCCTGCCTCTCAGTGGCAGGGGAACTGGATTTTGTTGACAACCCTCCCTGCCCCCCCACAACTCCAATTCATATTCTTGTAGTCCATGAACCTAGGTGGCATATAAGTGATCTTTCGCTGTCCTATATAAGTGATCTTTCGCTGTCCAGCTACTTAGCTGGTCCCTGCCCTTTATCACCTGCTCACCACAGGCAGTGCTCTAGGAGAGATGCTTTCTTCCCTGTTTTGAGTGTAGACCCAGTGCAGGAGTCAGGCAGTCAAACTATCAGGAGTCAGGCAGTCAAAATACATAAAAACTATGTATTTATTGTTACAATAAAGGGTAGGTGAGCAACCCACATTGGCTTACTAATGCACTCTCCATCCCTCTTTCCCATATGTCCTTCTGCCCCTGATAATGGAAGGCCCCTGTGAGGGAAAGCAAGGTTTGCAAGCACACCCTCACAAGATCGTACCTGGTCTGGGGCAAAGAGGATAGAAAGATTGACATCTAAGTGCTTAGAGCTTATTAGTATATTGGACTTTCCCAGTAGAGAACATGGACCATTGGTTGTCACCCACAAATAAAGCAATTGTGGAGGAGAGAGTAAGGGATAGGGCGACAGGCCATGAGTGATACTCAGAGGGACATCACCCAATAGGTAATGGGAGGAGTAGATATCAATGTTCCTATCCAATAAATAGATGTGTATCGGGGGAAGGGGTGTAGCTGGGAGATGGCAATGAGTGTTTAGGGTAAAGGAATGAAAAAAATACAAACTCCCCAAACTAGGAGTCAAACTCTTTGCCCCAGGGATCACAAACTTAATGGAGGGACAAGACCAAGAAATGTCTGGTGTCAGCTGAGTTACTTATTGGTTCAAGTAAATGACTACATGATGGCCTTTTAAGTTACAGCATTGGTGAATCCATGCTTTAAAAAATCTGAGTGGTAAAATTTAAGCTTAGTGGGAATTAAAAACAAAACAAAACAAAACAAAACAAAACAAAACAAAACAAAACAAAACTTGGAACAAGACAAGGAAAAGGAAACCCATTTTCTTGTTCAGGACCTCTGAGTAAAATTGGATAGCTGATACACATAGGAAATGACATAGCTTTGAGCAGACTTTAAAGTTAACTTACATGTTCATGGTCTTATTCCAACAGAGGGTAGTAACTAATAGGAAAAGGAAGTGTAATGCTTATGTACTGTAACCACTGTGGTCATATATAGAATTAGATATGGCCAAATGTAAATTTCAATGTTTCTTGACTATTGTGGTCAGAAAATATTTAAAATAACTCCATGCAAGCAGGGACAATGTCTACTTTTATAATCCTGCTTACAATTATCATCCTGATACCCAGCAGAGCGTCTGGTATACAATAGGTACTTTATAAATGCCTGTCGAAAGAAAGAAAGAAAGAAAGAAAGAAAGAAAGAAAGAAAGAAAGAAAGAAAGAAAGAAAGAAAGTCAAGTCAGTAGATATAGCATATATATTGTTGGTTGGGAGTTAAAAACTGGGTTTCTCAAGGGATTTTCTGCTCTCTAGACGGATAAGGAAGAGGTTAAAGAATTTGAGTTACCAGAGCCTAAAGCAAGATATAGAGCAAGAGCTGAGCAAGATCAAGCAAGTTAGTCTGGGCCTGGAGAATCAGGCAGATCATCGAGGTTAGAAATAAATCAGAAAACAGGTTTCCAGGCCTGGTAATGTAAGGCCCTGTGTTCCCTAACCCTATTCAGCACTAAGGTTCAGAAGTCTCATCCATGTCTCACCTAAAACACCAAGCCTTATGGGTAGAAACATTCAGAAACACAAATGAACTTCAGCTTCTGTCCAAGACAGAGTAACAAGGACTAGATTTAGCCTCCCACTCGAAACAACTAAAACACTGAAGAAAACATGTTTTCAATGCACTGGACATCAAGCAATGAGGGTCAGTGATCCCTTAAAGAGAAACACTAACAAAAATTTCCCCAATTTACTGTTTGCAGAGTGTCCAGGCTGTAGCACAGGAAGGAGAGGCCATGTGGAACTCCATAGTAGATGGAATCAATAGTCCAAGGAAGCTATGGTGACTGAGTCCTCAGGGAAGATCCTGAAGACCAGGGAGCTGCACACAAAGACAGCTCTTGAGATTTGCAAGGGGTCCCTCTCAAGTCTTCTTTTATATGCATGGGAAGAAACTACCTAAAACCAAGGAAAAGGCCACCCCCCCCAAATTAGAAGGAACGATTCTCTAGGCTCACACAAGGCCAAGTAAGTTTCTATTTCCACCATCCAAAGTGGAAAATTTCACAATTCATGAAGTATTGGGTAAAGAACTCAGAAGAGTTTTTCTCAGTAGTGGGACAATATTAGCGCTAGACTAAACACTAATCTAGTCTCACCTAGCAAAGCTTAAATGTAAAATCTGAAATGATCGAACTATTTCCAAGTAACTTAACTGCATTTGAAATCAAAGTTCAAGTATATTTATAGGAATATGAAAATATCCAGCATTCAAAAAATCAATTCACAATCTGGCATTCATTTAAAAATGATCAGGCATACAAAGAAACAGGAAAATATGATCCAAATAGGGAGGGAAAAATTAATAGAAACCTACCTAGAAATAACATAAACGACAGAATTAGTACTCAAAGACATTAAAACAGTTATTATGATTATATTCTATATGCTTGAGAACCTAGAATAAAGAATGAACATGACAGAAACATGAGAGACATAAAAAAGACCCAAATCAAACTTCTAGAAATGAAAACATGAGTTTCTGAAATGAAAAATACACTGGATAGTGTTAACAGAAGAAAAGACATTACAGAAGAAAAGATTAGTAAACTTGAAGACATAGCAATAGCAATTATCTAAATGAAACACAGAGAGTAAAGACTGGAAAAGAAATAAAAAGAGCATCAGTGAACTCTGGGACAACTTAAAGATACATAATATACATGTAATTGGAGTCCCAGAGGGTGCAGAGGACAGAAAAAAAAACAATGCCAAAATGTTTCCAAATTTGATAAAAACTATAAACACACAAATCTAAGATATTCCACAAAATCCAAGCACACAAAACACAAAGAAAACTACACAAAGGCGTAACATATAGAATTGCTTTCAAACATGGATAAGTAATTTTAAAAGCCACCATGAATAAAAAAGGACATACTATGTGCAGAAAAGCAAAAATAACAGTAATAGATATCTTGTTTGAAACAAGGGAAGCTAGAAGACAGTGGAACAAATATCTGAAGGTAAAATTGTCATTTTGGAATTTTATATTTAAAGAATATATTTACAGACAAAAAAGGTTGAAATAAAGCCTTTTCCAGACATACAGAAGCTGGAAAATTCATGGCCAGCAAACCTGCACTGCAAGAAATGGTAAAGTCCATCTGCTGGGCAGAAGGAAAATGATACCAGATGGAAATCTGGATCCAAACAAAGAAATGAAGAGTGCTGGAAATGATAACTCTATGGGTAAACGTGACAGATAATTGACTGTTTAAAGCAGTAACATTAATTATATAGTTTAGACTTTTTTAACTTATGTAGAAATAAAATATATGACACAAATAGCACAAAGACTGGGAGGGGAGAAATAGAAGAAGCGCACTGTTTTAAATCTCTCGTACTGCACACAAAGTGGTGCACTATCACTTGAAAGTGGACTGTCACAGGCTAAATCATAAAGAAATCACCATAAAAACCCAATAAGGAGCTATAGCTAGTAAACCAACAAAGAAGATAAAATGAAAGTATAAAAAAATACTCAATGGATCCAAAAGGAGGCAGAAAATGAGAAGAGAACAAGAACCAGATGGGATAAATATTAAACATATAGCAAGATAGTGGATTTAAACCCATCCGTATCAGTAATCACATTACATATATACTGTCTAAGTAGTCCAATTAAAAAAGAATGGAGATTTTCAGATTGGATAGAGAATAAAAATTAAAACTTAACCATATTTTGTGTCCTAAGACAGATACTCTGTAACCCCTTAACCCACCACATCCTGATATCAGCTGGGCAAATACATACTTCCCTTGCTATTCTCTTTCTGTAACAGTGTCTACTGTACCCAAGGAGCCTCTGGTCCAGAAACTTTTTATGCCACAACATTTGGCTTTAAGTCTCTTCTCTGCAATGACTCTTCAGTACTGACCCATGCCACTCAGACTTCATTTTAGGTAACCGTGATTTTGCCCAATCTGTTTCCATCCATTGAACTTGGGCCCCTGTGATGAGTCCTTTTTCCTTCTGGACCTTCTTTCTCTCAGCCATATGAGCCCTGACAGTTACGTCGGGATATAGGAGGTCAGAGCACTGTGATGTGGGACTGAGGCTTGTTCAGGCCTGTCTGTCGATCTTCCTTCAGCTCCAGTTGCCTCTACTCCTCAGGCCCAAGGCTACGTCAGATGGCCTTAGGACACTGCCTGAAGGTCACTGCCTTCAGCAAGAGCTCAGGAAGACAATCACAACACTCAGCATTAAGTCTCCCTCGTTGCTCACTTTGCCACGATCATGTGCTGCACTCCTCATAATTTCCCGAAATGTGTCCCTCCACTTGTGCTCCAGATTCAACAGAAGCCCCTGGACCACTGTGGACACTTGCCCACTGGCTTTCCTAATGCTGGATCCTCTACAAACGCACCCTCTAGCTGTCAAATAATATTCATTCGCTTGTGTTAGACAACCCCTCCTCCCCACCACCAGCAGGAGCAGCAGCAAAGGACAAAGACTGATTGCCTGGGCCACCTCGCTGACGGTCATCTGTTTTTCTACCCTTTGAATGTCATGTTCTGCCTGATGGCCTGGACTTCCTCCCGGTACCTATCCCACTTTAATCATGTGGCTCTGATTCCATTCAGTCTTTCTCACACTGTTGCAATGAACCTTCTCAAAAGAGTGGATGCCTAGGCTGAGATGGTCCAAATATTTTGGACTCTCTGGTCTTGTGTCTGAGAATAATTGCCTTGGAGAAAACTGGTAACAGACACATCTTAAAATACAGTGTTGTTTTCTCCCTAAGAACATTGGAAGTCATACTACCAAAACCTATAGGTGCTCTAGGAGAATGGATAGCACTGGGTCACATTTGGCTCTTCTGGATGTCTGTCCGTACAATTCATTAAATAATAAAGAAGCTATCTTAACGTCGAGCTAAAGCCTTGTAAAAGGCATAGACATGGTCATTGTTTTCTCAGCCCAGTCTAGGTTGTGGTTACTGTTCATCCTTGAACTGTTCAAACAGAGAATTTATGCTCCCAGAATAACCCAGGCAGTGGCCTGCTTACTAGAAGTTCAATAAGTACTGTTAACTTTTAGAAGAAATTTTTTGAATAAAATGGTTTGGGGCTAGAAGTTCTCCCATGGCTAGATTCTGTACTTTTGGTGGTTTTGCTAGGGTTGAAGAGATGGAAATAAGGTTGTGAAAAGATAGCAAGAGAAGATTTGGGGCATTAGGAAACCATGGGAGCTTCCTCTGGATGCAGAAATGTTCTTAGTAATGAGAAAGTAATATTTGGGCTTGGAGTTACCATACCAGCAAGGGAATGAGGGAGAGCAAAGGCAGAGAGTAGGGAGAAATGGTTTTGTCTGTGAACTTTTTAATGTCTTCTTAAATTGTGCACAGTGTGGAAAAGGGGCCCACAACCTGCTCATGAGTGTTGTAAGGCACGAAGGTCAACCAAGATGGTGTGCCCAATGAGAGGTGGAGCAGAGTTCATTTTTAATCTATGCATCAGGCAGTCCGTGATGATGCGAAAAGTCAGCTGCAAACTACAGTTACAGCCTACAACAATAGAATCAACCTCACTGTCCCCTTGGTACAGAAAATACTACAAATGGTGAATGAGCCCTTTTCAGTCTTACATATGCATAGACTCATCATTATTAATTGTGTGGTATTATACATAATTATTGCAGAACTTTTTCTAGTCTGGCAAGGGGTGTAGAGCATACAGAATGAGGTTCTTTATTTCAAAAAGCACTTCTCCACCCCCACCCATCATTGCATTAGGTTAAGAAATATATGAAGAAAAAAAAAGGAAGGCATGAATTAAGGTAGCATTAGCTATCACAAATTAATGATAAGTAACTGGACAACTTGGTCCAAATCCCTGTTCTTTAGGGAATTTTACCTAACAGATTCTTGTGGTATCTTTTTCCTAGGACCCCTTATATGAGAGTAGGAATGCTCGTGATGTATTTATCTCCCCATTCTCAACTTGGAGAGAGTGTGAGGAGGAGAAGGGCTAGGAAAGAAAAAATTCTCTCACTCCAATGCCATAAGAGATGAGGCTCCATTTGTGGAAGTTTTTATATTATCCCACAATCCTAATTGTCTCTATATTTCCGAGAGCTGCAGAAAGAGAAGGAAAGAAAAAGGGAGGGAGAGAGAAATAATTATATATGACTGTGTAAGTGGAAGATGTTGTTTACTATCAGAAGGCCCATGTTTGTAATGTTTTCCCAGAAATAGGACAGGCTGCCACACTGCCTTTCACTCCGGTGTGTAGGGTGATAGAGCATTTGGGGCTCCAATCTGTGCTGTGGCTCTAACGTACCTCATGAGAATCAAGCCACTCAGCCAGCCAGAACAGGGTTCTCTGAAGGAAGCATTAGGGTCAACTAAAGGAATTCTGAGACAGGAAGGCAGTAAGGACTGCCTTGTTAGTGTCCTAACAAGGAAGACTCCAGGGAAGATGTCATGTTTGAAGTGGCCTTCAGGTTTCCTAGGGAAGGGTCACTTTTCTAAACCTCAGTTTCCTCATCTTGAAAATGAGGAAACTAGATGGCCCTCGATTTTCTTATTAGTCTGACTCATTGAGAAGAGAAAGGTTTCCCACCCCACCCATGGGTGATGCCCAGCCCACCCATGAATGGCAATTGCTGTGCTTAAGAGAGGCCGCCCTCCCCAAACCCCATCATCACACTCAGTGTGGGCCACTTGGGGGGCTGGATATTCTTAAAGTCTGTCATAAATGACTCCAGTTAAGCATATTTAGGGAAGAATTAGTTATATCAAGGCAGTTATACTTTCTATGTCCAATCTGGACATAAACACTGCCTCTCTGTTCCTGTCTTCAATGTTGAAATAGGTTACAACTCACCATCTTCCTATTGATTAGTCAATTCCAGGCCTGTAACTTTCAAGGGCTATCACAAAGCCACAGAATGTAGCATATAAAAACTAGGCTCTGATGCTTGACTAACTAGCTTCAGATCCTAGAGCTGGTGACTCCTGGTAGATTATTTTCCCAAATACAAAATGTAGTTTGCATAATACCCAACTCACAGTTAATGTAAATGAAACAATACCAAGCATTCAAGTGTTATTGTTGGTTATCTTTTAAAGACACAGTTATGCCAGTTGAAAAATGACATAACTTTTATCTCCTACTGTGAGAATGCTGTAAAACTTGAAGTCATGAGTGTTAAAACATACAAAAATGTATCTTCTTACACATTGGAACACCATCTCCAAGTCACTGCTGAAGATTGCTATGTTGGAGAAAATACCCCCTGGCAAGTTTTTTTACCATTTCATGAACTAAACTGGCTTAGATTAGGTTGACAGATAAACCAGTATTGCACAACTCTGCTCTGTAATACGTGAGGTAAGAGCAGCCTTCAGGATTTGACAGGCAATGTCCCATATGGAAACTTCCTGGTGCCTGAAGGAAATAAGTTTCAACGCACCTGGCCTTATTAGTGGCATTTCTGGCTATGGCCAGTGAGAAGGTCAACAAATTCTCTTCTCAAAAAGCAATTATAAAGATGGGTGAATTTGACAAAACAACTAGTTCAGAGCACTGGAAATTGACCAAAGGCATACCAAAATCTAAGAAACATTTATGCATGAAAAAACTCCTAAGAATAGTGAGAATCTGGGATTCTTGCCTGGGTCTGCTTCCATCCACCTTCCTCAGGTCAGTGGAGGAAAATGATCTGTCAGGACAGGCTTTGAGAGCTAGCAGCTTCACAACGTGATCCAGGGCCTTGCTTGATTTGGAGAAGTAGATGACACCTACATCCATTTGCATAGTCTGGAAATGACAATCTTGGCAGTGGGTGAGTTGTGGCTCTATTAGCCTGAGGTTGCATTTGTGTTGGAGGCAAGCATATTCCTGGCTGAGTCTATGTGTGTGCACAGCAGAAACTGGAGACAGCCCAAGCTAGCCACACACTCCTGGCCAACCATGAAGTTATACACAAGACACAGAGGGAATGCAAAAAGATGGTGGGGTAGGTAAACAATGTACTCTTCCTCTCATGACAGCATTAAAATTGCAACTAAATTATGGAACAGTCAACCTAGAGAACAATATGATGACTAGGTGAACAGAACTCCTATAACTGAGGATATCAAGAGATTACATGAAGACCAGCAGGAGGGGTGAAGATGTGTAACAGGCTGGTCCCACACCTACATGTGGTGATTGAGCAGCGGGAGAGATATCTCAGCCCCTGGGAGGAGTGAGGGGCTCCAGCTTCTCACTGGGGCTCTTCAGCCCAGGGTTCCACTGCCGCAAAGAAGAGTCCTCACAAAATCTGGCTGTGAAAAACAGTAGAGATTCTGACCATTGAGCTGAGACAGAGGGAAGCTGAAAAACCATCCCTTAAAGAGCTGCAGACACTCACTCTGGACTCTGGCAGAGGGGCAGCAGCTCAGGAGATACCAGAGACATACAGGAAAAGACTGAGCTGTGTGGCTTCATGGCAAGGGCTGGAGGGACAGCTGCCATGTCCTTTCATTAAGCCCTCCTCTAGTGCAGCCTGCAGGCGGGTGCCATCTTGCTTGTGTTGACACCTCCCCACTCACGGCCAAATCTGAATCTACATTGGCCAGTGAGATGGGCTCACTCCACTCCATGACTCACTGAGACCCCACTCCACCCAACTTGCAAATTGCTCATGGCCATTTTGTTACAGGGCAACCAGCCCCACCCCGTGCTCTCGGCAGCAGGTTCCTTTGGAGCAATAAACAGGCCTCAGCTGGCACACCTCAAGAGACACATTTGATAATCGGCAACCAGCCCTGGCCCGAGCTACAGTATTTCTTGATCAAACTTCAGGGGTCTTTGGGCCTGAGATGGGCAGTGGCTGGCTTCAGTGTGATCTGAGACTCTTGCAAGTGGTCACAGGCTCAGCATTGGCACTTTAGGGCATCCTGGGCCTTATGTTGAGTTGTCCCAGGCCTGGTACTGGTGGCAGGTAGCCTCAGTTCATAGCATAGTCTCTCCTACATGCCTCCATGTCCAACACAGTCAGTGACCAACCACGGATAGCTTTGTAGCTCCTATCAGGTAGCAGTGGGTGGTCACAAGCAGCAGCTGGACTTGGCCGGCATGGAAGCCCTTTCAAGGGGATCCAAAACCAGCACGCCCAGGAGACTAGCATTAGATTTTGAAAGAGCACTATCTGATTAGCCCCACAAGTGGGACACTCAAAGGGTAGTCTCAACAGGTACACGAACCCCATGGGGGTAAATGCTACTCCATGGGGTCAGCCTCCACACAGCAGCTCATACCCTGTGAGTGTGGTCAATCCTCATAGCCAGTCAGCATTAGGGACAATCCCACTCACTGACGTGCTAACAGCAATCAAAACTCAACTACAACAGGAGGACACACACAACCCACACAAGAGATGCTCTTAGAGCACCTGGCATGGACTATCAGGGAGACTGAGCTACTGGACCACACAGGACACCTACCACAGAAGGCCACGAGGCTAAGACTGAGAGACAAAGCAGATCTAAATAAAACACAGAAATGAACACAGAAAGTCAGTCAAAGTGAGAAAACAAAGAAACATGTCCCAAATGAAAGAACAGGAGAGAACTCCAGATAAAGAAGTAAATGGAATAAAGACAAGCGACCTACCAGACATAGAGTTCAAAACACTGGTTATAAGGATGCTCTATGAACTTAGGGAAAGAATAGATGATCTCAGGAGAATATCAACAAAGAGTAAAAAAGGACATAGAAAACTTAAAAAAGAACTAGTCAGAAATGAAGAATACAATGAGTGAAATGAAGAACACACTAGAAGAAATCAACAGTAGATTAGATGAAGCAGAGGATCGCATCAGTGATTTGGAAGACAAGGTAGTAAAAAGCACCCAATCAAAACAACAAAAAGAAAAAAGAATGTTTAAGTGTAACAATATTTGCATCATAGGGGTAACAGAAAGAAAAGAGAGAAAGCAAGGGATTGAACATCTATTTGAAGAAATAATGACTAAAAACTTCTCTAACCTGGTGAAGGAAATAGACATACAAGTTTAGGAAGTATAGAGAGTCCCAAACATGACAAACCCAAACAGACCCATACCAGGACGCATCATAATTAAAATGGCAAAGGTTAAAAACAAAGAGAGACTCCTAAAAGCAGCAAGAGAAAGGCAGCTAGTTACTTACAAGGTACTCCCATAAGACTGTCAGCTGATTCTTCGACAGAAACATTTCAGGCCAGAAGGGATTGGCACGAAATGGTCAAAGTGATGAAAGGCAAGGACCTACAATCACGACTGCTCAACCCAACAAAGCTATCAATTAAAATTGAAGGTGAGATAAAGAGCTCCTCAGTCATGAAAAAGCTAAAGGAATTCATCACCACCAAGCCAATATTACAAGAAATGAAGGGGCTTCTTTAAGAAGAAGGGAAAGTTAAAAAACACACACACACACACATAAATATGAATAATAAAATGGCAATAACTATGTACCTATCAATAATCACTTAAAATGTATATGAATTAAATGCTCCAATCAAAATACATAGGATAGCTGAATGGATAAGAAAACAAGACCCATACATATACTGTGTACAAGAGACCCATTTCAAATCAAAAGACACACACAGACTGAACGTAAAGAGATGGAAAAAGATATTTTATGCAACTGAAAAATTTTAAAGCTGGGATAGCAATACTTATATCAGACAAAATAGACTCTAAAACAAAGGCTATAATAAGAGACAAAGAAGGACATTACATAAAGATAACAGGATCAATTCAACAAGACAATATAACCCTAGGAAACATATATGTACGCACATAGGAGCACCGACATATATAAAGCAAATGTTGGCTGACATAAAGGAAGAGATTGGCATTAATACAGTCATTGTAGGGAACTTTAACACCCCATTGACACCAATGAGCAGATCTTCTAGACAGAAAATTAATAAAGAAACAGTGGCCTTAAGTTATACCCTAGACCAGATGGATTTAATTGATATTTTTAGAGCATTTCACCCAGCAAAATATACATTATTCTCAAGTGCACATGGAACATATTCCAAGATAGGCTGCATGTTAAGCCACAAAACAAGTCTCAGTAAATTTAAAAAGATTGAAATCATATTAATTCTCTGACCACAACAAAACTAGAAATCAATTACAAGGGAAAAAAATTTAAAAATACACAAAGGAGGCTAAATAACCTGCCACTAAACAATGAATGGGTTAACAATGAGATCAAGACAGAAATCAAAAGATACCTAGAGACAAATAAAAATAAAAATGCAATGACCCAAAATTTATGTGACACAGGGAAAGCAGTCCTAAGAGGGAAATTCATAGCAATACAGATCTACCTCGAGAAGCAAGAAAAATCTCATATAACCAATCTAATCTTACATCTAAAAGAACTAGAAAAAGAACAGCAAACAAAATCCAAAATGAGTAGAAGAAAATAATAAAAGTCAGTGGAAGTAAGTGAAATAAAGTCTAAAAAAAGCAATACAAAAGATCAATGAAACCAAGAGCTGGTCCTTTGAAAAGATAAACAAAATTGATAAACTTTTAACCAGACTCATTAAGAGAAAAAGAGAACCAAATAAATAAAATCAGAAATGAAAGAAGTGACAACTGACTCCACAGAAATACAAAATTATAAGAAAATATTATGAGCGATTATATGCCAGCAAATTGGACAATCTGGAAGAAATAAACACAGTTCTAGAAACATACAGTTTCCAAGACTTTTTCTTCCTAGTCAAGAAGAAACAGAAAATCTAAACTAATCAATTACTACAATTGAAATCAAGTCATTAATTTAAAAAACTCCCAACAAACAAATGTCCTGAGCTGGTTGGCTTCACAGGTAAATTTTACCAAACATTCAAAGAAGAATTAATACCTACTGTTCTCAAACTATTCCAAAAAATTCAAAAGGAGGTAAGGCTCCCAAGCTCAGTTTATGAGGCCAAAATTACCCTAATTTCAAAACCAGACAAAGACATTATACACACACAAAAATTTTAGGCTGATATCCCTGATGAACATAGATGCAAAAATTCTCAACAAAATATTAGCAAACCGAATTCAGCAAGCATTAAAAAGATCATACACCATGATCGAGTTAAGTTTATTTCTGGGATGCAAGACTGGTTCAATATCTGAAAATCAATTAATCACATTAACAAATTGAAAGATGAAAATCATATAATCATATTAACATATATGGAAAAAGTGTTTGACAAAATCCAGCATCCATTTATGATAAAAACTCTCAGCAAAGTAGAAATAGATGAAACATACCTCAACAAAATAAAGGCCATCCATGACAAACGCACAGATAATATATTCAACAGGGAAAAGCTAAAAGCGTTTTTCTTAAGCTCAGGAACAAGACAAGAATGTCCAGTACTACCACTTTTATTCAACATAGTATCTGAAGTCCTAGCCACAGCTATAAGACTAGACAAAGAAATAAAAGGCATCCAAATTGAAAAAGAAGAAGTAAAACTGTCATTATTTGCAGATGAAATGATGCTATATAGAGAGAACTCTAAAGTTTCCACCAAAAAACTGTTAAAACTGATAAATAAATTCGGTAAAGTAGCAGGATACAAAATTAATATTCAGAAATTGGTTGCATTTTTATATGCCAATAATGAACTATCAAAAAGAGAAATTAAGAAAACAATCCCATTTACAATCGCATAAAAAAAATACCTAGGAATAAATTTACCTAAGGAGGTAAATGACCTGTACTCTGACACTTATAAGTCACTGAGGAAAGAAATTGAAGAAGATACAAATAAATGGAAACATATACAGTGCTCATGGATAGGAAGAATTAATATCATTAAAATGTCCATACTACACTTTTCCCAAGAAGACATACAACACACATATAAAAAGATGTTCATCATTGCTAACTATTAGAGAAATGCAAATCAAAATCATAATGAGATACCATCTCACACCTGTTAGAATAACTGTTATTAACAGGACAAGTGATAAGGAGTGTTGGAAAGGATGTGGAGAAAAAGGAACCCTCATACACTGCTGTTGGGACTGCAAATTGGTACAGCCACTATGAAAAACAGTATGGAGTTTCTTCAAAAAACTAAGAATTGATCTACCATATGATCCAGCAATCTCTCTACTGGGTATTTGCCCCAAAGACCTGAAAACCTATATCTGAAAAGATATTGGCACACAGATATTCATAGCAGTGTTATTCACAGTGGCCAGGACATGGAAACAACTGAAGTGTCCTACAATACATGATTGGCTAAAGAAGCTGCGGTACATATATACAATGGAATATTACTCAGCCGAAAGAAGAGATGAAATACTGCCATTTGCAACAACGTGGATGGACCTGGAAATAATCACGCTAAGCGAAATAAGCCAGACAGAAAAAGTTGAAAACCACATAATATCACTTATATGTGGGATATAAACCTGAAAGCAACAAACGAACAGGACAAACAAGCAGAGACTCATGGACATGGACAATAGACTAGTAGTTATCAGAAGGTAAGGGGGAAGGGGGAGAGTGGAGGTAGATAGGGTTAAAGGGGTCAAATATGTGGTGACAGAAAGAAATTTAACTATGGGCACTGTACACACAATGCAATGTATGTATATATATGTATATAGACACACACACACATATATATATGCCTTACTGTATTCCTGTATTACTGGATTTCATTATCCAATGTCATCATAATAAAAATAAAAATTTAAATTTTAAAAAAGTCCATACTGCCCAAAGCAATTTATAGATTCAATGCAATCTCTATCAAAAATATCAATGGCATTTTTCATAGCAGTAGAAAAAATAATCCTAAAATTCATGTGGAACCACAACAGACCCTGAATAGTCAAAGAAATCTTGAAAAAGAAGAACAAAGTTGGAGATAACATGCTCCCTGATGTCAAACTATAGTACAAGGTTATAGTAATTATAACAACATGGTACCGGCACAAAAAATATACACGAACATGAAACAATGAAACAGACTAGAGAGCCCAGAAATAAACCCACACCTATATGGTCATTTAATTTATGACACAGGATGCAAGAATATACAATGAGGTAAAAACAGCCTCTTCAATAAATGATGTTGGGAAAACTGCACAGATACATGCAAAAAAGAAAAGAAGAGAAGAGAAACTGGATCACCTTCTTATACTATATACAAGAATAAACTCAAAATGAATTAAAGACTTAATTAAATATAAGACCTGAAACCATAAAACTTCTAGAAGAAAACATAGGAAGTAACTTGCCTATGAGCCTGGGCCGAATCTCAGAAACAGGTATGACCTAGAGCATGAACAGAGGTACACCTGGGGTAATTAACTAAGAAAACTAATAAAACTGTTTTTTGGTACAGAAAAAAAACAAAATTGACATTGCTCTTGGTTATATTTTTTTTTTCTGATACATCACCTCTGGCAAGAGAAACAAAAGAAATAAAGAAATGGGAATACATCAAACTAAAATATTTTTGCACAGTAAAGGAAACCATCAAAAAAACGAAAAGACAACCTACTGCACTGAGAAGATATTTGCCAATGATACATCTGATAAGGAGTTAATATTCAAAATTTATAAAGAACTCATATACCGAACACCAAAAAATCCAAACAATCCTATTAAAAAATGGGCAGAGGACCCGAATAGGCATTTCTCCAAAGAGGAAATACAGATGGCCAATAGACATATGAAAAGGTGCTCAGCATCATTAATGATCAGACAAATGCAAATTAAAACCACAATCAGATATCACCTCACACCTTTTGGATGGTCATTATCAAAAAGACAACAAACAAGTTTTGGCGAGGATGTGGAGAAAAGGGAATCCTTTTCACTGCTGGTGGGATTGCAAATTGGTGTAGCCACTGTGGAAAACAGTTTGGAGTTTCCTTTAAAAATTAAAAATAGAACTACCATAGGACCCAGCAATTCCACTTCTGGGTATACATCCAAAGAAAACCAAAAGAGTAATTTGAAAAGATATATGCAACCTTCTGTTCACCACAGCACTTATTTACAGTAGCAAAGACATGGAAGCAATCTAAGTGCTTATAGATGATTGGATAAAGAAGTGGTACATATATACGATGGAATATTACTTAGCTATAAAAAAATGAAATCTTACCATTTGCAATGACATAGATGGACTTAAAGGATATTATGCTAAGTAGAATAAGTCAGACAGAGAAGGTCAAATACCATATGATTTCATTTATATGTGCAATCTAAAAAGAAAAACAAAATAAACAAACAAAACAGAAACAGACTCATAGATAAAGAGAACAAATGGTGATTGCCAGATAGGAAGGGGTTTGGGGGTCTGGGTGAAAAAGATGAAGGGATTAAGAAGTACAAATTGGCAGTTACAAAATTGTCACAGGGATGTGAAGTACAGCATAGGGAATATAGTCAATAACATTGTAATAACTATGTATAGTGCCAGGCAGTTACTAGACTAATGGGGGATGGGGGCAGGTCACTTCGTAAATTATGTAAATGGCTAACCACTATGCTATATACCTGAAACTAACATAAAATAATATTGATTGTCAACTCTAACTAAAAAATAAAAATAAAATAAATAAAATAAAAGTGGCCTGAAATTTGAATGTGCTCCCCATCCACTCACAGTTCCATCAGTACAGAACAACCCTTATTGGCTCCAATTCCTTGAGAAAAAACTCTGTCAGATCTAACACTCTAATCAAAAGGCAGAGATCATCATACTGGATTAAAAACTAACATCCACCTATATGATGTCCACAAGAGAGAAAAGAAACAGATTCAAAGACACAAAGAGATTGAAGGTAAAATTATGGAAGAAGGTATTCAAAATAGTATTCATAAGGGAGCTCAAGTGGTGAAACTAATATCGGACAAAACAGACTGACATGAAAGAACTGTTATTAGAGATATAAAGTAATATTTCACAATGATAAAGGGTCAATACATCAGGAAGTAAAACAATTACAAGCGTATACATATTGAGAAACAGAGCTTCAAAATACATGAAGCAAAAACCGAAAGAATTGAAATCAAAATAAACAATTCCACAATAACGGTTGAATATTTCGATATCCCCCTCAATAAACTTGATAGAAACACTAGATGCAAAATCAACAAGGATGTAGAAGAGTGGAACAACACTATCAACCAATTCACTTTGACATAACACAGAACGCTCTGACTGCAGACACACATTCTTTTCAAGTCTCTATGTAACATTTCCTAGGAAAGCCCATATGTTAGGCCATAAAACAAGTCCCATTGTATTTAAACAGATTAATTAAACAAAGTATTCCCTGACTACAATGGGGTTAAATAAGAAATCAATGAAAGAAATCTGAGAAATCTCATAATGTTTGGAAATTAAATAACACACTTCTAAATAACCTATAAATTAAAGATGTCACAAGGGGAATTAGAAAATATGTTAAGCTAAGCATAAATAAAAACACAACATATAAAAATGTGTGAGATTCAGGTAAAGCAGTGCTTAAATGGATATTTATAGCACCAAATGCTATAAATATATATAAATTTATATTTATGTATAAAGTATAAATTATAAATTTAAAAATTATAAATATATAAATATACAAAGAAGAAAGCTCTCAATAATCTAATCAATAACCTAATATTCCACAATAAGAAAATAGAAAATGAAGGCCGATCTAAATATAAAGCAAGTAGATGAAAGTAATGAAGATTAGAAGAGAAATCAATGAAATAGAAAACAAAAAAAAATAGAGAAAAATCAATAAAATTCAGATCAGTTCTTTGAAAAGATCAATAAAATTGAGAAGTCTTTAGCTAGACTGATAAAGAAAAAGAGAGAGAAGACACAAATTTACAAAATCAGGAATGAGAGGACATCATTACTGAGCCTACAGAGATTAAAAGCATTATAAGAGAACTATTATAAACAAATTTATGCCAAAAAAAACCTAGATAAAAAGGACAACTCCTCAGAAAGACAAAAATTACCAATACTTATTCATGAAAAAGTAAAAAATCTGAATAGGATTCTAAGAAGTAGAGACATTGTTTACATCTTCCCGTAAAGATAGCTCAGAACCTGATGGCTTCAAATAACTAGAGAAGATATAGTATCAACCCTTCACAAACTCAGAAAATGGAAGAGGGTATACTTCCTAACTGATTCTGGGAGGCCAGTATTACTCCGGTAGCAAAGCCAGGCAAAGAAACCTCAAAAAAAGAGAATACTACAGACCAATATCCCTAATATACATAGATACATTAATCTTTAGCAAGCTATTAGCAAACTGATTCCTGAAACATAAAAAAAGGATGATAACACCATGACCAAGTGGGATCTACCTCTAAAACACAAGGCTGGTTTAACACCTGAAAACCAATTGATATAATACAGTACATTAATAAAATAAAGGACAAAATCCACATAATCATCTCAATAGAAAAGCATTTGACAAAATCCAATATGCATTTGTGATAAAAGCTCTCAACAAATTAGGAAGAGAAGAGGTGTTTCATAACCTGATAAAGGGCATCTGGAAAAAACCCATTGCTAACATCATACCAGCTGGTGAGAAAGTGAATGCTTTTCCCCTAAAAATCAAGTACAAAGCAACAACGTCTACTCTCATCACTTCTTTGCAACATGGTACTGGGGGTTTTAGCCAGGAAAATAGGCAAAAACAACGACAAAAAATAAGGAAATATATAAAAATGTCTTCATTTTCAGAAGACATGATTTTGTATGTTAAAAATATCAAAAAAATCCACATAAAATGCATAAGAACTTAGTAAGGTTGACTGACATGAGATTGATATAAAAAAATCCATTGTATTTTCATGTCAGCACTGAAAAATCCAAAAATGAAATTAAGACCACAATTTCATTTACAATAGCATCACAGATAATAAAATACTTAAGAAAAAGTTAACAAAAGAAGTATAAGGCTTACATGCTGAGACACTGAAGCCTCAATATTATCAAGATGGAAATAGATCTATAAATGTAACACAATTCCTATCAAACTCCTAGTAAGATTTTTTATACGAATTGACAACATGATTTTTTAAAAATCTGTATGAAAATGCAAGAGACTTAGAGTAGCCACACCAAATTTTTAAAAGAAGAACAAATTAAGGACTTATAGACAGAAAACAGATTAGTGGCTGCCAAATTAACCTAATTAATTGCAAATGGGCATGGGGGAACTTTTTGGGCTAGTGGAAATGTTTGAAAACAGATTGTGGTGACAGTCACATACCTCCATCAATTTGTTAAAAATCATTGAATTGTACACTTACAATGAGTGAATGTTAAGCTGTGTAGATGGTGCCTCAGTAAAGCTGTTTAAACTCTTGAAAACATAAACTGTGGAAACGTGACATCCAACTGCAGTCGGATTGGCTCTGTTTCGGTTTGAATCATTGCTGCTGCTGAAGTTATGTTAGAATTTGAAATAATTATGTGACTTTAACTGCTAGATCTCCAGAAAATACCTAACAATATTTTAAGAAATAAACATTCAGTAAATTTTGTTGTTTATTTATAGCGATTTACTATTTGCCGTGCTTTCTTCAGTGCAAGTTGCTGTCCTTCTCAGGGCAGAATACTACTCAGTACAAGCAGCTATTAATTAAGAGCTCAGCTCCTGCACTGGAAGCAAGCAGAAGAAGGGCAAAGAAAGCCCAACAGATGTCCCCAGAATGAGTGTGGTTCTTCTAGCAAGTTCCCTAATTTCCACCTGCCATATGCTGGGAAATACTTCTTGTCAGGAGTAGCAGTAAAATAATCAGCCAGAAAAAAACCCAAAAACCACAACAAAAAAACACCTTTAAATTGTATGCACTGGCAGTTGAAATGTGTAAACGTAAAAATCAACTCATGTGTTGAATCAACTTTGGTCATGACCAAGTGCAGAGGTTGTTAGATTGATAGGGGCTATTTAAAGAGGAAGATGGGTTAGGGATGGGGGTGGGGATGATATCAAGACTAACCTGGGAACCCTAGTTAACTGGCTTTGTGATAGATGAGTAGACCAAAGAAACCAGATAACCAAGAACAGAGCCACAAAATATTCTCATACGTTACAATGAAAAAAAGAATACATTATACTACACTGAAATTAAATATACCAGAAGCTAAGATAGCAAACAATTGAAAACAGGTTTCAGCAAGCTTTTTCTATAAATGGCCAGATAGTAAATATTTTACACTTTGCAGGTCACATATATCTGTCCCTTACTCTCCTCTACCTCCTCCTCATTTTTCTTCTTCTTCAACAAACCTTTAAAAATGTAAAAACCAATCTTAGTTCAACAGCAGGCTACAGGAAAGGGCCATAGTTTTCAACAAGATGAAGAAATGATATAAACAGAAAATTGCTAAACATACCAAAATAAGCTCTTACATGGAAAGAGAGAAGTATAAATTAAAACATAACATTCTGAGATAACATTGCACACCCTTAGTTTGCAAAAAAAAAAAAAATAGTCTAAGTGTTTCAAGGGATGCAGATCAACTGAAATTCCTACACTGCTAGTGGAAGTGTAAATTGATTCCACCACTTTGGAGGGCAATTTTGTACTATATGGGGAATTTGAAGATGTACACACCGTGTAATTCAACAACTCCACTAACAGTGCTATGGAAAAAAATGGGAAACCATTCAATGTCTATTACTGGATAATCAATTGTTTATAAATGGAATACATAAATATAATATATGAATATAAATAAATGGCAGTTCAGATGAAAAATATAGAATTTATATATATTCACATGGACAAATTCTATAAAAATTTTTTGTATTGAAAATTATATTGCAAATTAAGACACTGTGAAGAAGCAGCTAGGGGTACTGGTTTCCCCAGGCATCAAAATGTATTATAAAGCTATGGTGGTTAAGACAATTTGGAATTAGTATAAGGATAGACAGCCAAACTGATAGAACTGAAGAAACCTAGAAATGAACCTATGCAAGTTGGAAATGAACAGCACTATAGATCAGTGGAAAACAGGACAGACTTCTCAATAAATGAAACTGGGACAATCAGTTATCTATAAGAAAAAAATATGGAATTAGATCCTTGCCTTATACCATATTACAAACATCAATTTCAGGTAAATTAAATAGAAATGTGAACAGCAAAACTTTAGAACTCTAAGAGGAGAATATCTTTATGATGTCAGAACAACAACAAAAAAGTATTCGTAAATAAACCCCCAAAGTGCTAACCATAAAAGGAAAAGATTGATAAATTTGACTACAATAAAATTGAGAATGTTTCTTCAACAAAAACTCCGCTAAAAATGAAAAGGCAAGCCACAAACCAGAGGTAAATATCTGCAACATATATTACCAATAAAGGAGTAATACGCAAAGTATATAAAAAGTTTTTACAAATCAATAAGAAAAAAGACAAGCCTCATAGAAAAATGAACAAGGAATGCAACAGTCACACAGAAAAGAACCAGAAATGACCAATAGTCATATGAAAAATGATCAATATCATTAATCATAAAGGAAATAGGCTATAACAAGACATCATTTTGTCCTCAACAGATTGTTGTTGAAAAGACCATGAAACATCCAGAACACTTAAATACTGCTGGTAGAGGTATAAACTAGTCAAAACTCTGGGGCATGGTATAAGCTGGTGGAACCACTTTGAAAAATGATAATAATAAATATAATAATAAAATGACACAGAAATTTCACTTTTAGGTATTAACCATAGAGAAATTCTTACATATGTATGCCAGAAAAAAAACAATGTTCATAACAGCCTGTATGTAGTATCCAAAACTTGAAACAACCTAAACATCCAAGATCAGCTCAAGATGCAGTGCGTTCATCCAACGGAATACTGTACAGCAGGGGAAAAAAATCAATTAACCATAACTACACTCATCAACATGGATGAACCACACAAATACATGAGCTCGAAAGTATACAGTCTCGAAAACAGTCTGGAGGTTTCTCAAAAAATTAAAAATGGATCTACTTTTTGACCTAGCAATTGTACTTCTGGGTGTTTATCCAAAGAATACCAAAACAATAATTCATAAAGATCTATGCACCCCCATGTTCATGGCAGCACAATTTACAATAAGCAAGATATGGAAGCAGCCTAAATGCCCATTGATAGATGATTGGATAAAGAAGTAATGGTTCATATATACAATGGAATATTACTCAGCCATTTAAAAAAAAATGAAATCCTACCATTTGCAATAACATGGATGGACCTAGAGGTTATTATGCTGAGTTAAGTAAGCCAAAGAAGATAAATACCATACAATTTCACTTATACGCAGAAGCTAAGGAACAAAAAGAACAAACTAATCAAAAACAGACTCGCAAATATAAAGGTGACAGCCAGAGGGGAGGGGGATTGGGGGCTGGGAGAAAGGGGTGAAGAGTTAAAGAAGTACAAATTAGTAGCTGATAGATGGTCACGGGGATGGGGAGTACGGCATAGGGAATGCAGTTAGCATTAGTATAATGGTTTCTGGTGGAAAACCAGAGGAGAGAAAGAGCAATCAGGGGGATCGTTTTATAAACAATATAAATGTCTAACCAATGTACTGTATACTTGAAACTAATAATAAAATACAATTTTAAAAAAAGTATACAGTCTTGGAAGAACACATACAACAGATATTCTGCACAGTTTAAATACATTCAAAACTCAACAATATATTGTTCAGGATTACACACAAACTATATGGCAAACTATAAAGAAATGTAAAGAAACAATAAACACTCAACTCAAGGAAGTGGTGGCTTATCATTGGGACAGTGGGAAGCATGGCGCTTCAGAAGTGTCGGCATAGCTTATTTCTTCTGGGCGGTGGGCACACAGGTATTGATTTTATTATTATGATGATGTAAATCTTACATATAACATTTATAATATTTGTAGAATATATAAGTTTAAAATGAAAAAATTATGTGGCAGAAAGAAAAGTACATTAAGATACCACTCACATAAAGTCATAAAGCAAAGAAAATAAGAGCATATTTGCTTTCTGGATACACGCACACCTAGTATAAACAGAAAAACACTCCCATAGAGTACTAACTGATATAATAATGAGCCTCTTTGGAGGAGAACGTCATGGGGATGGAGGAGGTTACTTGAGAAAGGTTACAAAGAGATTTTAACTATAATCTGCAACTTTCTACTTAAAACATAAAACAGCTCAAGCTAAGATAGCAAAAAATATTGTTCACTCTGAGTGTTGGGTACATAGTTGTTAGGTATCAGGTTGCCACGTTTAGCACAAAGAAAAAAACAAGATGTTCAGTGAAATTGAATTTCAGATAAACAATGAATAATTTCTTAGTTTACATAAATTTTAATGTAAACATAAGGACAGACTGTGTTTTATCTAGCAACCCTAGTTAGTTATATTAATCTCTGTATCCGAAATATAAGAAAAATATGTTTGTCCTGTTTCTGTACATTATAACAAATTAACCAGTAATTACATATTTAGTATGCACAAAACAAGGGGAGATTACAGAGGACCTACCGCCTGTATCTTCAAGGCTTTCTGAACAGATCCATTTTCTTTGATTATTTAACTCTGAAAACTGACCTACCTATCATTTAAAAATGATAATTGTCATTTATTGTCTGCTAAGCTCTTGACATGCAATATCTTATTTGATCTCCATAACAACCCAGACCTGGAACTATTTTTCTTAGTTTTCTTACAGTTTCTGGTACTTCCCCAAGGCTCAGAAATTTGTCAAAGTCACACAGCTAGAGTATGGTTCCAAAGCCATTGTTCTTTCCACCTGAGAGCCCCAAACACTAAGACACACACACACACAATCTTTTTCCAGTCTTCCTCCCCCACAGATGCTGCTTGAACCTCTGAATTTCATTTTGTGTCTGATCCCCCTCTGGCAAGGAATAATTGCTGCCCTCATTTGTTATCTTTCTAGATACAGAGCACCCTCCTACTTATACTTCTCCGCTAGTACCGACGGAGCCTTGCTTCAAATCTCTGACTAACTGGTGTCTTGTGGCGAGAAGGCACTCAATACATATTTGTCAATTGACTGGCCAGCATTTCCCTAAGGGCATTCTGGAAGGCAGCCATGGACTTGGCCACTTCTGCCAGTTCTACTTGCAACACAAAGTTCCTTGTCTCCCAAATTTCACGAGAAAGTGCTCCAATTCCTGCTGGTCAGGAGAGAACCTTCCCGGGCCCTGAAGCCCCCGCTCTGTGTAGACACCACCTGGGAAGCCCAGAGACAATCCTCTCATGAACCTCCATATAATTAGACCTTTTTGTCATTTAGGAGAGCAGAGTCCCTTCTGCCCCACAGAAAAACAAAAGCCCTGTTGGCTTCCTTTCAAATATGCTAATTGCCCAGCTTCCAAGTTTCAGCTCAAGGCCCATTTTTATGCCGGATTTAAAAATAAAGGCCTGACAGACAATGAGGTCTTGAATGGAAATGCTGACAACGCAGATTGGTGAGAACAAACAGCTATTCCAGGAAGGAAACAAGGCAGGGAGGCCATGGGCACCGTTCTGCCTTGCCTCACTCTGAAACCCCTGGCTGTCATCCCCATCTTAGAAGTGCTTCAGACTCCACAGGCCCCAGCCCAAGCCTGACTTCTTCAGTGAATACCTGCATGTGGGGGAACCGTTTCTGAAACTCCAGATAAACAATGTGCTCACACGGACCCTGGGGAACGGGGTCCCGGGAACCAGTGTGCAGTTTCTCTGTTCCTGTTGGTGCTGGCTCTTTGTTCGAAGGAAGTCCAGGCAGTATTTAAAACAGTAGCCACAAATAACTGGACTTCCAGAGTGTCTGAAGTAAGCCTAAACTATGGTGAGTGGATGGACTTCACAAACATCATTTTACTGGGTGACGCTGAGAGCTAACGTCATAACCCAAAGGATCTGGGCCCAAATACAAATTGTAACAGCTCCATCTGGATGGCAGTTTTAATGTTCTGTGTCAATGGAGGCTGCACCCCCTATTCTCACCCAAACGAGTGTGAAGTGAGTCCATGTTATCATCTGCTTTCATTTAAATTCGCTAGTGAAGTTGGTATTATTGTCCCCATTTATGGTGAGGATCGCAAGCCTCAGAGAGGTTAGATCAATTAAATCAGTTACCCTAGACCACACTGTTAGTAAGTGATAGAGACGAAATTCAAAACCAAGAGTGAGAAGTGATGGGGTTCAAGACACACTGCCCCAATTATGGCACCTTGGCACATTGAAAACATGAAGCTGAAGGAGTTTGAGGAAACCAGATGCAGGAAGGTGGCTCTGACTTTCCCTGACCCTTCTCCCCTGAAATAATCATAAGACTCTCATGTGACAGGGTCTCTCCCTGTACCCGAAGGGAAAGAGCATCCTTATCTCTAGGAACAAAGGGACCCCAAGAAGAACTTACGTAAGTTTCCAAAACTTACCTCTCGTACTTTGGCCTCTCACATTTCTATGCGACAGTTCTGGTCATCAAAAAGCATAAAGGTATTCAGGTCCAACTTTCTCTGCATCTTCTCTTCCTCATGAAGACTCCCATGTCACATAAAATTCACATAAATGCTTTCCTCCTGTTGATTTATCTTCGGTCAGTTTGATTTTTCAGACCCAGCCAGGGACACTAAAAGGGTGGAGGAAAACTTTTTCCTCCCCCACAGATGCTACGCTGCCCCATCCTTGCTGCTCAAAGAGTGGGCTCCAGACCCACAGCATTGGGCTTGCCTGAAAACTTCTCAGAAATGCAGTGTCTCGGGCCCCACCTGAACCGGAATTCCCCTTTTAACAAGATCTTCAGGACTTCACGTACATATGAAAGTTTGCGAAGTGCTGACTCACATCCCATCCCTTCTCATATGACCCGGCTGCGGTGCAGGAAGAGATGAGCATGGAGCTTTGAGGACCTTGGAAGACTTAAAGATCCTAGGAGAGTGGAGGGCCAGGTGGAAGGATTCAGCATCGCAGTTATGTTATGTCTCAAAGGACTGCCTACCTTGGGGGCAGTGCGAAAAAGAATAAAGCGATAGCCTCTGGGTCTAGAGCTATTCGAATCCCAGGAAATTTGTTAAATTTTCTGAATCTCAGTTTCTTTATCTCCAAAATGAGAATAATGCTACATCATAGGTTGTTCTGTTATTAAATAAGACTGTATAGGGGTGTGTGTGTGTGTGTGTGTGCACGGTAAAACATGACCGGAATGTCATACCTCGTCAAGAAGTGGGTACACATTAAATATTAATATCCATATTAAATCTTATGTTATCCAGAGTTCGAGGATACTGTGAAAAGAGTTCTTTTGCAAACAATAGCAACTACTGTGGCTAGTTCAAGGGCTTCACGACTGAACAAAAAATCGCTGCAAGAATCCCGTTCAAGTGGGAGCTCCCAGGAAAAGTTCCCACGCACAGAAGCACCTTCAAGCCACACTTGCCTCCACAGCAGAATCCAACACCGGCAAAGCGACTGCATTACCCTCTGCTGGCTCCCCTCCCTCTCTGCCTGGTCCAAGGAGTGTCTCATTGGTGCAGCCCAGAACCAGGGTTGCAAGGAAACCTGGGAAATGTAGTTGTTAGCTCTCCAGAGGCTACAGAACCAGGAGGCACCCCAGAAGGATGATGGGGAACAGTGTTAAGTATCCGCCAAAGACAGTCTTTACTATGCCCTAACTAGCACAATTTGAGTCAGAGACTCATCTGTGGGCTGGGTAGGGTGGGGATAAGGACATGCTGATAGGAGTGAATAACTAAACAGTAGAATGTCCCTAGATGTTGCAGAGCAGCCGATAGGTAAATCCATTCCAAGGATTGTATCGAATTTGCACCTACAAGGGGAGTGCAGGGAAGGCTGCTGGCAGGACCTTCTGGGGTGACATTAACAGGCAGCCTTTTCCTTTGTGCCCATGCCTGCTTACTCACTCCCTGGCACCCAGCCCAGAACCCATATTCCTTCTGGATACCCCGCACACCCACTGTAGGGCCCAGCCTTGCCTGGACTCCTTTGGCCATACCACTTGATCAGAATTAATTCACCAGAATATGTAAATGAGGTGCTGAGGGCTTGATAAGTTATGTAGTCTCAAGGATGTGTCTGAACTTTCCAGTAGTGAATTTCCAGGCCATGGGAGCATGTTAGCAGAGGTGGACCTCCACTAGCTGGGGGCGCTGTGAGATAGAGCCACGCACTGTGTGAAATGTCGGGCCAAATAGCCTGTAAGCCTCTTTCTAATTCTGAAAATGTACAATGTCTTAAGCTCCCAGAGAAGGACTGTCACAGGAGGAACTGAGGCACACAGTAGACAGATAGGGGAGATTCAGAGCTGGGGTTCTCCACAACCTGCAAATCGACATCTGCCTCCCCCACTGACTTAAGCACCTGACCCAGGGGCTTCTCAGAATTGCCCCCATCCCTCATCCAGATGAAAGCGTTGTTCTGTAAGCTATTGACCTGAAACAGTTAATGCTCTCCTCAGAGGGGCCCGGCTTGGGCTCTGAAATGGTCACAGGAATGCCTACTTCTGCAAACCCACCAGAGGTGACACATAAATAGGTTCTTTCTATAATATTATGAATGTCCGTGGGCCAGAACTGGTTAAAAATTTGAAAAAACAAAACAGAACAACATTATGTGCTGTGGGGAGCAGATAGGATTATGGTAGGTTTCTTTTTCTCTTTTATTTGGATTTCTGTGACTATTTTTATAAAGTTTCTTCGCAGACTTCAGGGAAAAAAAATCATTTCTCTGGACTTAAGGGGCACTGTGTTAATCGTTGTTTTAGGAAGATGAACAGCATGGTCTTCAATGTGTCTCCTTTTGTCTTAGGAGGTTAAAGGCCATCAGTGGGTTTGAAGGCTTTGGGCCAACAGTTCCAAATCCAAGCTGATGGCGCCTCAGACTCCGTGGCCATCTGCGCGTGGAGTTGTTTTGCTTAGTTTGGGTTTGACGAGGCGAGGTTGGCAGGATTGGTTTCAGGTGTTGTTATCCGCACAGCAGCCGAGGAGACAAGAAGCTCTGGGCCTTTTCTGTTTTTTCAAAAACAAAAGTATTCTTTCACAGTCATCCGGCTCTGGTGCTGACTTGCTGGGTGGAGATGGCAGGCTGAACACCTGCCTCTGATTTTGATCTCTCCTGAAACCCTGCTAAACTATAATAAAGAGCACAGGTGAGAAGGGGACAAGGTTTCGGAGGCTGGGAAGCAGATGAAAAGCAAACTTGGCAGTGCAAAGAGGTCAGATTCTACACAATTGCCATTGCAGCACCCTCGAAAATCTCAAGAAATAGCTGCAGCAGGCACTTCCAGAAGTGAAGGTGAAGGGAGAAGGCTGGAAAGGGTTGGAGAAACACCTGGGTTTGCAAGTCTGTACCACTCTCCTTGCTGCCGCCCACCCCCCCACCCCGCCTCCCTCTTGCCACTGCTCTCTCCCCCAAAACACAACACTGTTAGGAAGCTGGAGATTTAGTCTGTGGAGAAAGCAAATGGAGAGTCTCGGAATTGGGGGCATCAGGCACAACTGAGGACAGGTCCTGTAACTAAAAGAACGGGAAAATGACATGTGTTGTGCTTACTGGGAGCTGCAGTGGGCAGCCCTCTTCTCTCAGCCCCCAGAACACGGGCAGGCAGGTCTTCGCCCTCTGCAGAGGGTGCCGGAAGCTTCTCCTCAGGGGAGTCAGGTGGCCCAAGAGGAGAGACGTGAAGGTATTGACATCAGGGATTCCCCAACGTGTGGCCCAAGCAGAGGATCCGACTGAGATGCTAACATCAGCACTGCCCCCCAATCACAGTGCAAAACATCCAGTCGGCCTTGTCCTCCCCACATGGTCATCTTCTCCTCCCCTTTCCCTCCTTTGACAAACTATGTCTTTCTGCCTCAGGCCGGCAGCCCCTGGGCTCTAGACCCGTCCCCTTTGGCCTTCCCAGTAAAGGTATCCTGAGCTTCTTTCTTCCTGTCAGATGACAGATCCTTCTAGTCAGCACTGGACCCTGACTGAGTCTCTTCTACGTGGAGGAACCCCTCCTCCAGTCCCGCATTGTCTCCATCCTACACGCTTCCTCTGCTCCCCTTCGTGGTCAAATTTCCTCACTTTCCACTCAAATGTCCTCAGCCCACTCCAGACTGTCTCATGCCTCATAACCCCACCACATCTGCCATTCCAAAAAGGGGCATGAAAACTGGTAAAAACAGAGACATCTCAATCCTCTTCTCGACTTGGCAGCAGCATTCAGTGTGACCAGAGCCTTCTCGAAATTCTCTCTTCACTGGTTTCCACAGCATCCTCTTCCCCTAATTTCTCTCCTACTTCACCGACCACTTCTTAGCTTCCTTCGCTACCTCACTTTCCCCTACTCAACCTATAAATCCTGACATTATTCTAACTCTGTCAGTCCTAGGCTTTCTATTTTTCTCACTCTACACTCTCTCCTTAGCTGATCCTCTTCACTTGTTCTCAAATGTCTACCTTCAGCTCCCACCTTTCTTCTATGTTCAGTTTCATCTTTGGACATCTTCCAGGCATCTCCAACTTAATACATCCAAACTGAGCTCACCATTACCCCTCCAAACTTGCTGCTCCTCCAAAGCCCTCCTGGGAGATGACCAACATCTGTACAGTTGTTCATATTGAACGCCCTCTTCACTTCCCATGTTCAAGCCTTCACTAGTCCTGTTGATTCGACCTCCAAAACATATTGCAAATCCATCTCTTACTCTCCGTCTCCACAACTACCACCCTCACCTTTTGCTTCTTGACTGCTTCCCCACACTTGTTCTTGCCCTCCAGTGTCATTCCCCTGCTTCGGACCCTCTGTTGGCTTTCCATTGTTTCTAGGATAGAACAAGGCCTTTATTTAATTTGGCCTGTAAGGCCTGGGCTAACCCAGTCCCTCTTCTTCCACTTTCCACTTTGCCCTTCCCTCCCTTCCTGCCCCTGGCCCTTAACACTTGCTGCTCCCTCTGCTTACAGTCTCTTCCTTCTTTCCCTCCATCCTCAGTGTTATGGACTGAATGTTTGTGTCCCCCCAAAAATTCACATGTTGAGCCCTAACCTCCAATGTGACTATATTTGGAGATAATTAAGGTTAAATGAGATCCTAAGGGTGGGGCCCTAATTCAATAGGATTTGTATCCATAAAAGAGACACCAGTGACCAATGGTGCCACCCTAACCCCTCCTTGTGGGGCGCAGTAAGAAGACAGACAGCTGTTTACAATGTCTACAAGCCAGGAACTGAATCAGCCAGCACCTTGACCTTGGATCAGCCTCTAGACTGTGAGAAGCAACTTTTTGTTGTTTAAGCCACCTGGTCTACGGTATGTTGTTATGGCAGCTCTAGCCAGCTAATATATTCAACTAACCTCTATCCTTCAGGTCTCTGTTTAAACCACATTGACTTTTTAAAAAAATCATCTCTGATGCCCCGCTCCTGTACCACATACCTATTTGGATAGGACTCCTAGTGCTCAGTCTCATGGCAGTTGTGTTCGTTTTTGTAGTACTTGTCACGATAGCGCTAATTCCATGTGTTACTATTGCTACGTTCTTCGCTAGATTATGGTTGATAAAGGAGGAGACAACCGCTCTGTCGTTCATCGATGAAAGCCCAGTATGTAACACAGGGTCCGGGACATAGTAGGTGCCTAATAAATATTTTAAATATGTAATCAAAAAAGCTACCCCTGAATTTGAGGAAATCTTCTGGAGCAGTTTTTAAGTTTTGTTTTTAACTCTACAATCTTACAAAAGAAAGGAAATAAACCTTATTCTCTACATTGCCCTTTCTAATTTGAAATGCTCAACTTGTCAGTGCTCAAATATATATTTTATGGTACAATAGTCAGGCTGCCTTACATTCTGCCATTTTTACTACAGTGAAGAAGGCTCCAGGAAAACCTCCCTTGTTGGAGCTGGGAATCCAATGAAATGTTCTTATCACATGCCTTTCTCCCTTGGTCATGAGACTGTCCCTTAAAGCAGTTCAAGCCTGTAGGTCCTAAGTTCCATACAAATGGTACGATGTGTAATTGTGTGGTAGTTTGAATGGAAAGCCTGTGATTGATGGTTAGTGATGCAATCTGAGCAGATGATAGTTCATCTGTGCTTGTGTGGGCTAACCTAGAGAACCCAGCTCTCTCCATCAGAGCCAGGACTACATCCAATAGTTCCACAGAAGAAGCAGCTTTCAGGCCTGGGCTGTTTTTGTACACTTCCTAACATCTGCTGGTGGAATTGTCTCATCTCCTGAACTAAATGTTTGTGTCCCCTCAAAATCCATATGCTAAAGCCCTAATCCCTAATGCAATGGTGTTTGGAGGTGGCCTTTGGGTGGTACTTAGGTTTAGATGAGGTCATGTGGATAGAGCCCCCATAATGGGATTAGTGCCCTTATAAGAAGATGAAGAAACCAGAGCCCTCTCTTTCTGCCCTATAAGGGCACAGCAAGATGACGGCTATGTGCCAGCGGGGAAGAGAACCCCAGATGAGGAAGTGAACCAGCTGGCACCTTGGTCTTGGACTTCCTAGTCTCTAGCACTGTGAGAAATAAATTTCTGCTGTTTTAGTTACCCAGTCTATGGTATATTATTTTAAGCAGCCAAATGGACTCAGACTGCCTCCAACACTCCCTCCTCATAAATCTGCACTGTATTCTCTCAAGTCAAGGGAATGCTTCCTTCTGGGATCTTGGCAGAGGCAGCCATTTTTAATGTCCACGGATTACTATTGATATACCACAATTGACTGAATCATTCCCTATTGTTGATGCCTCGAGTTATCTCCAAGTTTTCTGGTCTGAACATTTTTAGACTAACAGCTTTTTTCTAACTTTTAGATTTTTCCTCAGAGTAGTTTCCTGCTAAAAGGGTATGAGTTATTCATGGCTCTTAAATAAAGCCATATTGCTTTGCAAGGTGCCAGCAATGTGCAAATTAGTCTGCCCTATCACACACCCATCAATACTAGATCTCGCCATTTCCTTACTTTAACTAGTTTAATAGATACGTAATGGGCCCTTAGATTTACTTTACTACTTATTTCCTTTTGTGAAGAGTTGTTTTGGCTGTAATTTAAAAAATGCCAACACTCAGAACATCGGTTATTATTCTACCAAAAATCAGAAATCTTTACTTGAAGACCCATAGTTTTAACTCTGACACAGCACTTTCCCCATTCTCAAATCTACAACTTATTCATTTTAAATATTAGTGATACTTCAAGGGATTTATGGTAACAAATGGTAAAAACGAAAGCAAACAAATGAACAAATAAGGAAATGCTTCCTTTTCCAACATGGGCCTTCTCAAAGTCACTGTGTTCATGGCAGGCCATCTAGTGGATCCCCATGGGAAAAATGCACAGTGGTGTGGGAAGGAGGCCGTTTTCCCATGGGCATACAGACTGGGCAGGACTTTCAGGACGAATGCTTCTCAGAGTTATGTTCCCTCACAGGAGGAAGACTTGTGCATTTCCCCAAATCCCACAACTCTTGGGTATTATCATTTCATATTTCTTTGGGGAGATGGTGAGCTGGCCTCTTCCTGATATGGGTGTGTAGAAACCAGGGGAGAATAAAAAAACAGTTGTTACATTTACTAAACTGCACAAAGTTGGGGACTCAGTTAAAGGTATGAATTTCTAACACTCATATATACACACAAGCAAACCACGATTCCCATAAACTGAGGTGCCAGCATTAGGGAGTTATTTGCTCACCAAATATTAGTTGAGTTCCCACTATATGAGCAATACCATGTTCACTTTACAGATGGCCTTGGCTGAGACCTGTAGTCTAAAGGAAGGAAAAGACTTAGCTGTGAAAGTAGGTAATGGTGGAAAGGAATAAGATTTGAGAACCAGGGATCACTCTGTGACCCTGACAATCAGAGAATCTGCCATGGGGGAGGTGGAACTTTTTTGTCCTCATGAGTTTATTTTCAGTTTTAATGAAACAAAATAATTCATGCTTATAAAAATTGAAAAAAGCGAAAAGTGAACCAATCTCTCCCTCCCTCATGCACGTCCATTCTCAACAGGTCACCACTGTTTAGAGTTTGCATCATATAATTACAGGAGGCAGATTTTAAACTGGGCCTTAAAGGATGAAAAGATTTGGCCAATAGAGTGGAATGGCAGAGGTATGATGTACTGAGACTCTGGAATAGGAAGAGTTAACTCTAGATGGACACACCGTCCCGTTATCATTATGATAGTCTGATTTTCTAATAGTCTCAGGTCCCTTGAGTTTCCGGTAATACTCATAATTTTTAAAAAAGAAAAGAAAGAGGCGGGGAAAAACTAGTTAATTCATTCCAGATACCTGGCTCCCTTCAAATTCCCCAGATTTTTTTTTTCGTTTTTGGTTTGACCACAAAATGAACCCAAAAGTATGAATCATAAGCCTTCACCTCATGAATGTTCTATTCCAAAACCTTTAACTTTAAGAAGTCTTTATACTGCATGCAGATCCTCAGGCAACTCAATATTTTCCTGCTCTTGCTGGCCCTTGAAAGGAAGAGTTGCATTTGTCTGTAAGTGTGGGAGATGTTTGCTATACAGCAGCTGGTACCTCACTCTCAATTCAGTTAGTAGCAGCCTCATTCTTTGCAGATCTCCTGGACTCATTTACATACCCTTTTTCTAGACAACCTATATTTACCTCTGTCCGCGTACTTAATCCATATTGTAAATTGCTATTAATTATTTGACTATATGCAGACATAAACCCATGAAGGCTGTCTATTCACTGTGGTAAGCTCGATGCCCAAGGTTTCAAATACTTGCAGAATGAATGAATGTATGAATAATGACCGATGACCCACAAAAAATTCTCTATTCTAGAAGTGGCTACAGAGTAAGAGCATTAGCCACCAGATGCGTGTGATGACATGATAACTCACTGACAACTAAGCAGTGACTGCTCCCACACAGGAAGTCTGTTATGCCTCCTTTGTGAATATCCTCACTCACTCATACTTGAGCAAAGTTAGAACTTTCCAGGATCAAACTGCTCTGTACATGACACACATTCTCACTGACCTTTTTCCTGCCACCACTTCCCCCGTCAGTGGTGACCAACGGTCAGCATATGCCGCAAAATTGTTACCAGCATATCTCCCAGATGGTGTCATTCCATGGCCTGTGCCTACCTTCCTTGCCCCAGACCTTCGGAAGGAGGCGGCCTGCTGCATGGCATCTAAAGCCCAGCCACAGACAACGGTCCCGGCCCCAGTGTTCGCCCAGAGCCCCTTGCCACTTGACTTCTTGAGTCATGTTTCCTGTTTCTCTTTCCTTAACTCTTCAGTTCCCGATGTCCTTCTCAGCCTCCTATCCTGTATTAGCCCAGAAAAGGCTAGGTGCTGCTACAGAAACAATCACTCTGAAAACCTCAGTGACTTAATACAGTGTTTATTTCTTGCTCTTGATACATGTCCACTGTGGATCATGTTTCTGCTCATCACAATCATTTAGAGACCTGGGTTGACAGGGATACCTTCTCCACGCACGATTCCATGATTGCTGAGGGTGAAGAAGGCAATACGGCAAATTGCACAAAAGGCCCTAATGCTTATGCTCACATTTCACTGGCCAAAGCAAGTCACGTGGCCATGTCTAATTTCACTGGGTGCACAGAAGTATGATCCTACCGAGTCCTACCAGGAGAGCTGAAATATTTGTGCATGGCGTTAGGGACCACTCTCCTTTCATTGGCAACATGATCGGACGTGTTTGTCAGCCATGCTGACCTTGGCCGTCCTCCCTGACTCTCAACTTTGCTTGCTCCTTCCGTTCTAATCCGCCCACAGTTGCAAGGAGAAAATCGCCCTGGCTGAGGAAACCAGACCACTGCTTCCTGCCAGAGGAAGGAACTAATCATTCATGCAAGATCAGTGTCATCTTATTAGATGGAATTCTCAGAGAGTTTCCAAACACCTTCTTCACCAGGACTTTTCATTCAGCCAGCCAAGTAAGTGCCATGAACATTCCTTAAGCCCTTGTTATGTGCCAAGGACTCTGGAAGGAGCTGGGGTTGCCCCTCTGAACCACACACAGTCCTTGCTATTAAAGAACTAACATGCAGGCAGGCCGACACAAAAGCGTCCAAAGCAAGTTGTGCCTCCGTCGCCATCCCAAGACCTCCAGGGTGGTGGTGGGGAGAAGAAGGATTTCGGGCGGGGGGCCACTGGGAAATCTGCATCAGGGGATCAGCCGTACTTGGAACAAAGCTGCTGCTAGTGGATAGGGGTCAGCCCGCTCTGTTCTCTTCAGCTGAGAAGTTTGTCGGGAAATCTTGGCACTGACCACCCTGAGGCTTTCCTATGAGTTGCCAGCCGACATGGCCAATGATCTTGGCATGTATTGGAGTTTCAGTTTCTCCACTTACAAATGTGTGATTCTGGGCTATTTCCTCATCTGGAAAATGAAATCTTGTGAGGATTAAATGAGATGATGTATACGAAGCACTGACCAAAGTCCCCCAAGTGCGGGAGACAGGCAGGAGGTGGATGCAGGAGACAGGTAGGAGGTGGTAGCCTAGTGCTAATGTTATTAGAAGCGCATCTGAGCACCTGCTGCGGTTACTCAGTGAATGTGACATCAGAGTGACTGATTTTTAATCCTCTTCCCTCTTTTACAACAAAATGTGTGTCAGTAATAATCATTACATGGAATAAATAATATCAATAGCCAGAAAAAATGCAATATAATTTTCCTCTTATTAAACTTTATATAATCATGACCAAAAAAACCATAAAATATAAAATAAATACCCAATACAACAAAGGAAATAAATTTCCAGGACAACAAAGGAAAGAATGAATGGGTTAGTGCTTTATAATTATATTAACATACTTTTTTATAAAGGAGAAAGGTGTTTACCTAAAAATTGGTCTGTGGTGAGCAATAGTATAGTTTAGTAACAATGGAATAAAAGGTAAAATAAATAGAAAAAACAAATATAAATTTTAAATATTCATATTTTCGAGTATTACTCAAATCAAATAATATATTTCATGGATGGAAAATTTGCACATAACAAAGATATCATATCTTGCAGTTTGCATTGTTTTATCATTTTAGATTTTTAACATAAAAGCTCTAAGTGATCATACAGAATGCCAGAATGGAAGGAACTCATATTCATTTCTTCAGCTTTGCAATCATTCTGCTATCACTGCTTATTTCAAAGATACCTTTTGAATGCAGGAATATGTAGAGGATTAGACATGAACTTGAAGTGAACTTACTCAGAAGGAACACAGGCCAGTTTGCTCTCAAAAGGAATGGGTGTAGCTGAGTTTGGGATAATCCGGGGCCAACTGTATGACTGCAAGTCCTCTGAATTAACTTTCTCAGAATGCACAAGTTCAGTAAGGACTGTGGTGGACTGAATTCTAAGGCTGCTACCCAGGTTTCCAGCCCCTGCCATGTACTTTCTCCTGTTAGTCAATCAAACACTAACGTAGGTCCTGCTGTGAGGGACTTTGTAGATGTAATTAATGTCTCAGATCAGTTGGACTTTTAGGAAGATTTTCCAGGTGGGCCTGGCCTAATTACACGAGCCCTTTAAATCTCAGTATAGAGATCAGAGATGGAGGAAATCAGAGATTCAAAGCAGGAGAAAGATTTGATGAACTGTTGCTGACTCGAGGATGGAGGGGTCATGTGGCAAGGAATGTGGGTGGCCTTAGGAATCGAGAGCAGTCCCTGGCTGACAGCTGGCAAGGAAATTAGAACCTCAGTCCTACCACAATGAAGAACTGAATTCTGCCAACAACAAAAATGAGCTCAGAAGTGGGTTTTTCATTCATCAAAGTAGCTCAGGTTGTCCCCATATCTTATCTAAAGTGACTAGTGTTTCAGTGAATAGCGAAATACTGATGTGTCTTCAAGATACTGATTTCATACCCAGAAGTGAGTATTGTTTTTAGCCACTAAATTTGTGGCAATTTGTTATGCAGCAATAAAAAACTAATGCAATGGATAGGCAATGCAAATATGCTAAAATTTAGGTAAATACTACCAAAAATCTATAGCAATTGCACCAATTGTTTAGAACTTAAACCAAAAAATGATTTTTTGTAGGAAAGGAGTATTTTACTGCAGACTCTGTTTAGAATTGTTAAATCATGGTGATAATAAAAAGCTGGCCACCTTTTAGTTTTACTATTATTTCTTTGTAGATGACACATCCCTGTACTGCCTGCAACTGAGGCAGCTGTTCCCTTTGCTCTGCTCTTGGTAAACCACTGAGTACCCGAAACCCAAAGGGAGGAAGAACCTTCCAGATCAGGTGGCCACTTAGCAGCAGAGCAGAAACCCAATCCTAGGCCCCAGACTCCTAGCCCCTCTCCCTGTTAAGGGGCCCTTCATTTCAATTAAAGCTACAAGTGTGTGAGACAGAGTTGTGCCAAATCTTCTATACATTTTCTGGTAAATTCTTAGTAAGGTAACCAGCTAGGACCCATCAGTAATCACTGGCAAAAAAACAAAAAACAAAAAAAAAAAAAAAACCTTTGCCCCAAATGAACACCTAATAGATTTAATATTACTTATACCAACTGGATATAAGTAAGGCTGCTTAGGCTGCTAACTGTCTTAGTTTTATTCAGGTTACTTTAACAAAATACCATAGGCTGGGGGAGGGGAGAACTCAAACGGACATTTATTCTTACACTTCTGGAGGCTGGAAGTCCAAGATCAAGGTGCCAGCCAATTCTGTTCCTGGTGAAGGCTCTCTTCCTGGCTTGCAGACAGCCACCTTCTTGCTGTGTCCTCACATGGCAGAGAGGTCTCACTTCATCTAATTATGAGGGCCATATTCCCATCACAGGGGCCCATTCTCAAGACCTCATCTATACCTCTAAATACACCTCCAAATATCATCACACTGGTAAGGGTCATTTATCCCATACTTGCTTCAGGGACGAAGAAGCTCCAGAGTGCCACATAGCACATGGCCCCAGCACATGTGCATTTAGAGATTCCATGCTCCGGGGTTCCACTGTAAGACCATGCAGTATTTCAATAGTCAGCTTTGCCATCTTTTCTTGTGTTTCTCTGCCCACCACAGCCTCTCTGCTATGCAGATTAAGATTTATCAAGGCTTTTTCTTCTGGGGTTTTTGGTATTTCTGCTTGTTTCCCACAAAGGGGAGCCCAGAGCATGCCTCCAGGCTAGTCCCATCTCCTCACCTTTCCTCCCATTCTGCATTACATAAAGTCCAGGAACTGGATGAAAAAGGCAGCTCTTTCTTTAGAGGAAAGAAGAGCAGAAAAGTAGAAACTGAACAGGCAAAATCAGATTCTCTTAGGGGAGAGAAAGAAAGGAACAATTTAATCTGGCTAAGCCCTGAGCGCTTTACATTGTTATAAAACACTCCTTTCTCGAAGCCCCCTACCGTGGTCCCCCATAGAATCCTGTGGACACTCCCATAATATACCCTCCATCTGGTTCCCTGTTGCTCTTGCTTACCTGTCTCCCACCCACGGCCACAGCACCTGTGGTCTGTCATCAACATTTCATAAATAAGAATAAATGAATGCATGAGTGCATAATCAAATATTAGATAAATGGACCTTTCTCCTCCATGGTTATTAAGCTGCTTATTTTCTTGTGTTGGCCCCACTCTCGGCCCCTTGAATCTAGAGACTGCGTCTTATTCACCTCTGCACCCAAACATACTGTGCCCGTCACATAGCAGGCATTTAGTAAATACCCACTGAGCAACAAGGAACATGGCTTTGCCCTCAGCCTTGCTATCAATACAGCCTCCACAGATCATCAGTGGCTACCTAGCTTTCTACTCGAGTCTCTGCCACCAAATTAAAATTCCTATCTTCTGTGCCCAAAATTGTGTCAAATACACTGTTGGTTTAGCTGCAAGCAAATAAAAGATTTTTTGAAGGAGAATTTCTGCCTGTCCCTATCTTCTTGCCTTCTTTGAGCCAAAACTCCTTAAAAACATCCTTCCCCAGAGATGGGGTAGAGTAAGGATTTGAGCAGATAATAAACAGAAAGCATCATAAGAAGAGTCTGAGAAACACAGAGGAAAAAGTGTTAAATTATAGCCTCTTAAGCAAGAGAACATTTCAGCAAGCTTCTCCATCTCTCCCTGTTTATAATAAAAACCAGAGGCTGAATAGGGCTTCAAGAGGGCTGGGACACAAGTGGAGGGGATAAGACACCACGGGTGGGCAAATGGGTCTCAGCTCATGTGGCACCATGAGGCATCGGAAAGCCTGCAGTGCCCGCACAGGTGTAGCACTGCCAGCCGTTCCTTGGCACTCAGCTGCCTCCCTCAGCAGAGGCCAAATGAGGTGGACACTGCCTCCCACCTCTGCGTGTCACCCTCTAGGAGGAGTGGGTTTCTGGGCAAGACTCAGCTATGCCTCCCGATTCTACCTTCCCTCCCCTCACAATGGCCTTCTTCCTCCTATTATCCCAATTATAAAAGAACCCCACACCCCCAAATCCAATAAAATGCCATGTATGGGTGGTCCCTAAAATCTGAGCGACATAGCTATGTCTTCTGTCCTGCAGAAAGCCTGAGCATCCCGGCATCATGTTGACTGGGTGCCTCCCTCTGTGTGCCAGGACACACCTATCTTCTGAGGGTCACCACCCTGACCCCAAAGTAATCAGCAAGGGTCAGAGAATGATCAAACAGCACCTCCTGGGCCTCCAAATAACCTTGGCTTTTTTTTTTTCTGCTGGCTTTCATGGGATTGCTGTTGAGATAACTTTGTCAAATGAGTTCAGAGGTAGACTTATTTGCAAACTTATTTATTTATACTTATTTTTAACTTATTATTAACTTATATTATCTTGTAAGTTACTTATTTTACACTTCCCCACACATCTCTGTGCCTTTTTTATTGTATTAAAAGAATATAATGCATGGATTAAAATGGCTTTGTGTCAGGGTCCTAGCAGGGGACAATGAGACACTCAGAAGGGGCCATTTGAAAAGAGTTTAACAAAAGGCCATTTACAGGAACAGTGCAGCGCTCCAGTCCAGTCATGCAGCAGCACCATGATGTTGAGATGGATGGGCCACCAGTATTCGTCTCCCTTCTGGAAGAGTGTGAAGACTCAGCTATGAGTAAAAGGGAACTGTTTTTTTGGTCCGTTGGAGGATAAATAAAGCAGAAGTAAGGAAATGAAGGGAAATAAGAAAAGGGAGTGAGAAGCCTTTTCCTCAGGTTGAAAGGAGGTGGAGAGGTGGGAGAACAGGGCCCACTAGAGCAAGGGAGGAAAGGGGGAGGGTGGCTGCCTGCTGCCGAGAGGCGCTGAGGGCCTGGCGCTGAGGGCTGGTTACATGTCTCGGGGTCCTGTCCACCAGGCATGGCCCACGGCCTGGCCGGCCTCCCCCAGGTGGCAGCAGCCACCATGTGGGCCCAGGAACCAGGCCTCCCAGCACCAGCACCAGCAGCAGCACTGGCACCAGCACACACTCTTTCTCAAACTTGACTGCACATCAAGATCCCTTGGAGGGTTTGTTAAAATCAGTTCGCTGAGCCCCACACCCTAGATTTTAAACTTGGAGAGTCATGTGAGGCCTGGAAATTTGCATTTTCAACAATTTTTGGAGATAGTGACATCGCTGGTCCACGGACCACTCTCTGAAAAGCATGTTCCAGACCACCCGTCCCTACAGTTGCTGTGGTGCCTGTTTTTGCCCCCAGACTTTGCTTGGTCCCCATTTTATCACCTGACGTGAAGCTCCCTGACCACTCCCACACCCCACATGCCTCTCCTGGAGATCTAAGGAAACTTCCTCCCTGGAGACAAGTTCGTCATTCATTCATTCAGTGCTTATCATTAGTTTTTGTAAGAAAGACCGTTTCTGTTTATTTCAAATAAAAGTTTCGCAGATGCCTGTCAAGGCACCCATCACCACTTGAAGCGGTTTGCATTAAACACTGACGATCATGCCATTCACGAACTTTAGGCACTTCTTTTTTGTAGTAAAACACACGAAAGATAAAATATGCCATTTTAACCATTTTAAAGTGTGTAATTCAGTGGCACTTAGTATTTCATAATGTTGTACAACCATCACCTCTCTCTAGTTACAAAACATTTTCAATAATCCAAAGTAAAACTCCTTACCCATTAGCAGTCATTCCCCATTCCCCCTCCGTCCAGACCCCGGCAACCACTCACCTACTCTCTCGTCTCTAGAGATTTATGTATTCTGGATATATCATATAAAGGCGAAATCATATAATATTTGTCATTTTCTATCTTATTTCACTTATCATAATACACTGTAGGTCCATCTGTGTTGCCGTAAATGGCAAGATTTCATTCTTTTTTATGGCTGAATAATGTGCCACTGTAGATATATATTGAAGAGCACCAAGGTTGCTTCTGTTTCTTGAGTATTGTAAATAACGTTGCAGCGAACATAGGGGTGCATATACCTTTTTGAATTAGTGCTTTGAATTTCTTTGGGTAAATACCCAGAAGTGGAATTGCTAGGTCATATGATAGTTCTATTTTTAATTTTTTGAGGAATCTTCATACTGCTTTCCATAGCGGCTGCACCAATTTGCAATCCCAGAAGCAGGGCAGAGGGTTTCCTTTCCTCTATGCCCTCACCGACACTTGCTGTTTGTTGTCTTTTTGATGATGGCCATTCAGCAGGTGTAAGGTGGTAGCTCATTTCGGTTTTAATTTGCATTAATGAAAACCTATTCTTGTTGTTGCTACTTCTCCCAAATACTTTGAGCTTAAAGCCAGGAAACCTCTTTGTCACCTACTGATCATGTCCATCTCCAAGAAAATGTGCACAGAACGGCTTTTATTTGCAGGGGATTGTGTGTGTATCTCAAAAATAGTAAACTCTTTCAAGGAACCTTTGTGGTAATTATCTAGAATAAAGCAGTAACCAGGATCAAGTCCCCATCCTCAGGAACTACTTGAGTTGGGCCATGCGTCTCTCATGACCACCTGTCTATTCAGCTTTTCCATCACTGTGAGGTCACCTGACCGTCCACCTGACCAGGAGCCGACTGGTTCTGATAGTTGAATTAGATATGTTTCCTTCAGATGTGACAGACGGCTTAGTCGCTCAGCTCCATCGGCTTGTTTTTAAACTTATCTCAGCTAGCATTATTTCAGTATATGCAGCACAGAAGTGTTTAAAGTGCACTTGTAAAATAATGTGAAAGCTACTTCTGTAAATAGACTACAAAGAAGAATTCTCTTTTGAAAAAGCAACATATATTCTTATTTATCCACTCACAAGATGTGTGAGAATGACTCTCAGAAATGTTTTTCTCAAAGGTTACAAAATTCTTGGCATCGTAGGTGGCTCTTCGATTTGGTAATAAAAACAGCACATTGGCCTCTTAATTTACAGACGAATCCAAGCCTGGGAATACAGTCTAGAATTTTGTAGGCAGTTACATAACAGCTGCAAAAAAACCCCTGTGGGTCCTAGCCAGAGAAGAGTCATCATAAAAATGATAGCAATGGAATTTGCAAGGATTAGGGAATAGCAAAGATGAAACAGCAATCAGACTCATTTTGGCCATAATAAATATATCGCATGGGTGACTGGCCTTCCTGGATTGAACTTCAACTCAAAAAACCACTGTGAGCACCTATTATGTGCCAGGGGTGTACATGAATCATAAACACAAAGCAGCTGTGATAAGCTCAGTCACAGAAAAAGCCCCTTTCTTTTAGAAGCATAGTCGAGAGCTTTCTCATCAGGGATTGGGAAATCTCCTGGGAAGAAGAAATGTCATCTGTCATCTGTCCACAATTTGAATATATGTCAGTGAAAGAAGAATGGAAGAACCCAAGGTAACTCAAGGCTTTCTGGCATGGATATCAGGAGGAAAAGCAAGGCTAAGACCTCAGCGGGAGGCATGGTTGGGAGTCGGGGCTGCTTTTAAAGAACATCTGACATTGGAAGGGCCTGCAGAATTTTATATAATATATTTTATATTTTCAGTTCTGTTGATTTTTTTAAAGACTGCAAACACATCCATTTCACACTCTTTTAAAGGCTGATTGCTAATCTTTTATAGCGGAAGTTCTTAAATTATTCTCAGCGACAGACTTGGGTTTGTATGAACTCACAGCAGTCCTTTGTTTTCTCATCACCCAGATAATTTCTGGTCACAGCTGCAGATCTGTGGTTGTAACTGATCTCTTGCAAAATAGCCGTAAAGTTGCTGAAATTATCCCTTTAAAATTTTTATTTCATTTCATGACATAAAATACTTCAGCTTTGTTCTGCGGCTACATCTCAATTCCTGGCACTTCCCCAACCATGCTATATTATCAAAGAGCTTCATGCATTTTTAAACAAAACGATCCTACTTTCGAGAGCTTTTTATTTATTTTTCCAGGGACATCAACATTTTAAAGATCAACTACACTTGTGAAAAAATCTAGAATGTAACTGTTACTTCCATTACCCACTGCAATGCATGTAGACTTTTTAGTTCTCTTTTAAACGTGTTGTTGGAAATAATTCAATCTTCTGTCTTTCTGGTAAGGTCATTGTTTTTCAGCCTGCTATCATTTATTATTACGTAATTAATTTTTCTTACATGCCTATTTGTTGCTGCTTAATAATTACTCAACTCCCACAATATCCAGAATATAGATAAGGATGTAACATCGGTCCCTATCTTCTAAGAAATTATATTTTAAAATATCAGCTGCAAAAGTGTATGTATCACAAACTACATTTTCAAAGATCTTTCATAAAATATAGGACTTGCACATGGTAAAAATTTACCCAAACAATTAATTAACAATTAATTAATTAATAGATTGATTGATTAAAAGACAAAGGAAAATATTTGCAAAATATCTAACCAAAATGGTTAACATCCAAATTATAATCCTTATTACAGAAAGGGCTCTTACCAATCAATAAGAGAAAACTAAGTACCCTAACAGAAAACCAGATAAATAATACAATTAATTAATTAATCCACAAAAGAAATTCAAAAACCATGAAATATGTGAAGAATAAAACAAATTTACTAAAAACCAAAGAAATGAGTTAAAATAGAAGTGAGGGAAAAGCACCGATTAGATTAGCAGCATTTTTTTTTTTTTGGCTTAAAAAACAAACTACAAACATCTAATGCTGACTAGGATATGGAGAAACGAGTAGACATTCTCAAACATTCGTGTGTGGCAGGGAAAATAGAAACATTTCTACAGAGCAATTTGACAATATCTACTAAAACTTTAAACATGCATGCTCCTTCACCCAACAATTCCATTCCTAAGAAAATATACATAGGATCATCCAATTATAAAAGAACTCTGTAGAATTTTCCTCATTCCTCTATTGTTTAAAATGAGAAGAGCAGATACAATTTTCTGTTTGTTTAATAACAAAAATATATTATTTACCTTTATAATAAAAGAAAAAAGTTCTCACTATCAAGAGGAAAAATAAAGTATGTGATTGAAGTTTTCCAAAAATTAATAGAATGTTCTTCATTTATATGTAGTAAAGAGAAGAAACAACACCTCATTCATTTGATATAATTTGGGGAATCTGGAGGTGACTGAGTACTAGGGAGTGTCTGCCAAGTATTAAGGCAACACAAAGGTCATTTTAAACCAGCATAGTATTAAACCTAAGAAAGCATTTTGAAGTTGAAATATAGTTGGATTTGTTGTCATTTATGATAGAGTCATTTGTAATAGATATGTTAATTATTCATGTGAAAGTAGCGTTTATAAAGTAAATTTAAGCATCATGGGAAAAACTAATATTAGTTTCTCGAATGCATTTCTCCATAGCACAATGTTTAATTTAAACCCGTGAGTAAATGAATGAATATTTACCAGTTTATTATGAGTTTTGTTGTGACTTTTTAATCTATAAATTGAAAGAGGCAATAAAATAGTTTTAATGTATTAAATAAATTTTGCAAATAATCTAAGCTTGGAGAAATTCCATTGCATGTAATTTAAGACTGACAAGTTCTCTGTTATATACTGTATATCATTTGGTTTCCTAACCTCTTGTATTTCTGCTTGTCTGTTTTACGTTTTGTTGTATTTGTTAAACATGAAAAAAAACTATACGAAGTTTAGACTACAATAAAAGAGTGACTGCATTTTCTTTCACTTTCATTTTGGGACATCATTAAACAGGCCCGCTCAAGTACTGATTTTCTAGAGGACACACCTTATCTGGAATTAATAATTACTATTGATTATGGCCTGGATTTTTAATTGTAAAGATTAGCAAAGATTTCTGTCTGGTAAAAGGTTACACTAAGGGTTACAGTTTTCTTGCCCTGTTAGGACATTTACCAGTTTTGTCACTAATGGTAAGTGTTATAGGCTGAATTGTGCCCCTCTCCCATAATTCATATGTTGATATCCTGACTTCCAGTATCTCACCATGTATTTACAGGTAAGATTTTTAAAGGGGTAATTAAGTTAAAATGAGGTTAGGAGGGTGGGTCTTAATCTAATCTGACTGGTGTCCTTACAGGAAGAGATTAGGACAGAGATAGTTTCAGAGTGAAGAACATGAGAAGACACGAAGAAGATGGTCCTGCCAGCACCTTGATCTCTGATGTCTTACCCCCAGAATCATGAGAAAATAAATTGCTGTTGTTTAAGCCCCATGTCGGTGGCACTTTATGTTAGCCTTTGTAAACCAACACACTTAGCAAATCGTTTCATCATGCCTTTCCTGATTAATTCTTGAATTAAATTAATTCTTCTTTGAAACAGCTTTAATGTCCAGCTCAATCTCTCACTAACACGTCAAATAAACCTTCTATATTTGTATAAAAGTTGTATTTTAAATGTTATACTTTGATATAAATTTTGTAAAATCTGTAAAATAATCTCCGTTTTTCTATTTGACATTTACAACTGAGTACTCATTTGTAAATGTTCCATTGTTAATTCTTTTGATATCTGATAACACATTGCTACCAACCAGTATGTTGTGAGCCATATCCTAATCAGCTTTTATTCTCTTTTGTGTGTCTGTGTGCATGCGCGCGTGTGTGTGTGTGTGTGTGTGTGCACGTGCGTCCTTAGCATCACATCGGACTTCAGTTAGACTGCCCTAAGGCCAACCTCCTTCGAGTTCTGATAATTCTCGGTTCCTTCTTTCTGTTATCTTAGGTCAAAGGGAGCTGAGAGACTTTTGCCACTGAAGGGCCCAAGCCCTGAAAGGCTTTTTAGGTTAAAGAGGGCAGGCAGGCAAGGAAACTGAGGCTCTTCCAGGCTTAAGGAAGCTTTTGGGGAGAAGTCAGTCTGGCCCATCACTGGGGCTGCTCTGCAGCAAGTGTGACATTTGATAGCCTGTATCAGCATTATTCAGTGATGTTAACAGACATACAATCTAACAGAAGCCTTGCTCAAGTCATCTGGGACCTTATCTTTAATCTTACCTGTAAGAATCTCACCTGTATAAATGACACTATTTATATTTATATTATTAAAATAGCTATTCCATATCACCCAGGTGGATTTAAAAACTTCAATTTACTGAAGACAGAGAACAGGCTTGGTCTTTCCAAGGAGACTGGACGCAGCCATTTTTATTTAGAAAAACATTAAGTAATTTTTAGTTAGAGAAACATATATTAGCGTATTCAAAGCACTGAGAGCCAACAAGGAAGTCCTTAGCTCAGTGCAGAGAGTGGTATCACCGTGTTTAGAATCACTATTATGAAATATTATTTAATTAAATAATTAAGTTAGATTAAATAGATAAAAATAATTAGTGGGCACTAATTTAGAGGTAAAGCATCTGTTGGTTGAAGAAGGAATAAGGTAAGTTTGAAGGCTAGGGACCCTGGCCCCAAGCGAAGAGGCCTTGGGACCAGAAACAGAAATTACCACTTTCTTTCATCCCAAAGAGAAAATAAGCAATAAATACTTGATGTGCCTGTGTGTGGAAGGTGCCATACTATCTCCTGTGGAGCTTGCTGCACAGGCGCAAGGCTTGAACACTGTCCATGCCCAATGGTCATCTGTCAGGCAGTCGGCAGACGTTATCTCATATTGTTTAACCTTAACAAGCAGCCCCGAAGGGAAGTTATTCTCATCCCCTTTACGCACCAGGAAATGAAGCTCACAGAGTTGAGAAACTTGCTCACAATCACATAGCGGCCAAGCCGGGTGCTAAATTCTGAACGCTGGTCTAATCTACTCTTGAAGCTGATGCTCCCTTAAGCAACATGAGCACCAGTAAGTCCAATGTGGGTCATCAGATGAATTGTGTGTAGTCTGGCATCAATGAGCATGTATCTCTCATAAGCGATATTGTAACAATGATATGAAGGGGTTTTAAAAGAAGAAAAATCATAATCAACAAAACCCTGTTCATTGAAATGTGAAGGATAACCAACTTAAACCCGACCTACTTACTACCTTACAGCCTATGCCTTCTTCCTGCCTATTTTGTCCACTGTTTGTTTCATGTGTGGATATTTCTTGCATGATTATTGTGTTACCTGACCCTGGTCATGTCCCTAAAATCCACTTTTGTTATATTGTACAAATCTGATGTTGACACCATACAAATGTTCTTCTGATATCTTTTCCAGATCAGGATAAATTAACACACTCGAAGAGTGCCTTCATTCGACAAGCGTATTTAAAAAATACGTCATGTGCTAACAATAAGTCCCAAGTTCTGAGGACACAAAAACGAACATGTCATAGTCCCTGACCTTAATAAGCTCTGGATTTGGTGAGGAAAGAAAACAATTGATCAACTAGATAATTCAGACCAACTGGCCTAATAAAGATGACTTAAAAAGATGAACAATAAAATTTTTTAAGAAAACATAAGAGCATCAAGGAGCTAATATAACAGTAAATTGTTAGCAGGCCAGGATCCAGGAAAGGCCAGGCACCCAGAGGGGCGAGCGATGCATTTGGAGTCACTTTGCTGTGGGGTATTTTTTGAGCTAAGTGACTCAGAGGCTGAGCTGCATTTTTGAGAGCCTCATGACATAGGGGCCAAAAGTCAGAGTCTAGAACCTGCTAAAGGTAGATATCTTGCAAAATTAATTTCCTACCTCAGAGACCATGTCTGATCTTGACAAGTAAGGGTAAATCAAAATTAAATCAGCTCTAGTGTGACTACAACCAGATTTTGAGTCCTTTGGTGACTTACAAAATCTCCAGCTCTGAAGATAAAGGTCACAGTCTGTTGCTAGAGCACCCATGCACCTGACAGAAACAAATAAAATCTTTTATAGGAGTAGATAACATTATTCTAAACTATGAATTTTTTCTACATAAAATTTCTCAAACATAATGTCAAGCACATAATACAAAACAATGAGGTACTATGTCACACCCATTAAGATGGCTACCATTAAAAAAAAAAACAGAAAATAACAAGTGTTGACAAGAATGTGGAGAAATTGGAACTACTGTGTACTGTTTGTGGGAATATAAAATGCTATAGCCACTGTGGAAAACAGTACGGTACTTCCTCAAAAAATTAAACATAGAATTACCACATGATCTAGCAATTGCTCCTCTGAGTATATACCCAAGAACAGAAAGCAAGATCTTAAAGAGGTACTTCTAAACCCTTGCTCATAGCAGCATTATTCACAGTAGCTAAAAAATGGAAACAACCTAAGTGTCCATAAACATGACTGGATAAATAAAATGTAGTAATGCACACAATACTATTATTTTGCCTCAAAAAGGAAGGAAATTCTGAACCTATGCCATAACATAGATCAGCCTTGAGGCCACTATGCTAAGTGAAATTACCTAGTTACAAAAGACAAATACTGCAACGTCCGCTTATATAAAATACCTAGAGTAGTGAAATTCATAAAGACAGAAAGTAGAATGGTAGTTTCTAGCGGATAGGAGAAAGAAGGAATGAGAAAGTTATTGTTTAATGTATATAGTGTTGTGACATGAAAAGAATTTTGGAAATGGATGATCATTCTGGTTATACAACAATATGAATGTATTTAACACACTGTGCATTTAAAAGTGGTTAAGATGGTGAATTTTATGTTATGTATATTCTACCACAATAAAAATCATTAAAAAATATTTGAAACAAGCAAACAAAAAATCACCAGGCCAAAAAAGAAAAATCACAAGGCATACCAGAGACAGATGATATTAATGAGTAATTACAGAAACAACAAACAGTCGAAACAAGGACTCCGAATATGGGAATCACCAGATGCGGATTTTAAAACAACTGCGCTCATTAAGTTCAAAGAAATAAAAGCTTGACTATTTTGGCAGGGAATTGGAAACTGTAAAAACACAATCAAGTGGTTTCCAGGAGTTCGGGGGAGAGGGATGAAAAGATGAAGCGCTGAAACACAGGGGATTTTTAGGACCATGAACCCATTCTGTATGAGATTGTAATGGTGGATAGATGACATTATGCATTTATCAAAACCTACAGAACTGTACAATGCAAAGAGTGAACTTTACTGTAAGCTATGGGACTTTAGTTTATGATAACGCACGTTTTATCATGCTATATCTCATAACATGACCTCAAAAAATATAAGAAACAGTTGAAAAGTAGAGGGAAAAATAGATAAGTCCACAATTGTAGGTTAGGTTTTATAAAGAAGGAAATAGGAAATATGAATACTCTACAGAATTCATGTTCTTTACAAGTACATGTGATTTACTATGCTATCAAGTAAATCTTATCAAATTTCAAAAGACGGAAGTGTTTCATAGTTACATTCTCTGACATAGTGCAATTATGCTAGAAATAAATCACAAAAAGAAAGCACAATTCTCATATATTTGGAATTAAGAAGCAGATTTCTCATAAATCAAAATTGAAATAATAATATAAAGTAGAAAATTATTTGAATTAAATGATAAAAATACTACAAAAATAATATTTGCTGGATGCAGCTAAAGCAGTACTAAAATAAAAGTGTAGTCTTGAATTCAAATCTAAGACAGAAAAGCCTGAATTTAGTGAGCTAATGCTCTATCTCAAGAAGATAAAAATAACCCCCTAAAAAAGAAGAAAAATTTTTTAAATTGAAAATATAAAATGAAAAATAAGGGAAAACATACAATAGAGAAGATCAAAAGTTGGTTCTTTGAAAAGAGAAATAAAACTATAAAATATCTGACAAGAGTTATCAAGAGAAAAAAGAAAAAGCACAATATAGGAATGGCATAGTTCTCAAAACTATAGATCTTATAAATATTTAAATGATAAGAAAATATTTTTAAAAACATAATTTTTGAATGACTGGGAAATTTTAATTTACCAAATCGACATACTGGGAAAAGAAAAACTAAATAATAGTGTAAATATTTTTAAGTTAGATCTATAATTAACCTCCTCCCCCCAAAAATTCAAGTTCAAGTGAATTCCTGAGTGAATTCTATCAAGCTAAAGCCAGTATTGCACAAATATTTCAGAGAATACAGAATAAGGCAGTATTCCCCAATTCAGTATATGAGGCAAGCATATTATATGATTACTTCAATAAATGCAGAAAAGATGTTTAATAAAATACAATATCAGTGCATGATAAAAAAAAAGTTAGCAAGTTAAAGAAAGAAACTTCTGTAATCTGATAACTGTTATCTATTTTACAACTACAGTAAATATATATAATTGGCAAAACATTGAAAGCTTCCCCTTTGAGATGGGAACAAGGTAAGGGTCCCTGTTTAATTCAATATTGAACTCAGGTAATAGTGATATAAGACAAAAAATAAATATATAAATGCAGTAAAGGAAGGAACAAAAGTTGGTATTATCCTTAATTGATAGAATTTTATCATAGAAAATACAAAATAATTTATAGAGGAAATCTTAGAATTAATAATCAAATGCAGCAGCATTGCTGGATGAAAAGTCAGGTATATACCCAAGAAAAATAAACAAATATGTCCACATGAAAACCTGCACACAAATGTCCATAGCAGCATTATTCACAATAGCCCAATTGTCTATCAAGCAATGAATAAATAGTTCATGATATAACACATAATAAATACTACACATGATAAGTAAAATGTGGTATAGCTGTGCAATGAGATATTATTCAACAATAAAAACAAAGGAAATACTGATACATGTTACAGTATGGATGATCCTTGAAAACATTGTGCTAAGTGAAAGAAGATGACACAAAAAACCATATATTATATGATTCTATTCAAATATGTACTGTACAGACTAGGCGAATCCATAGAGATAGACAGTAGATTAGTGGTTACCCAGAATGAGGGAGTCAGGAGGTGACTACTAAAGTGTGCGGGTTTTCTTTTGGGGGTAATAAAATGTTTTAAAGTCGATTGTGTTGATGGATGCGCAACTCTGTAACTATATTAAAATCTATGGAATTTTACCCATTGAATTTTCCACTGGATTGAGTTTCCTGCTCAAGTGAGGGCTGGGGTGGGAAGGAGAATATCCACTCAGCCTGTAATCTTTTATTTTTAATAGCATGGAGCAGTAGGAACTCTCTACGCTGCTGGTGACAGTGTACATTGCTACCCCCTTTGAAAACAGTTGGCACGTTAAATAAAGTTGAAGAAATACAGACCTTACGACCTAGCAGGTCTATTGCTAGGTATTTCTGGTGCAACAGAAATCTTTGCACAAGACTATCAAAAGACATTTCATAAGAGCATTATTCAAAATAGTCCCAAACTATTAAAAACAACCCAAATATCCATGAAAGTAGAATGGGCAATTAAATTATGTTCATACATTTGTCATACAATCATATGGAATGCTATAAAGCAAAGAAAATGAACTAACTACAGCTAGAGGTAGCAAAATGGATGAATCTTAAAAGCATAATAAAAAGTTCTGATGCAAAAAATTAAGTAATTTCATATATAATATTCAAAACAGACAAAACTATTGTTTAAAATGCATTCTTAGGTGGTAAGACTCTAAAGAAAAGCAAAGATGGGATTATCATAAAAGTCACTATAGTGATTATGTTTATGAGATGGAATTATGATTGAGTAGGGCCAAGAAAGGCAATACACATTTCTTAACTCAATGGTTATGGGATGTTTACTAATTACTATAAATTATTATAGGTAGCAAACTACAACCTGTGGGCTAAATCCTGCCTGCCACTTGTTTTTGTAAATAAAGTTTTATTGGAACATAGCCACACTCATTCATTTGCTTATTGTCTATTGCTGCTTTCATTACAATGGCAGAGGTGAGTGGTTGTGACAGTGACCATAGGACCACAAAGCCTAAAATATCTTGCTCCTTACAGAAAACGTTTACCAGCTCCTGTTTTATACTATTTATTAAGTATATGTTATATGTAACAACTTTTTGTAGTGCATTATATTTCACAGTTTAAAAAAAGTAAAAAATAATGTGGTGTGATAAGTACAAGGATGGTAGCATAGCCATATGGACAAGTTTGGGGTCACATGGACAAGGTTTGGGGGTCACAGGAGAAGGGCAAGGAGGATCAGGAAATACTTTGGGGAGTTGATGGCTGAATGTGTCTTAATGAGTAAGAATCAGTCTTAAGAAAATAATAGACTTTGACTTTGGGGAAAATGGTGGACCAGGCTACTTAGAATAATACTCCTGCTAAAAATCAGTAAAAAAATAATACATGAAATATTTTTAACATCGTTTTTTCTATTTCTATCCACTCATTTCACCCAGACCCTCCCCAGGGTCTGATGATCAGTCATTGAGCACCTTGACCCAGCGTTTGGTTCACCCCACAGCTCCAGTTCTGCTTATCGAAAAGTACCCACTGGGCACTCGGATTCCACACCTGGCTCCTTGCCAGTGAGCCAGGCTTCTTGCCCACTTAAAGCCTGAAAATAGGTTGAGATTGTTTCGGCCCCAAGACTTCTAATTCTTTTTGGAGCTCACTTTCACTCTATATTAAAAACATCGACTAGCAGACAAGGTGATAAGGAATTACCAGGCAAACATCTAAATGGAAACCTAAACAGAGAAGTGAACCTCCGATGTTTCCCCGCCCTGGGAGCACCTGTCAATCTAGTCACAATGAGCTCGGGTTTTCCCGGCCTCATGAGACAATGGGAGAAAATCAACACATATGGCACAACTGAGGTGTAGCTAGTCTTACGGGGGACCTCCTTCCATAAAGCTGGGACCAAAAATAGCTATTCCTTAAGTAAACGTCCACAACAAGGGTTCAGGAAAATTGAATCAATACTGCGCAAAGTATGAGAAATAAAAATTTCCCTAGAGTCATAACCACAAACCAGCCCTTGTGTGGATTTGCAGTCCATATCACCTGGTGGTCCAATAAAACCCAAGCCTTGAGGTTAGTTTAACCTTCTCCTGTACTAGTAGTGTCCCAAGACTGCTGGCAAAAATAAGCACAAGTTTTCTCTAGAGTGTATCTTCAGCCTAGGGCAGATAAAAAGCCAAAGACTCTTTTTCAAGGGCATTGATCAACACATAGCCAAAGCAAACAAGCATGCAAAGTAACAGACACTCTGAGCAAAAACAGGTAAAACATAAGTTCCCATCGACAGATGATTGGAGAAACTGAACTGCAAAGATTTAAGATAACCAACTATCAGACAGAATATGAAACAAATATATGGTGTATTTTTAAAAAGAAAAGTTTATTAAAAGCTATAAAACTTATGTCTGCAGTAGATTTGTATAATAATCAAACAACAACAACAAGCATTGGCGAGGATGCAGAGAAAAAGGAATCCGCATACATTGTTGGTGGGACTGCAAATTGATAAAGCCTCTATGGAAAACAGTATGGAAGTTCCTCGAAAAGTTAAAAATGGATCTACTTTTTGACCTAGCAATTGTACTTCTGGGTGTTTATCCAAAGAAAACCAAAACAATAATTTGTAAAGATCTATGCACCCCTATGTTCTTGGCAGCACTGTTCGTAATAGCCAAGGTATGGAAGCAACATAAGTGCCCATCGACAGATGATTGGATAAAGAAGTTGTGGTTCATGTATACAATGGAATATTACTCAGCTATAAAAAATGAAATCCTACCATTTGCAACAACATGGATGGACCTAGAGATTATTATGCTAAGTGAAATAAGTCTGACAAAGAAAGACAAATACCATATGATTTCACTTATATGTGGAATCTAAGGAACAAAAAGAAAAACTAATCTAAAACAGACTCACAAATACAGAGGACAATCTGGTAATGACCACAGGGGGCAGGGGTAGGGGGCATGGAAGAAAGTGATGAAGGGTTTAAGAAGCACAAATTAGTTAGTAGTTGGTAGATGCTCACAGGAATGAGGATCACGGCATAGGGAATACAGTCAGCAGTAATGTAATAGCTATGTGTAGAGCCAGAGGAGAGAGAGAGCATTCAGGGAGATTGTTGATCATTGCATAAACTATATAAATGTCTAACCAATGTACCGTATACTTGAAACTAATAATAAAATTAAATTAAAATAATACTAATCATCAAATAAAACTTCTAGAAATGAAAAACATGACAATTGAAATTAAAAACTCAATTTATGAATTAAATGGAAGAAGAAAAAATACATGAAGGGAGATTCAACGGCTTGAAAAATAGAGTAAGAAAAGAGAGAGGATGGAATAGAACAAACATTTGAAGAGATAACAGTTGAAAAATTTTCTCAAATGATGGAAGACACTAATCTATAGATTCAGGAAACCAAACAAATCCCAAGCAAGATAAAATATAAGAAATCCACACCTAAACCCATCGCAGCAAACCTAAAGAACACTAAGAACAAAGAGAACTTAAAAGAAGGCAGAGAAAAATGACATATTTCCTTCAAAGAAAGAAGAAACTTATATCTGACAATTCAACATCAACGACAGAAGCCAGAAGCCTGTGGAATAATATCTTCAACATGTTAAAGGCAGTAAATGCCAATCAAAAACTTTAAAACTAACATAAAAATCTTTCAAGAAAGTGAGTGAAATAAAGATATTTTTAGAAGTAAAACCTAAAAGAGTTTTCCATGGGCAGACCTTCAATAAAGATAGTTCTAAAAGATAATCTTTAGGTAGAAGGAAAATGATGCCCAACGGGAGCACTGTGATGAAAGAAGGAACAGAACAAAAAGCAAAAGGAAATGGAGGATATATGGGTAAATCAAGCAAATGTTGCTTGTATAAAACATTATTAGTGCTGGGGAGGAGTAAGAAGGTAGAATCAAAATAAGTTACATTTACATATAAGTAGGTAGAAAAGTAAATAGAGTTAAGTGTTTTTAAGGTTTTAGTGTTGATTAATTTAGACTTTGAGAAGTTAACTTTTTATGTTGTAATTTTTAGAGTAATCTTTAGGGAAAAAAATAGACACAGGATGTTACCTCTAAACTACTAGAGGATAAAAAAAATGAAATAATGAAAATACTACATTAATCCAAAAGAAATCAAGAAAGGAGAGAAAATGACTTTGATATTTATCATGAAATCAGAGGGTACTAGACAAATAATAAAACTAGTAACAGACATCATGTCAAGGAGGTAACTCTTATATGATGTGAAAGCAGGCGCTCTTTCTCAGCAGTGATCAGAGGAAGGTATGAGGTGAGAACAGGGACAGATGCTCTATTTCACCATCTATACAACCATGTGGGTCTCAATGGAACGTCAGCTTCCTCCAAAACATTTGGTGATTTCATGATGTGTTTTTAAAAATCCCATTGTCCAAAGATGCTGTAATTCTGGTGGTCACGTGACCATCAACCTATACTGTGAATGTTCCTCTCATTCCCAGCAAAGCAGCTTTATCCAGGAAGAAGAGGTGCCTTTGCTGGTTTGAGGAACTGAGAGCTGAGTCGAAGAGCCATTGTTTAAGCTTTCCTGTGCTGGGTTTTATGATAAACTGCGACTTTTGTTTTGTTTTGTTTTTCTTCCTTGCAGAGGAAATCAAATGCAACAGGCTCCTTTATGGTGGGCTGTATCTGATGTGGCAAAAGCAACAAAGTCAGGAAGTTCAAGGGATGGTTCCTAGGATGGATCTGAACAAAAACCCCTCCCCCACTTGTGAAATAGAAGCTATTTCGCGAAAGCAAAAGATGCAAGGTGTAGTCCTTTTTAAGGAACACAAAATTCAGGTTTCTATCATCTCTTCTTAGAGGACACTTCTCATTACTATAGGAAGTCAGCAAAAATTTATTTAGCACCTACCAGTATCCGTCCAGCACTATGCTAGTCAGTGCCTGCCTTCCGGAGCTCATTTTATAAAGGAAGGGCAGCCAAGTACACAGACGGTGAGCAATGCTATGATGGAATTGAGCCCAAGCAGGTATAGGAGGACACTGGGAACCCCCACTGGAACCCCGGTATAATGGTTAAAGAAGAAGTGGTCTGAAAAGGCTTCCAAGACAAGGATAGATTAAGTTTACGTAGGCTGGATAGCAGTCAGCCAGGAGAAGGAGGGTCACATGCTCTGGAGATTCCAGGCAGCACGAGTAGCTCGTGCAAAGGCACTGAGACATGCAAATGTGCAGCCCCTCAAGGAACCACACGTTCTGTGCTTCGGGGAGCTGAGTGTGATGAGGCTCGAGAAGCAGTTGTTCAAATCTGAATAATCTCTGTAGAAAACATTTGAAACTATAGGCCTACGCCTGGGGAGAAGAGATTTTTGGGCACGTGTCACTATAGTCAATTTTGGTAAACTGAGGATCCAGAACATGACAGAAATGTGACTAACAGAAAAGATGTAGGAAGGTCACAGATTTAGCTGCAACTGCGCGCTCTTAAACAAACTGCTTAATTTCTCTTAAGACTCAGTTTCTTTACCTACAAAACAGTAAAAACACCCTATTCCATAGATGTTGGAACATGAATGTGTTTTATGAATTTTATGAGCAAACGTGATGCAACGGCAACAATGATGTTAAAGGGGCACAACTGTGTTATTTAGCATCTGTGTTATTATCATCATCGTCTTCGTCATCACAAGGTTAATAACTCTTCCCAGCCCTCCCCGCGGTGCGACCTGGAAAGGAAAGAAGAGAGAAGATCAAGTGGAGAAGAACAAAAGGGAGGGGGCGGAGGCCTTCCGAATCCCAGAGGCCCAGAGGAAAGCCTGCTTGAAGGATGAGGAAGGTGTGAGCAGGCCTTTGGCAGGTTGCAGAAGGGTCTGGAAGGGGAAGTGGCTAATTGTGCTGTGGGCGGATAAATAAAAAACCGAGTCTGTGAATCAGCACTGTATGACTCTCGTTGAGCAGTTACAATCACACTCTCTTTATTTGTTTTTTAATAAAACTGCCAGAGCAAGGAAATCCCAAATTGATCAGTCAATTCAGTATTCATAGTACTTTTCATGCATGGGGAAGCGTGAGTTTAAGTGCTCACTAAGAAGAAAATCAGAGGAAATGTATTTACATCATATCGGAATGTAAATGTATAAAATGTGACCATGCGTGTCTTTTTAATTTCACATGTTACTTCTCTTTGGGTGGAGCTACACACAGATTTAATCCTGTGTGACATATGAAGGCCCAACTATGTGCAGTCGAGTGGAAGGAGCCCAGCCTTCACCCTGAACCCCAAGGAGCCTAGAATGTTTCTGTGGCCTCCTGTCCATGCCAGTCACAGGTGCTCTCCCGTGAGAACGAGGTGAGAATGAGGCCACCCCATTCTCTCCCCGGGTATGTGACATATGGGGGTTAGGACCATCGGAAAGGAGTGAAGGGAGAAGAAAAGTAGACAAAAGAAGTATGAAACAAGGACATTAAGCTTCTTTTTTTGTCAAACCTCTAGAAATCATTTTGTTTAACAGCAGCCGATGCTCCCAGGACAGCCCATGAGATCTGACTTATTCTGTGATGTAGCTCATACCTGTGTTTCCCAAACTGAGTTCCATGGAACCTAGTATCCTTCTAGATGTTTATCAGTGGTAATAGATGGTATGCAAAAACAGACAAAGAAGCAAACAAACGGGGATGGGGTGGGATTCTGAAGACAATTCAACTCGTAAACTCTATGTTAGATAGAGTTAATCAGGCTTTTTACTGCAAGACCTCTCAGATCCTTTAACCTGATAATACACCTGTGACTCACCAAGACAGAGATATAGTATTTGGGAGTTTCCAAAGAGGAAGCTGTTTTTTTGGAGAACACTTAGTTGCAGGAATGTTCTGCAGAACACCAAAGCAGAATCCTAATAATGCCATACTGATAAAACACTAGTGTTAATTAACTGTTCATAACATACTATGTTTGGGTATTTTGCACGTTGAAGTGTGTACATGTGCGTGTGGGTCTATGTGCGTATAAATGTATTTTATGCATTGTCACCCTAGAATACAGCTTCAAAAAAATAAATATAAATATATGTAAACTTTGTCTTTTAGACAATTTCAAACACATACGAAAGTGGAGAGCAGAATAAAACAAACTCCATCGGGCCCATCGCCCAGTCCTCAGTACCTGCCAATTGCATTCCTTCTACCTTCCCTTTTCTCTCACCCGTGCATGACAACTGGATAATTTTTAAGAGAATCTCAGTTATCATCCCACTACACCTGCAAATATTCGAATGTGTATCTTTAAAATGGATAAAAACATAACCATAATACTATCATTAATGCCAAGAATATTGAAATAACTGAAACTATTTTAACTATTTCCTTTCAAGGGAACACAAGCAACAGTCAAAAGTTTATTGAGCACATACTCCATGTCAGGCACTGTACTAAGAGCTTTACAGATTTTCTTTTTGCCTCACAGCTACCTTAGTGTCCTGTTTTGCAAGAAAGGAAACCTCCCTGGCAGAGTGGGTAAGCCCGGGGCCCTGCGTGCTCTGCCACATTTATTGGCTGTATGACTTTGGACGAGGTCGCTTCCAGTGTCTTTTTTCTCTCTGTAAAATGAAGCAAACAATTCTATTCAACTCTATTGGACTCACAACCTCGTGTGTAAGACCCTGAGGTGTACTGCTGTCCTTCTGTGCGTGCCGCGTGCAAGGCTAGGAATCTAGATTTTGGTCAGATACACCAGGTTTGCCCAAGGCAATGATTCAGTTGGTCCTCTGAGATCTTGCCCACTCTCCCGAGGTAAACATATTTATCTCTTGGTTTCACTTCCCTCCTATCATTCCCCAAGAGGACCCCAAGCCACATGGAGAAGTTGGGTGGCTTATTGTGAGGGAGGGCCACATAACTCACAGGGAAGCCAGGGCACTCTGCAGAAGGCACAAGAGAGCTAGAAACTGTTGCACAAGGGCAACAGGCATAAATGAGCTCCATTCCAGGCAAACCCCACCCACATGGGTCCCTTCTACAGCCTTGCCCTCTTCCCTGGCCCCCGGCACTCAAAGGTGGTGCCTTTGCCCCCACAGCGTTGCTCGCTCTGATAGCAGCACGGCTCAGTCACCCTACCTGGAGAACTTGCTCCTCTGACTCCTGTGGGCTCCGTGGGCCCCTGGGGTCTGGCTGTGACCCCATTATGTCCCCTGCCAGGAGGCCCACCCTGTGGCCCAGAGCTACATGACAGTTTTGACAAGGTCCCTAGCTAGACCTTCAACCGCTATCTAATGCGTTCCATTTTACAGAATCTTTTGGGGTAGCCCTGTTTTTATTCCTATGTCTTCATAAGGGCCAGTGGTTGTCGTGGGTTCCAAGAGGGCAGGTACCACTGCAATGTGTCCTTTTATATGTCTGCCCAACCCCTAGCGTGCATGTGACCTGCTGCTCCCAGAATCTTCACTGTGGCAGTTTGTTGGAGAACACAGAGGAATCCTGAGGAACTCAACCTCAGGAGGGATAGCCGAGCCACTCGGAAATTAGGTTGTCAGACGTCTGCCCTCTCCAGCTGTCCCCACCCAGGTTCTGTGGCCTCTCACCACAGCCTGCTTCCTGTGAAAGGTTCTAAGAAGTGTCACCAAGCTGAGTGGTCTGGCTGGGGAATTATCCAAGGCAGATGGGAGAGGAACAACCTGGACTGCTCAGCTGCATGTAGCCCTGGATGCGGGGCACTGGGCAGGTGTCTAGGCTTCGCACGATGATGACATATGAATATTATATTTGAGAAAGACGATCTTGACAACTGTTTGCATCTTAGACTGGCTCTTTGGGGTTTTAATATTAGTGGATTTTAACCCAGGTGAAGACAATTATTTGCATAAAACATGCTTTACTTGAACTATCTTTAGGCATCCACTGGGATGCATCTACATTTGTTCTGCAATAAAGCCTACAGGCAGATGCTCTTCACAAAGCATTCTCGCCTCTCTCTGCTGGGAATTCCAATTGCTAATTAGCAGGAGGGTCACATAACCCATTGAAAGGCAGCCTGCTATCCCTTAGCTGCCTTCAAAAAACTGTCAAACATGTATTTGGTTTGGGGATGTTTTAGCGAAATTCATTTCATGGTGGGGATGATGTCATGAGATAATTCCATGCAGAACAGCAGGGAGCAAACAGCTGTCAGAGTATGTTTTTACCAAAGAATAATGTGAACTATGGTATGACTTAAAGTCAGCCAAATGCCATTTTAAAACTGCTTTTAAAAGATAATGCCCCCACACTCATGCAAACCTTTAAAATACTATTTACACGAATCCAAAGTGATTGCTTTAGTGTGCTTTTGCCCATCTTTTTGGAAAATTAATGAATTAGGGTAAGATTTATGATTTTGCACACTATTGTGATTTGGACGAGTGCCTTTTGAGGTTATGTGACACTCTAATAAGAAGACATTTAATTCCTACTATTCTTTTGTAGAAAAGGACACCATATTTCATTTTTGTTTTGTTTGGTCTTCTATCAGACTTCCAGAAAAATCCCACTATAAGTAGAGCAAGGGTTCCAACATGCAATTCTACAAATTACAATTTACAAGCATTCCGAGATGAAGGAAGGCTGTTCCTTTTCATTCCCCACATTCTCAGAGCTCCTCTGCCAATAATACTGTTTGTCACACCACCTGTGGCCAGTGTTTCAAGTGACCTCTGCTAAAAGGAGAAAAGTAATACTGTGGGTTGGTGGAAAACAATCTTTATAGGAACAGCATGTTTTCTGATGCTCCAAGTCATGGATTTCAGACCAAGAAATGGCAGAGGTGTGCTTTGTGTGGAGTCAGGATTTCCCATTACACACGTGCCTGAGACTGTGGTGTTCCCATCAATTTCAACTAGAGCGTGAACCAGACACTCAGAAGGTGAATCTAGACCGAGGAAAATTTTGACACATCATCACCATTTGAAATCTCTCCGATGAGATTGTTTTGCTCCAGCATAGTTTCAAAGTCTTCATGGCTTATTTTTTTAGAGCCCAGAAACTCATCCAGGCGAAAATGGAAAATACAGTTATCTGTCTTCTGTAATGCTCTGTCCCTGTAGATGCTAAATACATTCTCCATTCTTGACCAAATGCATTATACTCGTTAGCTTTATTTAAAAATACAGCTATTGCCGGGAGACACCTGGTACATCCACAGAAAGTGAATAATTGTAATGATTGAATGAAATTAAGCACTCCAATCAGAGATGGTTTTGTGCAAGGATAAGGCACAGCTGGTGCCCTTTTAGAAGGTGAAATGAGACTAATTGGATAATCTCAAAGCCAATTAGGCTGAAGTAGGCAAAAGTAGTCACCACTCAGCTAAAAGAGATGTAATGTCTGGCAGAGGGAGGAAGAGCTTTGTGTGCATCAAATGAGATACAAGGAATTGAAATTCTATTCGATATCAACTTTAAGATTTCTTTTTCCTTGTAGTGGTATAGGACACTAGATAGAAGATGCTGGACTTTCAGAGTGAGACTGGGCTTTTCAAATACAAGAGAGCAAATAACTCAAAACAATGTTTTTTTATGTCAGTTGCAATTAAACATCCTTTGAAAAGAAAATGGATTTTATACCAAATTCTCCCGAGCAATCTATGTGGCTATATGTTCAACCCAAATGAAAACCTTAATTATGCTGCTACTAAGAGAGTCATGTGCAGAAGTGAACGTCCTTTACACATGTGGCACATTAGTAAGGCATAAGCAGCGGATAAATCTGAGTGTTCTTGCATTAGCACACACCTACTGAGAATATGCATCTATAAGAGGGCTGGTCAAACTAAGAACACCAGCTGTCACCTGTCATAGATGAAATTAACTGGTCTTTTGGATGGAGGGTGTGAGATTAACCCCATGGCTTCATTTCTACAGTCTGCTTACCAACCAGCCGCAACGGCTCTGAAGCAAGGGGAGGTGATGTTGGCATTTCACAGCATCTAATATTTGATGCAGTCAACAGCAAAGAGACCACTGGTCAACCAGAGGGTCATGGTGTCCCATTGCCTGGTACACAAGATCTGTCCCAGTGCCTGGTACACACTGAGGCTCTGTAAATATGCAAATGTTACATAATTGGTAGTGACATAATAAGATTTCAATAGGCCCTAAAGAAAAGTAAATTCTCCTCTTGGTTATTTCCAGTCTCTGTGGAAGTGGCTGAGCATCTTGGGAAGCTTCGTGGGTGGCAGGGAGCTGCTGCAGGCCAGCACCAGGGGCAGAAGGAGTCATGCTCTTGACATCCATAGGTTATGGAGAAGGACCTGCCCTACTGCAGGAGGCCCAGGATGTTTGCCCCCATCATTTGGTGATTATAAGCCCTTCCCTTTTACCCATCCACCTAACCCCATCCCTATCCCATATACCCCTCAAAATCTTCCCCAAGCTTCAGGACCAGGCTGAGTCTGGCACAGCTCCCCAAAAAAGAGCTAGATGCCATCAGCGTTGGCTCTAGTGATCTGGTCAAACTTCAAGGCTCAAGATCGTCAGTGACTATCTCCCCTCTACACTGCTCTTGAGCCTTATGCCTGATGCCCTGACAAGGTTGTTCCTGAGCTGGCCTTGGAGACCTCTGCTGGTATGTCCAACAACTACATTCGGTGCTGTCACATGGAAAGCAGTCAACACTCTAAATGAATCTCTGCCCTGCTTTTGTTTAATTGTGGTAAAATATACATAACATAGCGTTTATCATTTTAACCATTTTTGAGTGTAAATTCAATGGCATTAAGTACATATCCATTGTGATGCAACCATCACTGCCATAAATCTCCAGAACTTTTTAACCATCCCAAACTTAAACTGTGTGCCCAATAGACAATGTCCCACTCTCCCCTCCCCCCAGGCCCTGGTAACCACCATTCTTTCTGTCTCATATAAGTGGAATCATCCTATTGTATCCGGCTTATTTCAAACAAAGCACACTGTCTTCAGGGTTTATTCATGTTGTAGGATGTGTCAGAATTTCATTCCTTTTCAAAGCTGAATAATATTCTATTGTCTGTATATACCACATTTGTTTACCCATTCATTTGTTGATGGACATGGAATTGCTTCCACCTTTTGACTTCTTGGAATATTGCTGCTGTGTCCATGGGGGCACAAATTACAAATATCTGTTCAAGTCGCTGCTTTCACTTCTTTGGGGTATAAACCTATAAATGGAACTAATGAATCATATGGTAATTCTACTTTTAATTTTTTGAGAAACCACCTGCTTTCTGTAGCGGCTATACCTTTTCACACTCCCACCCAGCAGTGAAAAAGGTTCCAGTTCTCCACATCCTCACCAAAACTTTCTCATTTTTTTTTCTTTTTAAAAATAATGGCAATCCCAGAGAATGAGAAGTGGTATCTCATTGTGGTTTTGATTTGCGTTTCCCTAATGACTAATGATGTCAAGCATCTTTTCACGTGCTTATTTGCAACTTGTATATTTTCTTTGAGAGAAGATACTCAAGTCCTTTACCCATTTTCAAATTGGGCTGTTTTGTTGTTCAAATGTCAAATGCAAGGGAGATGAAGAAAGCCTTATGAGGGATTTTCAAGCAGTCGGCAAAGTAGCAGTCAGCAAACAGTCAAAGCAAAGTGTGCCGCTGGACCTCTTTCTCATGCCACCACCATGTCCTACATTTATTAGCTCACTTAACACTTACAAAGACCACACAGTTGCAGGCAAGAGAAGTGAGGCTGGGAGAGAGTGAACAGCTCAAGGTCACACAGCCAGGACATTAACATAAATAGCTCTTGAAGGCAAAGACTGCTAGCGCCTGGCTGCAGATGGGGTGTGGGTGTCACTCTAGGGCAGCAGTCCTCAACCCCAAGCTGCCCCTGGAGTCTCCTGGGGTGGGCCTCTAAAAGTCTCCACGTTCGCACCCCCCCTCAAAACTCCCAGGACGGGTGGTTCTCAGCCCAGGGTGCACATTAGCGGCACCAAACTCCTGGGGGGCTTGTAAAAGCGCGTTCACCCAATTCTCCCCACCTCCCCCATTGCCCTGGAATCTCTGGGGTGGCTCTTGGGCGCCGGTATTTCTGAAACCTGCCCATGTAATTCCAAAGTACTGTCAGGATTGAGGACCGCTGCTAATCAAACAAACACCCGTGACTTTATTTGAAATATCATGTACATTGGTTTTTATCTGTTGCTTGTTTGTTTGATTGATTGGTGGAAAGGTGAAAGGAGCGCCACGTGTATTTCTGCCTTTCGATCTTTTGATCCTGGAGAGGCGACATCCACTACCCTCCACCCCCCACCCCACCTAACCCTCACAGGGCGTGACCGGAGCATCATCCTCCGTCGCGCGCCGTGGGTTCCAGCCTGCCTGGCTTCGCTCCGCGCCCCGCGCGCCCCACGCGTCCTCGCCGCCCGCCACGCGCCCCACTCTAAAGTAAACACCGAGGAGCGGCGGCGGCCGGACGGGTGCAGCGCTGCCGCCTGCCGCCAGACTCGGAGCTGCGGGCCGGGGCTGAGCCATGGCCGAGGGCGTGGCGGCCTCCCCATCGGGCGGCGCGGGCGGCCGGGGCCTGCACAGCGGCATCATCCAGTGGTGAGCGGCCGGCGCCTTCCCGCTGGCCGGGTTTCGAGGTCTGGGCTGGAGGGAGGGGTGGGGGGTGGCGCTCCGGGCCCTTAGAATGGAAGCGGTGGGGCCAGAAGGAGGGAGGCGTCGCTCCGTCCGCTGCTGCCCCCAATACCTCCGACCAATGCCAAGTGCGAAGAGGAGCAATGGCCCGCGCTCTGGGCCCTGATAAAAGGTCTAAAAGAACAGCTGCTCACACCCAGGACTGGCGCCTTTTAATGCTGGCTCACCGTAGCCGCGGACGGACCGGACTGGACACACACGCACACGCACACGCACCCAGCAAAGGTCTCCTGGTCGGGAGTCAGCAGCAATGGGCAGTGTAGCTCTTCCTGGGGGCTTCCCTGTTGGCCACTCTTGCCTCGGGAAGCAATCCAGCCTGCCCGCCACCGGGGAGGCTCGTGTGTTGAACCCGCGCTTACACTTACGGCAGAAAGCACGCGGGCGTTGGCCAGCAGAGGAAACGTTTTCTTAGTTTGAGATCCAAAATGGGATGTTTTCTAACTAAAAGCAAAGCAATTTTTAGCTATAACAATGCATTCCAGATTGTGAAATTCACTTCTGGCTGTTTAAATACAGGAGAAAAAACTGGAAAGAAAAATACCGTTAGCCCTTGAGACTAATGAAACTCATGGGTTTGTAGCTCTTTATAAATAGGAAAATAATTGAAACCAGTCCTAAAACCTCAGTTTTATAACGTGAATAACTAGTGGATATCTGATTACTTTGTTTTGCTTGTTTGTTTTAAGGAATATTTCTCAGGCAAGACTTTCTTAAAAAGTTATACGAGTGAAATAGAAAAATGAAGCGTGTGTTTGTGATTATAACCCAAACAGGCCTAAATGGTTACCCTTTTCCTCCAAAAGAAAAAACTTTGATATATTTTATCTTGCTTAAGAGAAAAATCCCAAAGAATAAATATTAAAACACAATGTTTTCAGACTGTTACACAGCAGTGCTCTATTTCTTTTACACCCCCTAACTCAGACCCCCCCAGCTATTGGCTCCATCTTAGAAGAAAGGACCCTGAGGATGCCTCTGTCAGCTATTTCAGGTCACCGTTTGGTAAACTGGAGTTTCTGGGGTTTGCAGTTGTGCTCCAGGGTCTTGCAAGAATGATTCAAGATATGAAAAAATACCTGGACATCGTCCTAAGGGTGTTTGTGAGCTGAGAGAAGTAGGTTGCATACACCGCATGTACCCTAAGTCACTTAGGGCGGTATAGACCATTTTAGCAGTGAACTTAACTAAGTCCTATGTCATGAATTCCTACTCTTACAGGTCTCTGACCCACGGGGGTCACGCTTTTCAAGGGGTAGGGGTGAGGAAGGGTATAGTGTCCCATGGAGGGACTGGCATTTAGGCATCCAGTCTAGGAGGTGGGATGTTTAACAGATTACTCGTATTGGTGGCTTTAACACTGACATTAAAAACGCAGCCCCAACCACTTTACACCCATTAGGATGGCCATCATCAAACAAAAAAAGGTAGAAAATAACAAATGCTGGTGAGGATGTGGAGGAATTGGAGCCCTCGCACACTGTTGGTGAGAATGTTAAATGGTGCAGCTGCCATGGAAAACAATATGGAGGTTCCTCAAAAAATTGATAGTAGAACTACCATATGACCCAGCAATGCCACTCCTGGGTATGTACCCCAAGAATTGAAAGCAGGGACTCAACCAGGTACTTATACAGTTACACTCATAGCAGATTGTGCATAATAGCCCAAAGGTGGAAGTAACCCAAGTGTCTATCCACAGATGAATGGACAAACAAAAGGTGGTCTGTACATAAAATGGACTATTAGCCCTGAAAAGGAAGGAAATTCTAGCACAGGCCACAACATGATTGAACCTGGAGGACACTATGCTAAATGAAATAAGCCAATCACAAAAGGACAAATATTGTGTGATTCCACTTATGTGAGTTTCCTAGAGTGGCTGGTTTCATAGAGACAGAAAGTAGAATGGTGGTTGCCAAGGGCAGTGGGGTGGAGAGTGGGGAATGGGTAGTTAGGGTTTAATGGTGACAGAGTTTCAGTTTTGCAAGATGAAAAGAGTTGTTGGGATGGATGGTGGTAATGGTTGCCCAGCAATGTGAAGGCACTTAATGCCACTGAATTGTATATTTTAAAATGGTAAATTTTATGCTGTGTGTATTTTACTACAATTGAAAAATAAATAATTTTAAAAAAGAACCACACAACAGAGCCTCTCAGTTTGTAATGCAGAGCCTTGGCATCCTAGAGGTTGTTAGAAGACACCCAGGAAGACCAACTTCCAGAAAAGTGGCAGTGGGTCCTGGCAGGTGAGCTCAGGCTTCTGTGTCAAAGACCAGGGAGGGACCAATTGTTGTCCCATGGAAGAAATGCTCCATTTTCAGCATTACCAATCAGTCACTACCTAGGTCTCCAATGTTTCTTAGAGACTTTGGTGCCACTGTCATCAGCACATGATACATTCTCCAAGGAGAAAGAAAGGTCCCACCAGGAGCAGATAGTGTCTGGGGACAGAAGTAATAGAAGTTTCTGTTTCATGGGCAGTAGGGACTTAGAAACTGGGAGAAGAATGCTCAGACCCCTGGGGAGCACACAGAGCTGAACTGCACTCATCTGACTTTCCCTGCTGGGCAGTGCAGACCCAACAGGCTGGAGGACTCCTGGCTTCAGACCTCAAAACTCTAAGAGTCCTCTAATCCCTGTGCATGCTGAGTTTGGCTGTAGACTAACCGTCTCCTGCATGTAAATGTGACTTTTTCAAATTTCTTCAGACTCTGTTGGAATTAATAAAATGCACATTTATTTAAGGTACAGAATTCTTAGTAGCTTTCAACCAGGCTGAATCAAAAGATTCTATAATTTCCACCATTACATTTTTCTTTGTGACAAAAGGAAGTAATCAGAAAATGTGAGAGCTGCAGGACTAGGTACGTGGGCTCTGAAGTTGGCCATTATCAGATTGTCCATCAGTCAATACAAGGAGAACATCATGAATGTTCTTAAGATCTTAGCCAGCAACCTTGTCTGATCGTGAGAACTGGAAAATACTGTTATTGTGCAGCTAAGCAAGGAAGTCAGCGACCTGACCCACTTCGAACTTGGATAGTGTACACTAGTATAATGGTACCATCCAATGACATTTTGCTGTAAAATTTGTGACCAGTCTCACCAGATCTGCCCAGCCCTGCTGCCTGCACATTCCCTATTCAGCCTCTCCTTGGATCCACATGTAGTTGAAAGTCAGGCTCACCCAGTGCAGGTGCTTCTGTGCTGCCAGTCTGCCAACATGAACATCTTTCTTGCTTCCACTCAGGATCTCAGAGGCAGACTTGAAATGATACATGTGCTTCCATGTGCCAGCCAATCTACTAGGCACATCACATACTTGTTTTCTAATCACAAAAACTATGAATTGTAGCTGAGTCAGAATTTAAACCTGGGCCTGTGAGGTTCAAAGCCCTGGGTAAGTCATGACCATAATTTCTTGTGTGTGGAGACAAAACAGTGGCACAACTTCTGTTTGAGCTGAAGTAGACCTATGTCTCTGGATAGAGATGCTCTTCCAGGACAAACCAAAGCCCACTTCCAAAACTTCCATTGATTCGGTTAATGCCAGCTGACCACCTACCACAGGCCAGTCTCTGAGACCTGGCTGGGAACTCTGGATAAAGGACCAAAGGCATATGGTCAGAGATGGAGTGAATCTCAGAGCAGCAAGGTCACCAAGCAGCAGCACAGGGCGCCAAACCAGGAGGCAGCCCCTTCCTGGTGTGTGTGGTGGAGAAAAGACTGCAAAGACCTATGTTGTTATTCTCGTTGATAACAGACTCAGTAGTGCCATTTTGAAAGAGGGGACAACAGTTCACAGAGGCCCAGAGCAAATTAATTTCCGTGACAAGGAAGAACGATTTGTCAAAATTTAGAGTTTATTTTAAGGAGCGAGTGTTTTGTACATTTCTTTTATAAGGAGAGCATTCCCTGACAAATCAATAAAAGCTATGAATAAAAAAAATGAGTTTGTTTTGTACAGCAAAGGAAACCGTCAACAAAACAAAAAGATAACTGACTGTTTGGGAGAAGATATTTGCTAATGATACATCTGATAAGGGGTTAATATCCAAAATTTATAAAGAACTTACACAACCCAACAACAAAAAAACAAACAATCCAATTAAAAAATGGGCAGAAGACCTGAACAGATACTTCTCCAAAGAAGAAATACAGATAGCTAACAGACATATGAAAAGATGCTCAAGATCGCTAATCATCAGAGAAATGCAAATTAAAACCACAATGAGATATCACCTTACACATGTAAGAATGGCTATTATCAATAAATCAAAAAAACAAAAAAACAAAAAAACAGCTAGTGTTGGCGAGGATGTGGAGAAAAGGGAACCCTCATATATGGTTGGTGGGATTGCAAATTGATACAGCCGCTGTGGAAAACAGTATAGAGGTTCCTCAAAAAATTAAAAATGGATATACCTTTTGACTCAGCAATTGCACTTCTGGATACTTATCCAAAGAAAACCAAAACAATAATCCGTAAAGATCTATGCACTCCAATATTCATGACAGCACCATTCACAATATGGAAGCAACCTAAATGCCCATCAATAGACGATTGGATAAAGAAATTATGGTTCATATGTAAAATGGAATATTACTCAGCCATTAAAAACAAACAAACAAACAACGAAATCCTACCATTTGCAACAACATAGATGGACCTAGAGGTCATTATGCTGAGTGAAATAAGTCAGACAGAGAAAGATAAATACTATATGATTTCACTTATATGAGGAACCTCAGGAACAAAAAGAACAAACTAATCAAAAACAGACTCACAAATACAGTGGACAATTTGGTGATGGACAGAGGGGGGGTTGGGAGGCCGGGAGAACGGATGAAGGGTTAAAAGAAGTACAAATTAGTAGTTGATAGTTGGGCATGGGGAGCATGGCAGAGAGAATACAGTTAGCATTAATATGATGGCTAAGTGGAGGGTCAGGGGTGGGAGGGAGCAATAGGGGGGATCGTTTTATGAACATTGTAGATGTCTAACCAATGTACTGTATACTTGAAACTGACTGAAATAAATTATTTTTTTAAAAAAAGTGAGTTTGAACTTAATGCCTGTCACATTTTGCTGCAGCTCCTCAAGCTTAGCCAATTGTCTGTGATACTTCGGATAGAGTTCATATATCAACAAACGGTGTCTTAACTAAAGAAATGTACATATCACCTAGATATACAAATTCGCCACTCCACAAATAGACATCATCCTCTATTGAACCTTGAGCCAAATAATTGGTGCAATAGTAGCTATATTTAAACCACTGTGAAATACCTGAGGTGTCAGGTTCCCACAGTAATGTCACAGGGGATCTCAGAAAATCTCCTCCTTGGGCCTGTACTGAGATGAATAATGCCCCCCAAAATGCATGTCCATATGGAACCTCAGAATGTGACCTTATCTGGAAACAGCGTCTTTGCAGATGTAATTAGTGAAATGAAAGATGTAATTAGTGAAATCCAGTGAGATGAAATCGCGCTGGATTACAGTGGGCCCTACATCCAATGATGGTGTCCTTATAAGAGAGAAAGGACACTCAGAGAGGAGAAGCCAGGTGAAGACGGAGGCAGACATTGGAGTGATGCATTGACAAGCCAAGGAACACCCAGGATTTCTGGCAATCACCAGAAGTGAGGAGAAAAGCATAGAGCTGATTCTCCCTCAGAGCCTCTGGAAGGAACCAACCCTGCTGACACCTTGATTTTGGACTTTCAGCTTCCACAACTATGAGAGAATAAATTTCTGTTGTTTTAAGCCACCCAACTTCTGGTAATTTGTTACGAGATGGAAACGCATTCAGGGCCAGAGAGTCGCCCCCACCACCCACATTCTGATTTTTCCCTCTCCTAGGAAGCCGATGGGGTTAGCTATGGTCTTTAGCTCTCGAGGAAAGTAAATGTAGGCCTCACCCTGCTGCACCCCAGAAAATAAGCTGTATGTCATCAGTAAGAAAGGAGAAGATATGTTATTGGTAAAGCGTTAGAAATTTTTCTGTGTTTAAAAATTATGCTGGTTGCCTTATGTATTTTTTGAAAAGAATGGGGAAAAAACTGACAGTATGTCCCCAACCAGGAAAGGGAAGGTTGTACTTGGATGTCACTATGGACCACACTTTGTGACCCCAGTCACCTTCACTACTGGCCTCACACACTCACATACCTGTTGCTGGAACAGACACCTGGCTGTCCCTACTGGCTGGCTGTGGGCTGTGAGCCACTGGCAGAGTCCCTCGTCGCCAGGGGATCCCCACCTGCCCCAGGGCTCTAGAGCATTTGGGCAGTTGAAGGTCTCACCCTGAGTAGAGGCCTAGGTTGCTGCAGATCACATCTGAATGTCACTTAGCTCTGTCCCCAGCAGGAGATAAAGGAGAGTGAAAGTGTACTGCCTCTCTGTCTCTTGGTGTCTTGCATTTTATATTTTATTGTAATTTTAAAAGTCAAAATATAGTGACCCACCCTAAATCACTTGGGTTTAAAAGTCATACAAACAACTGTTTCAGAGGTAGACGGGGAGAGAGGAAGAGCTGTGCCCTCTTGCCCTGGGTCACAGGCACATGGGGACTGAGAAGCCACACTGGCCCCTGCAGTCACCTGCAGGGATAATAGACTATGAGGAGGAATTGTTTTATACCTTAGAGAGTAAATAATTCAACACTTTATAGTTATAAGATCTTGGCTGCAACCTCTATAAAGCTACATTAAATAACAATGTTCCCTGAGCCAAATAATTGGGACTTCTTTCTAATATACCTACATGCCAAAAATATAAACAACAACAACAAAACTAACCATGTCAGTAATCAAAAAGCCCACAACCTATATTCTTAACTCTGGGCCAAGAACAGAAGGATAGAGTATCGATGCTGATTGGTGAGACTTTGCAGTCAATAAATCAAACATATTTCATTTAGTTGGATCCCACACTAGTGTCTGATTGCTGATCCTGATCAAAATGTCCTGCTCTAGAAAAACAGACACCAATTTCCTCTTCCTCGTCTTTCTCTCCCACAGGTTGGTGGACAATTTCTGCATTTGCGAAGGGTACAGTGTGCCTCGCTGCCTCATGTATGAGATTTATGTGGAGACCTGTGGGCAAAATGCCCAAAACCAAGTCAACCCAGCCACGTTTGGGAAGGTAGGTTGTCAACAAAAAAATACAGTATTCACCAAGTTTAAAAAAAAAAAAAAAGTAACCAAGTTAATTGATAAGGAATGTTAGAATTTGTTTGGGCCTAATGGGTTCTTAATGGGTATGATTGGCTTTGCTCTGGGAAGCTGACCAGATGGTTAACATACTACTTCATCTCCATGGAAAAGCCATTCTGTTCTTTGTCCACACCTCATAGTTAAGGGCCTGAGAAAGGTAAAGAATGTGGTGACACCTAGCAGAGAGCAATTACGGCAGCTTCAGATACTCCACCAGGTTAGCCAGGCCATTATCCCCACCTAGAAGTGCCCAAACTCAGCAACACACAAGTTCATTTCAGACAGCCGACGCTTCCCACAATTTAGTTGCACTCAGAGAACTTGCTGGATCTTAAAAGCTCTATCCGGAACTTTGTTTAGAACATACAGTGTATAGCAAGCACTAGCACAGAAGGAAGTCTACTTGAGACCCTCCACATTCGATGAATATTTATTGAGCAGCCTCTTTGTGTCAAACACTGTTTTGGATCCTGGGGATAAGACAAGGAATAAGACAGAAAAATTCCTGCCCTTTGTTGAACTCATTCTACTATAGTCGGGGGAGACAGATATGTAAGATATAATATTCATTATAATAGATGGGATAATTGCTAAGGGGGGAAATAGAGCAGGAGGAGATCAGGGCTCTGAGGGAAAGGGGCTTTTCATCTCATCCAGTTGCATGTCTGACCGAGCCTCACAGAATTGAGTCCAGCGCTGTTCAGCACACATTCGATGGGAGCCATAGACATAATTTAAAATATTTTAGTATCCTCATCTTAAAAGTCTTTTAAAGACAATAATTTTTTATTATTTTAAAATTTAATCGAAAATATTTGAAATATTACCATTTCACTATGAAATCAATATTAAAAAGTCATTGAGTTCTTTTTTCATTTTTTTTCTTCATGCTAAATCTCAAAAACCTGGTGTGTATTTGACACGTAAGCCCATCTCAGTTCAGGCTAGCCACCGTGCTCATTAGCTGCACGTGGCTGGTGGTTCCCATCTGTGACAGCCCATGACTAGAGGCTAAGTCACTGGGCAGTTCTTCTCTCTACTTCTAGTGCATCCTTAAACCACGGGCATTTGGCTTCTTTGCACTGATCTGCCCTATGCCCTACAGCACTCTCCTCATCCGCCCTGCCTGGCAGCATCATTCGATAGAAGCGGGGCAACTCTAGCTTGACATGCTGTGGCTCTGTATGATCTCCACTTCCTTTTCTAAGAAACCAAAGACTCCTTTTCAAAATATTTTTTTAGATTTTCTTAGCAGTTGTTTCACCTCTAGCACAGTGCCACTGCAGAATATTCCAAAGGAGTTAGAAAGAGACTCCAGTGTGTGACAGTGGGCATTTCTTTAGCATTTTTCATCTTAATACTCCCTTAGAATCCATTCCCCCAGCTTTTGTTGAGAATTTGCCTAAAGAATGGGCCACTCCAGTGAGCTTAGATGAAGAAGGGACACCGTGCTGCTGAATTTGTGACTCAATGGAGAAGGGAGAGGAAGGGGAAAAGGATATGATCCCAAAGCATGTTTACAAGAGACACAACAAAATACCTAATTCTCATTTCCTCCCTTTTCTCCTGGGAATGGAGCTGATTCCAGATCCCACAAGGGTTGCCTGCACAGATGTTGGAATGCGTCTTGCTCCCTTTTGCAGTCTCGGGCACACGATGGGTGATGCTCATTCCTGGTGCAAGTGATAATCTTACGTGGATGAGGGAATTTCCGTAACGCTGACTTCCTTTTTCAAAATAACTTGTACTGACGTTTTTATGATTATAATAGTAATAGACTCCCTTTAGAGAAAATGTGAGAATTAGAGAAACGTGTATAAAAGAAATAAATAAGTACTGGCTATGGCCTCACTGTCCAGAGATGTAGCCATGTGTGTGGTTCGTCTGCATGCTTGCACACACAAGTGCACACACGTGTGACCAGCAGGAGCCAGGGGGAGTAATCACACAGTGACTTCGTCTTTGTTTCCATGTTCCTTTGGATCTGCTCCTTGAGTGATTCTCCTGCCCCTGAATGAGTGTTTGAGAAGGCAGCATGACCACACCAGAAATTCTTGGTGATACAAAGCTCCGTTGTCATTCTAATTTGCTGAACAGTGTCTGATGCTTAGACTGTCCAGTCCTATATTCTGAACTGAGTTTAAAGGTTTTTTTGCCCATCTACAGTGTGGTTTCTTGCCAGCAGAGAACTAGGTGTGGGGTCTTCGTCTTCCCTCCCTCTTCCTCCTTCTCCCACCTTACTGGGTGCTGGTTTGACCCCTCTGGGATGGGATAGGTAAAAATGCATGGACAGTTTCTACTGTGAGGCTTCATGCTTTGGGAGCCAGGCAGACTCTCATCCTCTGGTTCCCTCTGTGGCTTCTTCGGAGCAGCCCCCAGGAAATGTTCTAGTGTGCACCCCTTGCGTTGGTAAATGATTCTTGCCGAAGCCTGACCACCTATCCTGAGCCCTTTCTGGGCAGAGTCTGGGCTCAGGTGGCTTCAGCTCTTTCTCACATGTGGCAGCTTCCAGTCACAGAAACCGCTCAGCCATCCTTGACCTGAGCAGACTGTGGGTGTGCCAGCTGAAACCAGTGGCCATTCTCCTCTGTCTGTTAGCCCAGACCATTGGCCATCTCATCGCCCATCCTCCAGGAGCTCCGTGCCCTGGTCAGACACTACCTGCAGGGAGGGGGCCTTACAATAAGCTCTTGAGTGAATCCATGATTCCCCTTCTGATAGGCCTAAGGTGATAGGACCATACCAGGTTCCATACACTCTTCACAGGTGAGGGGGTGGTCTTGCCACAAGAAATCCCCTCACACTTCCTCCTCTCTCTACTTCTTTCTAGATGATTCAAGTCGAGGGCTTTTTTGAGTTTTAAAACCAAATTTTAGCCAAATGTTTGAGGATGCGAGTCCCCTAGGTTATGTGTCTCACAATTCACTTTGCCTGCCTATTGTCCTCATGCCTCGTCCTATGTGGATACTATGCAGTTGGATGGATAGATGGACTGATGTATGGATGAACAGGTGGACAGACAGGTGGACAGACACACAGACAGACAGACAGATGCACAGATGATATACTTTCTAACATCACTAAGCCTGTAATCAGACTAATTAGGTTAAAAGCCTGGGCAAGTTATTTAATCTTTATGTGCCTTAACTTCATCTTCTGTAAAATGAGAATATTTGTAATGTTATAATAACGCCTACTTTATGAGATGCTCTTAAGAAATTAATATAAAGAGAATTGCACAGGCTTGGCAAATAGGAAGCACCCCAAAAATGTTAACTATTATAATTATATGCCTATTTTCACTTAGACTATCATGAACATTTTAACATCAAAATATTTTTAATTATGTGTTGTATAATGGTTATAAAGTATTTTTTAGGATGTTCTAGAATTCATCTAACCATTTTCTTTATTGAAAATTTAGTTCATTTATAATTTTTCTCTACTCTAAGTATCATAAATCTCCATCTGTATCTAGTAATCTCCCTGGAGAGATTCTAGACAATGCAACCAATTCATACCCCTCATGGTAGTTCTTGATATTTTTACCCAAATCCATAATATTGTTAACCTAGCATATCTGTTGGGTAAGCACTATATTTAGTTGTCTCAACTTGCACTTTCTTGAGTGATTAGGGAAGACAAGCACTTTTGCATGTGTTTTGGTCATATGTATCTATGTGTACACATATTATCACCAGACCCCTTTTTATTGATATATCAGTGTTTTTCCTATTGATTTATGTGAGCTCTCTATATATTAAGTATATACATTTTTTGCTTATTACATTGTTTGGAAATAATTATCTCAGATGGTTTTTAAATTTTAACTGTGGTATACCTGATCATAAAATGAAATCACAGCATAGACTGGGGTTGGAATTACTCAGTAAAATAAAATGTACTGATTATTATACTGCCAGACAACTAGTCAATTTATTTCTGCTTCTCACTCCAAAACGCCAGATTGCTTTCCAGGGCCTTGAATCTAAGCCTGTTGTGTAATTTACAATAATTCTGTTCGGTACCTAGTATCTTACAACTAGACATATAGGGAAGGTTTTAAGGAGTTTTCTTAAGAAGAGACACAATTATCAGAATCTGTTGCAAGTAGGAATTTCTGGCTTCTGGTTCTGCGTTTACATCTCGTTGACTTTTCTTTTATCTCCTACCATTTATTTTCCATCTACACATTTGGGTTCTCCCTCTCTGAAGGAACCTGTCAGTTTGGCCTCCCAATCTCAAGGTTTAACTGTGCAAGACTTACTTTCCCTGTTCCTTCATTTGCCTCCTCCACACCCTCCCTGGGTGGCTTCCTGTAGGAAGAGGTATGGCCTGGAGCCAGACAAGAGGAATGTTTCGCCACACTGTCAAATCCTGCTACTTGAAAGCTAAGAAAAAAAGAAAGGGGTGCAACAGGAAACCAAGCAGAAGAGGAGGCTGAGTGATGATGGTGGGGGTTGTAGAAAATTAGCAGAAATCATTACTTGACTGTGCAGAACACCATGGCTTCCATGCTCCGTATGTTTGTAATTTCACCATGCTCTGAGATTTCCACTTTCAACAGACATGCTCTTGAACATCATGCATGCCATGGACCTCTTATAATTAGGAAACCGGAACAGATTTTTATTTTTTTAATGATCATAAACATAATATCAGTGCTATCTAACAAAATGTGCATCAAAATGATAACTGGTAGATGAGCATTTGAATCAGAAATAGCTATGTTATTCGATATTGTAATAGCATTTGCTAACGAAAACTTTGAAGTGAAAAAATTAGGTAAACAAATGAATAATAAAAAGTGAAAATGATGATCACATTGGAAAAAGAGGAAAACAGTAAAATTATGGACACTCACACGATGGACTATTATGCAACTGTTAATAATCCCTGTTTTCAGAGAATTCTTAATGACAATGGGAAATGTTTATGGTACAGTGTGGACAGAAGTAAGTAGAAAGTGAGATTGCAAATGTGTTAATGGTGCAATGCCAGTTATTTCATCTGTAAACCACAGAAATACACAAACTAAGGCTTTGGAAAAAGATTGGAAGGAAGCACATTGAGGTTTAAATGGCAGTTTCCTCTGAGTGGAATGTTTTCCTCTTCCTATTTGTCTGACCTTTTAAAATTTCATTTACATATACTTTCTTTATCATCAGGAAAGGAGAAATACAATTTAAACATTATAAGAGAAGAAATTGGAAGTTTTATTTCTAAATTTTTTAATTGGAACTTTAAATCTGGCTTATTCTTTCAGCTCGTGCGTTTGGTTTTCCCTGATCTTGGCACCCGGAGACTAGGCACGAGAGGAAGTGCCAGGTAGGTTTATCATTTTTGTTTTATTTTAAATGTCAACAACAAACATTTTGTAAAAAGTCATAAAATGGATGACCAAAAAATGCAAAACTAAACAAAAAAACTGAAAATATCAACTCTAACCAAAGAGTTCCCATAATTCAGATGAAATCCTAGTGCTTGAAATAATTCAGTCACGATGCTGGAACCAAATATTAGTTTCTATTTTCTTAGGGATTTTGTTAAAATACAAAAGTCACAATTTATTTTTTTGTTCTAACACCTTAAGTATTTAGATATATAAATGTCTAATTGTTGAAATAGTTAAATAATTACACACATAGAATAATAGAACTGTTTTAATTACTCTCAGAGCTAAAATTTCTAATTAGTATATTTGAATTAAAGTTAGGAGATTAGGTACCCAGGCTACATTTTAAGGCAAAATGAAATTCCAGTGTTACTGGTGTATAGTGTTATAACTGTCACTCAATTATTATTGTTATTTGTTGTTTGTTTTAAAAAGGACGAAATTAGTGAGATCAGGAAATGGGTGAGAAGGAATGGAAGCCAAGTTAGAAAAGGCCTGGACACTCATGAAGGAGTGAAGACAGTGGAAAATTTCACCAAACCCAATGCTGAACATTTCACTTGAAAAGGTTTTTGTTTGCTGCTATGAGCCTAGACAGTCTGCTGTGGTTTCCTGGGCTCGGTAGAAGAGTGTCTGGCCTGCAGAGAAGGCCCTAGCTTCCTCGCTGAGTCCAGTTCCCAGTGGAGGAAACCTCAGAGTAGCTTCACCTCATTTGAGGACTGTTAACGGTGGCAGCAAGGGACTCTCCCTGTTGCATTTCTCTAGGATCAGAGTGTCATAAACTGGGACCCCAGAGGAGAACATTCGCAAGCTGAACGTTTCAAACATTTCAAAGCTGGTGTGTGTGAAATAGAATGAAATCGTCTACCTAACAGAGATTGAACAGGCTGAATGACTGACTGATTAGCTTTTCCTAATAAAAGGAGCCAATGATAAAACCCAGAAAAGAACCCCTGGTCTTCATTAGCTAGTCTGTTCACTTTCTTCTATAAAGCATGCTCGTGGTTTGACATAATCTTTAAGAAACCTTTATTTTCCAGGTATCATTATGATGGAATCTGTATCAAGAAAAGTTCTTTCTTCTATGCCCAGTATTGCTACCTTCTGGGCGAAAAAAGATATCACAGGTTAGTATCTATTGTTTGAGTGCTTGGATATCAGTCACAGCCTAATTGATATTAGAACCACTCATATTTTTGTTGACTCTAACTGACTTTTTGGCTGTTCTGCCATTAATCCTTCTTACAATGGAAACACATGTCATATCGACATGCCTTTGACACAGGCAGGAAATCAGTCCCTGACGACATTATGGGGCAGAGAAATGCATTTCTGGTTCATTTCCTTAGATACTTTTCATTTTAATCATTATCTTAATTGTCAAAGCCGTTTTTCATTGAGTGAATCTTCATTCTTCTCAATTTCTCTGCCAGATTTGGCAGAAATGACCACTTCTTTCTTGAAACTTCCTTTAGCACCCATGGCTCTGGAGGGATGAGAAGCCACCAATATGGATAAGACATGGGCTCTTCTCTCTGATAGTTTAATAGGGGAGTGAGCTACACGTCGAACTCAATACCAAGTGTAGAGTGATGAGTGTCAAAAGTGTACAAAAGGTCCCATGAGAACTCAGACATACAGAGCACACATCTTGGGCAGGGTACATGAAGGGCCAACGAGAACGTGTGTTTGGAGCTAAGCTATGAAGGACAGCCTCCAAATTTGATAAGTGGAGAGGGTGAAGTGAGGGAGGGAGACAGGAGAGCAGAGGGTGGCCAAGCTTAGGGAGGGATGTGAGCAAAGACAGAGGGAAGAGGAGGCAGAAGCACCTGCTGTGTGGGAGAGTGCAGAGCTGCACAGGATGAACCCAGACGATGAATTCAAAGGGCCTTAAACATGAGGCTGGCGGGCGGGGTATCTGTAAACCTTTGAAGATTCCTCTGAGACATGGGGTGGTATCATCATGGGAAACTCCACAAGGGAAGACACCATGGAGCTTTGCTTATTCCTGTCCCCAGTGTTGTCTGGAAGCACAGAGCAGGAAGCACACTAGGAAGGAGAGGGCGATGGCCCGAGATGGCTCTGAGGCTGCCCCAATCATTCGGATAAGCTTGAACCCCTGAGGAGGCAGATCTGAAAGACATCTTGACACAGGGTCTTTGGTTGTTTGAGTCAGTGTCATAAAAAGGAAACAAAGATGACTCAGCCCAGTCCACCAAAACCTCAAACTCAACCTCAAGTGGAGTCGTTATGTCCTGCTTATAGCCAGCTCTTCCTCTTCAAACTCTTATTCATCCCTAAGTCACAAAGATGGAAAAATTACATCAACCAAAATAGAGAAGTTAAGGAAGGGAGAGATTTATTTCAGTGACGATTAGAACTTTCTTGTGTGAATGTGTTCTCTCACTTACTGACCCAAACTCTCCTGAAAGGCTGGGCTAGAATCTGCTTTTCTGTTTGCCTCAGAACACCCACCCAACAGTCAACCAGCAGACAGTTTGGAGAGATTTGTACACATTCACAAAACAATTGACAAGACTGGCACTCAGCAGGGGTGAGAGGTATTGAGCATCTTGAGGTGTCTGGGTTTATGTCACATAGAGGGGCTAGAATTGGTCTTTATGGGGGAAAAATAGGCTGTATCCTCAAGCAAAGAAGAGGAGGGCTATCAAGGGACAAAGATAAGGACAAAGGAGACATTGGATTATTTATGAGATAAGCCCAGCAAACACTTTTCAAGTACTCTTTACTCAATGCACTTTTGATAATTGATAAAGTCTAAGGTCTTGGCCAATTAAAAGATTTTTTTAAAGCATTAAGATTTAAGGGTAACTCCCTTACAAATTCCACATTTTAAAGATATTATATATAATATAATAGAAGGCAGAAATGTCATAAGTGGTATACTGTTGTTCATAATCTATGAACTATACTGATGAAAATGTTTTCCATTTTATTATGTTATCTTTTATATAAAAACTTGTGTGACAAATTCCTTTAAAAAATTAGATCTCAAAATAAAAACTTTATTTCTACAGTTTTCAGGTAATGAAAACTATATAACTCATCCATTCATTTATTTGTTCATTCAACCAGTATTTCAGTAACTACAGTAAGTCAGGCCCTGTTCTAGCTACTGGCGATGAAGCAATAAACGAGATAAACAAGGCCTCTCGTCTTGTCAGTTTTAGTGAGGGGAAAAGACAATTAAAAAAAAGGAACAATAGCAAGATTGATCTGAAGACAATAAAATGGAGTCATGGGAAGACGTCCCTGTGAAGATGCCTTTTGAGCAGAAATGTGAAAAAAGGAGCTAACCGAGTGAACATCTGGGGTACAAGCATTCTAGGTAAAGAGCAGGTGCAAAGGGCCTGAGGCAGACAGGGATGAGTTCAAAGAACAGTAAGGAAGTCTGAGGGTGGATATTGGTGAATGAGCAGGAGAGGAGGAGGAGAGGAATCTGAAAACACTGGCAGGGACCTGTAGTCTAGGGAAGGAGGCGGAGCGTTATTCTGAGTGTGATGGGGAGCCACCGGAGAGTCTCAAGCTGGGACATGAAGCAATCTGATTTGCATTTTAAATAGAGATCCTCCTGGCAACTCTGCTGAGATAGGATTGTACAAAAAGATGGGTGAGGAGGCAGAGTGACCAGTTAGGAGGCTGTGCAACAGCTCTGGCAGAGATGGCCCATTGAGATTTCTCACTGACATAAATGTAATTCTCTCAAAGAGGCAGCATGATACTATGCAAAACTATACATGGATAAGAGCAGAGACTCTGGTAGTCTACAGACTACCTGGCTCTATGAGTAGTAAACCGTCTGACTTATTTCACTTAGCATAATGCCCTCAAGGTCCATCCACGTTGTAACAAATGGCAAGGTTTCATTCTTTTTTATGGCCGAATAACATTCCATTGTATATATGTATGCCACAATGTCTTTATCCACTCATATGCTGGTGTACATTTTGGTTGTTTCCATAGCTTGGCTATTGTGAATTATGTTGCAATGAATATGAGGGTGCCTATATCTTTTCAAGTTTGTTTTTTCATTTTCTTCAGATAAATACCAAGAAGTGAAATTGTGGGATCACATGGTGGTTCTCTTTTTAATATTTGAGGAAACTCCATACTGTTTTCCACTGTGGCTGCACCAAGTTACATTCCCACCACTAGTGCATGAGGGTTCCCTTTTCTCCACACCCATGCCAGCATTGATTATCTCATGTTTTTTTTTTTAATAGCCACTCTAACAAGTGTGAAATGATATCTCATTGTAGTTTTGATTTACATTTGCTAATTAGTGATGTTGAGCATCTTTTCATGTGCTTTTTGGTCCACTGTATGTCTTCTTTGGAAAAAATGTCTATTCCAATCCTCTGCCCATTATTGATTGATTGGTTGATTGATTGCTATAAAGTTGTATGAGTTCTTCATATGTTTTGGATATTAATCTCTTATATAGATTGCAAATATCTTCCCCCATTCAGTAGGTTGTCTTCATTTCGCTGTGCAGAAGCTTTTCAGTTTGATGTTGTCCCATTTATTTACTTTTGCTTTTGTTGCCTTTGTTTTTGGTGTCATATCCAAAAAAAAATCATTTTCAAGACCAATGTCAGGGAGCTTACAGCCTATGTTTTCTTCTAGGACTTTATGGTTTCAGGTTTTACATTCAAGTCTTAAAAATTTTTGAATTAATTTTGGTGTATGGTACAAGATTGTGATCTAGTTGTCCTTTTCCCATTGTATATTCTTGGCTCCTTTGTCTTAAATCAATTGACCATGTATGTGTGGATTTATTTCTATTGATTTACGTATCTTATGGGTGATTTTCTACTTTATCCTGGGCATTTGGGTTATGATGTTAGGATACTTTCGATCCTATTTAAACTTATTTTAGCAGGCAGTCACCCTGTTTAGGTTTAGCACATAAATGTTGGCCTACTTTTGTGGGCTATAGTCCAATGACAGTTTAGTTTTCTGAGCCCTTGAATGCTATTCTGGTCTACTTCATTCTTCTGGCACTACTGGGACTGCTAATCATTTCCTTACTGAACCCACTTCCCTGGGCCACCTTCTGTAGGGAGTGAGGAGAGCCAGTGGCCCCTTATGCTACTTGGTGTAGGGCAGGAAGACACAGGTTATGATGGGATTGCCCCTGTGGGTAGAATGCCTGCCCTTCTGTGCTCTGAGTGTAGACTGGGAATTGAATTGGCCAAGAGCTTCAACACTGTCCATGCAGGTGGATCAACCCACCCATCAATGCTCCAGGTGTGGATTGGCGGGCAAGGAGCAGCCTATCAGGACTTTGAAGCTACCACTGTGGGCAGATTGGGTTGCTAGCCCATGGCCCAGTTGTGGAGTGAGGGTTGCAGCTCCCTCTAGGTCTCTGGTGGGCTTCCCTTTCCTGATCCTTTGTCCAGAGAGGAGAGACTTTTCTTGGGATTTATGTCTATGCCTGTTGACAGTTCTGGGTTACAGGTCTCTTCAGTGCCTGGTCCAGACATATGTGGGAGGCTCGATCTTTAACAAGATCTGACGAGAGGTCACAACAGGGAGTTGGCCAAAAATAAACACCAGGGGAAACACTCTCTTTCCTTGATGGTATGAGATACCCCTTTTCCACCAGAGATAGAGGAGTGTGAGCTAACCTGTTTAAGGGAGACCCAGCTACAGCAAGTAGACTGGTCCAGGGAGCCTCATTGTACCCCGCTCCAGCCAGAGGAGCTTCGGTAGAGGGACCCCCTCCCTCACAGAGAGAAAAGTCCTCCAGCTACCTTGGGCAGCACCAGCAGGGAGCCCCAGTGGCACCAGATAAACCAGGCAGACTACAGTAATATATTCATACCCACAGCTGAGACTTCCTATGGAGACATAGTAAGGATACATAGTCGGGTCATAAGGAGGAAAAAAAAAAAACAGAACTAGAAGAAGCCATGCCCATCTTCCCCCAGGAGCAAAAATGCAGCACACGAGTGTGTGTGATGTTTCTGCCCAGAGAAGCCCATTGGAGACTCCACTTTAAAAGTTTTACTGGGGGCTGGTCACATAAGCCCCTTCCCAACATGTGCCAACACAACAGATTCCTCAAAAGAAAGCAGGTTATTCAGCATAAACTACCATATTATTTTCACAAATAGTCTAGGCATAGCCAACCACTCTTGTCAGTTAACTGTTGACTGGGAACACTCCGGGAACCAAGTTCCCAGGCGCCAGCCATGGGCCAGTCCTGCAGGCAGCCCTTTCTAGGCATAGCAGTCTCAGTACTGCCACGTTATCTCTTTTCTGCACAATTGCATGACCCCGTGAACATATTAAGAAAACACTGAATTGCACTCTTTAAATAGGCGAATTGTATGGAATGAGAATTATCTTTCAGTGAAGTTGTTTAAAAAAATCCCAGCAAAGTTTTTATTCATAGGCATAGGCAAGCTTATTCTAAAAGTTATGTAGAAAGGCAAGGCCCTAAAATAGTTCAAGCGACCTTGACAAAGAAGAACCAAGTGGGAGGAGACACTACCTGATATTAAAGCTCACTATGTAGCTGTGGTAATCAAGAGAGTGTGGTTTTGGTGGGGGCACAGACACAGTCATTAATGAAACAGAGCAGAGAATCCAGAAATACACCCACTCAAAGATGCTCAACTAATTTTTCACAAAGATTCAAAAGTAATTCAATGGAAAGAGACTAGCTTTTTAACAAATAGTGCTGGAACAACTAGACATTCACATGCAAAAATATGAAACTTACAATTAAACTTTACAACTTAATACAAAAATTAACTCAAAATAAATCACAGATTTCTATTTAAAACATACAACATTCAACTTTTAAAAAAAAAACACAAGAGAAAATCTTTGGGACCTAGGACTAGGCAAAAAGTTCTGAGACTTGACACCAAAATCACAGTTCATAAAAGGAAAAAGTTGGACCTCATCAAAATTAAAACTCTTGTTCTGTGAAAGACCCTGTAAAGAGAATAGAAACACAGGCTACATACTGGAAGAACGTATTTGTAAGCCACATATCTGACAAAGGACTACTATTTAGAATGTATAAAGAACTCTCAAACTAAACAGTCAAAAAAAAAAATTAGAAAATGGGCAAAAGACATAAACATACGTCTCACTGAAGAGGATATACAGATGACAAATAAGTACATAAAAGGATGTTCAACATCATTAATTTCCACAGTGAATTATAACTACACGCCTATAAGATTGACTAAAATAAAAAAAGTCACAACACTAAATGCTGGTGAAGATACAAAGAAATTGGATCACTCATACATTGCTGGTAAAAATGCAAAATGGTCCAACGACTCTGGAAAATCATCTGGCAGTTTCTTATAAAACTAAATATATAATAACCATCTAAACCAGCAATTGCACTCTTGGACATTTGTCCCAGAGAAATGAACTTATACCCACGCAAAGACCTGTACACAAACGTTTGTAGTAGCTTTCTTCGTAATAGGCAAAAACTGGAGTCAGCCCTGATGTCCTTCATTGGGTGAATGGTTAAACAAGCTGTCATATATCAAACCACGGAGTACTATACAGCAGTGAAGAGGAGCAAACTATTGCTGCAACATCTTGGATGAATCTCCAGGCAATTATTCTGAGTGAAAAAAGTCTTATCTCAAAAGATTCCATTCTGAATGATTCTATTTATATAACATTTTGAAATGACAAAATTTTGAAGTGGAGGACAGATTAGTGATTGCCAGGGGTTTTGTGAGGGGCGGGGGAGCAAGAGACGGGTGTGGTTGTACAGGGGAAACATGAGAGGTCCTTCTGATAGGAAAAATGTTCTGTTCCTGTCTGTGCTGGTGAATATGCTAATCTCCATAGGGGATAAAATTATATAGAACTAAATATACACACACACAAATAAGTTTAAGTAAAACTTGGGAAATTTGAGTAAGATCAGTGAATTATATAAATGTTATTCTCCAGGTTGTGATATTGTACTACCTTGCAAAAAAAGTTACTATTGTGGGAAATCGAGCAGAGTATAAAAGGGAACTCTTTGAATTATTTCTTACGACGGTATGTAAATCTACAATTACCTCAATAAAATTCTCAGTTACAAACAATAAATCAAGCCTCATTCTACAGTCCCAGAAGAAACCTGCTGACAGGTCCCAGGACGCATCCCCACAGTCATCCCTGCCTGTTCTTAGCACCATGTCTCCAAAGCCCTCTGTTTCCCCTGCTCACAACCAGTCCCTATTGTCACACTTACAGTTCCGTTTTTCCTTCGTTTCAAAGCACCGTCCTGCACTTTTGTCTGTGTGGAAGCTGAAATGGCAGCCCATTGTTCTTCCTCTGGAGACACATGCATTGTCCCTATCACCCTGACTGAGCAGAGTTCCTTAGTGCTAGTCTCCCACACACACCTGGAAGTCGTCAACCCCAACTGCTGGCAGCTGTGTCTGCTCAGGGACCATTCTCACAGTTGGGGAAGAGAATGATCTCTGAATGTGTTGAAAACCCAGAGGGGAACCCCCGGGAAACCACAGATGAGTCTTTGCTTGGTTCCCCAAAGTCGAATGCCCCAGGGAAGCATGCATTTCTCTCTGTATGCAGCAATTGAGGCCTAATTTACCAAAATTTTCCTACTAATACTTGCTTAAGGGAAGAATAAGAATCTGAATTGTTGTTGTTGTTTGTTGTTGTTAAAGAGTGTGCCTTGCTAGTAGTGGCTCCGAGTAGAATATCCGTTTGCCAAGAGCAGCCCCTTGAGTCAATGAGGCTGTGCATGGGCATCTTGTTTGTCTTTTTTTTTTTTTCTGGCTTTTAAGAAAAGAAATGGAAACACCACTAAGAGCATCAGCATAGAGAGACCTGGCTGGGATCCAGGGTTGGTAGCAAAGAGGTGGCTTTGGGGGACTTTGGGGGGCTTTGTGTCCTCACAGCCACCACCACCAGGCACTGCAAAGAAGCATATACTCAGACTAAAATAAATGTCGTCTCAAGCTAAATGCTATTTCCTCCATACCACCCCTCCTAAGCCCATCCGTAGAGAAATACAGTGCCCAGGTCTCTAACACCATCTGTCACACCCCCTCGACCCCCATGGTCCCGAGCTAAGGACCATGGTGCTGATGACACTCTTAAGTGGACACCTGAATAGGTGGCCACAGAGCAGATCAGGAGTCCTGCTGTCAACAGCCTTCTTTTTCACTGAGGCGGGGGTTGTGGTGACTCTCACTAAAAACTGCCAAGGCAGCATCTGCCATAAACCAAGGAAAGATAAAGGTTTGGTTTTTCAAACAAATGAAAAGCTTGAGGCATTTTTTTTTTGAAAAGGAAAAATGACTATGTATATGCAGTTTGCGCCATATGAAAAGGAGCCCTTCACAAAACACAGAACGTTTGCCTCCCCGCGCCTCCCTCCAGGGCAACCCCGCTTCACAGGAGCCAGGCCTCCCCAGATTCCAGTCTTGTTTAGCTGGCAGCCACATTGGGACTTGGGCCCGGGTATAACTGCTGACCTAGAAACTTACTGAAGAATTGAGGCAAAAGTAGAAAGTGCTTTATTACTGTCTGGGGAGAAGGGAGAACAAGGAGTGTGTGTGTGTGTGTGTGTGTGTGTGTGTGTGTGTGTGTGTGTGTGTGTGTGTGTGTGTGTGTGTGTGTGTGTGTGTGTGTGTGTCATTCTAGAGAAATAGCTCTGCTTAATGTACTTTTCTTCTGTACCTCTTAGGCAAAATCCCTGCTTAATAAATTTCAAGGAAAACTTGTTTGTCATTTTCCAAGTGATGAATCCCAATCTATCTAATGTAAATTTTGAAATTAATTGTACAGTTCTGTTTTCTTCAGGATATATGGAATATATGCCCTCATTCCATCCCCCAACACACACACACACACACACGCAGGCACACACACGCACACATACACACACAGCTTTTCCAACTTAGCACATTAAAGGCCTTTAAAAAGCTTCTAAAATTGTGCCTTCAACATTCTGCCTTTGTTCTTCCATTCCTTTGTTCTTTTGCCAGCTCCTGAGCTCAGGGGGCTGCCTGGGTCTCAGAGAGAGCCTGCGAATCAAGGGCTGCGGGTCCACAGCTGGCTAGTCATGTGGACAACAGGAAGGACCAGGTTCATCTTTCGGACCTCAGAGTGCTAGAGGAAGGCCAGGGCACGGGGGCAGGGTCGGGGAGGGGTCTGCCTGGCAGTTGTGGACGCTGTAGACCCAGCGATGGCAAAGAGAACACCAGTGGTTACTCAGAGGCTCTTTCCAGCCCCAAGAAGGGCGTCTTCTCCTTCTGTTTGTGCAGCCATGGCACTGGGCTGGCGCCGAAGCTTCCTGGGGCCAGGACCCCATGCAAAGGCTCTGCCAAGCCCCATGGGGCCTGACCCTCGCGTACTAATCAGGTGTCCAAGTTGCAACCTGCTTTGGGGCCCTGTCCACCGTATGGTTTACAAGGCTGGTTAGAACTCATTAAGGTCAAAAAGATATGTATTACCTGGTTGTTTCCTAGCAGCCCCAAATACATACATGTGGAGAATTACAAGCTAGACTGCACCCTTGCTTGGGAAAGTTTTCGAAAGCAGGTAACACTCCTAAGCTCCCCACCACGGGAATGCTCCCATTAGTCCAAAGCAACCCCGCCCCTTGCCCAGCTCCATCCCGCCCCTTGCCCAGCCACCACAGCACAACCTGACAACACAACCTATTTTCTGTCTCCCAGAGCAACTGGGATGCTGAATTTTGCCTTTAGAAGGTGAACTTGAACGAGTTAGACTGTCATCACTTCCCAAGGTGTACCCCTAGGTCATCATTCTGCAATTTAAGTTGTTTATAAAATTGAACGGGCCAGGATACAGTTAAACAGTATAAAAGCACCCACTCTCACTGCAGAAAATGACAAATCCACAACACCCGGCAAACCAGATTTAAAAATAAGGTGGTTCTTTTCCGTTTTAAGTTTCAAAACTCTGTCTTATTTGGTCCTTCTTGTGTACGTTATTTTTTATTTACGCACCTGTATATCCGATATGACAGATTAGAATGAGTACTAGAGGTGAGGCCCTGAAATCAGAGCTGGGTTTCCAGCTGTATGAATTCTGTTTTTCTTTTCCTATGTGCCAAGTGGGGATAATAATGATTTACTATCTACCCACCTAATGGATTGATGTGAGAATTGAGGTAATACAAGAAGAGCACTTAGTGATGAGTAAATGCTCAGCATATTTTAGTGATGAGTATTATTAGTATAATCAAAATGATATTAAATACAGCTTTTTGCAATCCTAATGACACATGGGCCTGTATGAATGCGTACAGTTACTATTTTAACTTTGGATATAAAAATATTGATTAAATTAAGGTTATCTTCCCCTAATCAAAACCAAAACAATTAATTCGTGTGCTTTGAGTAAGAATTGAAATTAGGCCTTAAATGGCTGGAGGACCAAGCACCTTTGTCCTGCATCCTGACACTCAATGAGCATGGTACATAAATTAGGCTTTATTACATTTTTATCCTCTTACCTTTGTAATTGCTTCAAGTTGTTTCACTGCTATTGGAGTGATTTGAGAGAGAAAATTACGATGCCAAAATGATGTAAATGAAAGTCTGGATTAATGACAAATGATGTCAAAACCTGAGAATGTGAATGCAAATTGCAGTTAGACGAAAAGAAAGATAAATGCCAAAAAGCATATTAAGCTAACGCTACATTTGAAAGAGTTTATGGAAAGAAAAAAGAAGAGTTGTGTGCCACATAATCACGTCTCAGTCTCCTTTACTCTGGGCCCTTTTTTAGCCAAATTGATCGTAAAAACTAAAGTAAAATGTGTTTGTCATGCTGTGTCTGCATTGCACTGCACTGAGTGGACAATTTGCAGGACCGCACAAGAAACCTTCCACATTCCCTTCGCGAGGCCCAGAAAGAATCTTCCAACCATCATATGAGACCCGCAGGGCTCTGAGGCCACGTGTTCACAAAGTTATAGGCTCTGGGAGCTGGAAAAAGTTAGGAGTCACCAAATCCCATCCCCTCCCTTTATAGAGGTGGAAAATTGAGCCTCTCAAGGCTCAAGTGACATGCTTAATGCTACATAGCAAGTTAGTGGCAGAACTGGACAAGGAAGCCTGTTCTGTTCTTAGTCTTCCTTCTTCCCCAGGTCTCTGTCTCTGCTTACTCTCCCTCCATCCCCCTGGCCCTTTCTGGAACCTGCTGACCTCCTTCTCTCTCCCCAGTAGTTGAATCCTAACAGGAGCTGAGGGGACGACAGCTCACAAGGAACCCAAGTGACCTCACTGGGCCGACGCGCCTCAGGTTGCTCCTTTGCCATGCGCCCTTTTTCTCTGTCATCATGATTTGGCACAGTTAAAGCACCTCAGGCCTCAGAAAACAGTGAAATGCAAGCCTTCTTTCACAGCAAGGCCAGCTCTGGATGTTTGGTGTGGTTTTATTAGAGCCATATTTTAGCAATGACTGTGCATTTGATCATAATCTAATAAATGTCCCCAAGGGCTGAATCAGAACTGCACACAGGAAATGACACAGAGGCAGTGACCACAGAACACGAGGCCATCGTGGCTGGCACCCCAAGAGCTGAAAATGTCACCTCCAATGCTGCCTTGGCCTCCTCACCTTCACCGCCCCTCTTCTTGGGGGTGGACCCCAGTGTGGGGAAGGGCACACTGTCAGCGGAGCGCCTGTCTACACAGTCTCAAGGTTAAAGACCAGCCAGTGCCTGTAGTGTTCATTCAGTCTAGCCGGCCAGAGGTATATGAAGGACCAACTAAAGTTATACATGGTTTTGACTACGAGGGCCGTCAGCTCTTCTAACACCACCACCCCACCTCCCACCCTCACCCAGGCATTGTTCAAGGTCGTGTGTGTGTGCGCGTGTGTGTGTGTGTGTTGAACATATCCCATTTCCTGAAACTTTCTGGCCATTGAACAGTCCTAAGTTCAATTCCTATTGTGATAGCAACTCTTCTTAAAAGATAAAAAGGGTGGCTTTTTAATGGGTTTGTATTCAGACCCTGAATCCCTCTGCTCTGTTTTGAAATGTGTTACATGGAGACATCGATTCGGTGGATATCAGGCCTTCTGCCCAGCTTTCCGTGACTTGGGTTGGAGAATGGACTGGCACAAACCTTCCAGGGGGAGCTCCTGGGGCTTTGGAGAGGCTGGAAGGGGAGGTGGAACTTTCCTGTGTGGGGCGAAAGTCATTTTCCTCCACTTCCCGCCTGGCTCCTGCCCACTCCCAGGCCATTTCTGCCTCAAAGACCTTCTTCCAGAAGCAGTGTTTGCTACCTTCCTCTTTTCTGTGTGTGTTTAGGTAGAGTTGGAACACTCAGGTGTGAGGAAATGTGTTGGAGTGGACAGAGCGGCCACAGTTCTCAGGAAAACTGTGGAGGGGATGCCACTAGCTCTGCCATCTGTAGAATGCTCATTGCCCATGCAAAGCAGGGCTCCCAGTGCTCCCAGTGTCTCAAAGGCGCACAGTTAAAGGGAAGATGCACCATGCCACAAGAGTCTGTTCTCCATGACACATACTTGTCTCCAGTATAAAATATGAATCCAAGAGGCATGGCAGAATGAAACTCACATCTTATTAATTCCCAGTTTTTTGTTCTGTGAAAGTGCTATAGCCATCAACTCAGGACATTATCATTTCTGAAATGATCAATTTAAAAGACCCAAATCAGAAAGGATAAGACCTCATGTCTATGATGATATTTCTTTTTTCACAGGAGTTAGTTCTACACACGATGACATCATATATTTGTCCTGAAGGGAATACACTTTTAAAAAACAAATATGTGGTTTTTTCAGTTACAGAAAAGGATTTTTTTTAATGACGAGCAAGAGATGATCACTGGTTGTGTACAGAAACTTGAAGGAGGGTTTTAAAATTAAAGTTATACCCCATGCAAATAATCCTACTGCAAAAGAAACTTGATTCTTGTGCTCAGAAACAGGTGTCTTACTAAAATGATTTCTCTATTTGTTCTGTCACAGTGGAGACGTTGTTGCCTTTGAAAAATCTACTAATTATGACAGCATTACCCAACAAGAAGGAACAGTGAGTGTTGAATAAAATAGATTTACTATAACAGACCTTGGAATATTCAGTAATTGCTTAATTAAGTGCAACATTTCCCTGTGTGTGATGTTCTTATCACATGTAGCCCTAACTACTTATCCACTTGATCAGGATTGTTGAGTTTCCACCGCGTGCCACACACTATGTTGGGACAGATGAGGTCTTCCAGGAGCACACTGTGTGGCTGCACATAGGCTATTTAATATGTTTCTTTCTCTGTAATGAAAAAGAATGTATAGTTTGTGAGCCATAAATTCACGTGAAAGTGTCTCTATATTACAGTTATAGCTCTTTGAATTAGGACACCAGAACTATTACCAGGTATGATATCATGAGTTAAATTTTATTTTAACTGGCCAAGATGACATGACAGCACTTTGATGCTGTCTTGTTGACAAGTGTCATTGAATGGACAACCTTTTAAAAACCTGTTTTGTGACCAGCACACTTAAAGACTGAATGGACTATGAAAGAAAACTAAAAACACAAACAGAAAAATCATACTTCCTATACTTGACTGGAATACAGTTTCATAGTTTGGGAGCTAAGAGAGATATGAAACAACTGATGTACCGTTAAATGGGCAATGCAGGCTGTAGGGGATTTGGGAGGGATAAAGATTATGGTGGGTGTTTACAGAAAAGGTAGCCTGTGTTCATTTCCTATTGCTGCTGTAACAAATTAGCGCAAATATAGTGGCTTAAAACAGCACAAACTTATTATCGTACAGTTCTACAGGTCACAAGTCCAACACAGTTCTCACCAGGCTAAGATCAAAGGGTTGGTAGGGCTGCGTTTCTTCAGGAGAGATCTAGGCAGGAATCTGTTCCTTCCTTTTCCAGCTTCTGGAAGCTTCCTTGTTCCTTGGCTTGTGGCCCCTTCCTTGGTCTTCAAAGCCAGCAAAGGCAGGCTAAATCCTTCTCAGGTTGCCATCTTTCTGGTTCTCTGCACCTGAGAAAGGTCCTTTGCTTTACATTGGTACCACCTTGACGATACAGGATAATCTTCCCATCTCAAGGTCCTTAACCTTAATTATATCTGCAAAGTCCCCTTTCCAGGTAGGGTTCCAAGGTTTAGGATGTGGACATCTTTAGGGGCTGTTATCCTGCCTGCCCCACTGCCCTCAAGCTGGTTCCGAAGGGATCACTAGTATCCCCCTTTAGGAGACATTCATCTTGAGGGTGCAGCTTACATTTGTGCTTGGAGGTGTGCAGGCAGCAGGGAGCCAGATGTGAGGATGTCAGTAGACTCTGAGTGAGGACCAGATGGTGGTCATCTTGACAATGTCGGGCTGAGGAATTTGAATTTCACCCAAGAGACTAGAGGAAACCATTGAGGCATCTTCATAAGGGGAATGACAGGATACATTTGCTTCCGGGGGCGGTAATTCTGGGAACAATGTCTTCAGGGATGCAAGAAAAACAAAAGGCATCGAGGAGAACTAAGAGAATAACTCAGGGAAGGCAGACGGTGCCTGGCCCAGTGGCCCGTGGCAGGAAATGCCCCCCGCATCATATCTCCATGGTTTGATACATGGTACGTGCTCAGTGAAGGTTGGTGGAATGAATGGAAGATAATAATTCCAATGCTATTTCTTGGGTCTGTTGATAAATCCCAAACTGCATTTAATATACCTGGAAAACCTAAATTGAATTCCTCACTTTTTTCTTTGTCATTTTGCTGAGTGACTTCTCCTGTAGAGATTCAAACTCAAGTAGTTCCATACATACTTTAGATTTCTGATGATTTATATTGTGAAGAAAAGATGTCAATTCATGATTTTAAAAACTTTTTCCTGAAAGATCAGTTCTTTTCACAGGAACAATCTGAGGGCATTGACTTTAGAAACTTGTGAATTTGCTTTTTATTATTTTATTTTGTAACAGCTTGCTCTTACATTCCCTTTGCAATAATTTCTTAAATTATTACATTTTCAGATAATTTCTTCTAAACTGTGATTTATTTGCCATGTTGAAATGTAGAGATTTGGACAAAAAACAGCCTGCCTAGAGCTGGAGTTCTCAGCTTAAGTGTGCACAAGGCTCACTTGGGAAGCTGGTCACAATGAGAGATTTCTGGCCTCGTCTGATTTACTAAGGCCCTCAGGAGATGAACCCCAAGGGCCCCCAGGGACTATGACATAGATGATTTCAGGACCATACTTGAGAAATGCTGGCTTTGATCACTAACAGTCAGGAGATCATTCATGAATACAAGAGGTCAGGGTGTGCTATGGAGAAACTGGACTCACTTATGGTAGGATGTGGTAGGTAAGAGAGGCTAGTCCAGAGTTGGAATTGAAGATTATTCAATTATTCTCTAATAGAAGCACTGACGAGAGGCCAGTGAACTCCATGAAATAAATAGCTCCATCTTTTTTGATGACCTGCCTAAGTATCACCCACACACACACTAGAAGTATTATCCATCAGACGACTCCAAATTAAGCCAGTTCCCTGACATGGTAGGAATGAGGGTTAAACAGCCCCCAGTGGAAACAATGGAAACCAAATGGAAACACCCAATGGAAACACCTTTTGAGCTGTCACCTTTCGGTGCCACTACTTTATCTGTTTGTTTAGACATCTTATCTCCCTACTTTATTCTGAAAATTATATAAAAAAGGGGAGTTTTGACTTGTTAAAACTTGTTACTGGGAGTTTTAACTTCACAATACTAAGTGCATAATGTAACTTTTTTCAGGGAGAGAGTCAGTTGCTTTCCTCAGATCCTCAAAGGGGTTCAGGACCACAAAAGAGTTAAGAAGTATAGATTCTAGGACGCTGAGAAGACTATTGAACATAATTCCTAAACTCTCTCAATCCCTGTGCCCTCAATGATATTGGCTGATAATGAGGGAGCATCATAGAAGGTAGAAGCCAGTGGTGCCTGTCTTGAGTATATATAATGCCGTGTGGGATGGCAGCTGAGCACCACCCAGCTCCCTAAGGGCGGGTGCCAGTGGTTAAGAAGCCTCTCTGCCCTCAGGTGGCTTGTAGATAGGAATATACTGCAAACTCACATAAAATATCTACTAAGCAAGATATAAGTGAGTAGCTCAGTAAGACTCTAATAAATAAGAACTGAGAAAGGTAAAGATGAAACACTGACCTCGGAACTGTACTTTCACACAGTGAGCTGTTAGGTTGGAGAGAGAGAATGGAGAAGAGAACTCTCATGCAGGTCGCAGTTCAACATGGAGGCCGTCGCAGCTCAATTCAACTCATAGAAATGATTTCATCCTACTCTACTGAAATGGGAATTATTCAAAAGAAGTCCAACAGAGAACTGGTCAAGATAGTGTAGAACAGGAGTCCCCATTTCCCGGGCCGCACACCAGTACTGGTCCATGGCCTGTTAGGAACTGGGCCGCACAGCAAGAGGTGAGCAGTGGGCAAGTGAGGGAAGCTTCATCTGTATTTGCAACCACTCCCCAGAGCTAGCATCACCACCTTAGCTCCACCTCAGATCATCGGACATTAGATTCTCATAGAAGCACCGGTCCCTGGTACCTAAAAGGTTACGGACCGCTGGCATAGAGGGTAGAGGCTTTGTACATGTTCTCTTGCAACCGTACCAAAATTATGATGAAACCATGGAGCAAACAGCAAGCAGAGTCACCTGGGGTCTGGATGAACAAAAGCCCTATGACTAGGGAGAGAACTAAGAAATCACCCTGGAACAGAAGGAGGGGACGGAACACAAGGCTGCCGGACCGGCATGGCTGAGTGAGACCAAGGCTAGGCAGCTGTGGGCATTCCTCTTAAAGGGACTGCAACCGTAACTGGACTCTCACGGTGACAAACTCGCTTGCTTGAGCACTAGTGCTGGGGCAGCTGCTCAGGAGGTACATATGGGGTACATACAGTGGTACACTGAGTTGTAGGGCTTCGGAGTGAGGGCCGGAGGGAAGGCTTTCTCCTGGACATTAGTGCTGGTGGTATCCATCGATCCTTGGTTGAGCTCTCCCCACTCCCAGCATGGGGATGCACGTGCCTCCATATCTGAGATGTCATCAAACTGGATAACAGAGGTCAGTCCGCCCAGAAGATTCCCTTAAACTCTGCCTCTCCCAACTTGTGGCCCACCCAAGCCACATCCAGTGGTGCGCTCGGCATGCCCTGTGCTCCCTGCCGAGTAGCACTAGCGGCAGCCAGCCTAAGTTTTTTGCGTGGCCTCTTGAGGCAACTATAAGCACAGCACCTGTGGATTGCTTGCTAACTCCCACCAGGTGGCCCCAGAGGGGCACAGGCTGGGGCTAAACTTGGCCTGTAGCTGTACCCCTCTCAGGACTGTGCCACTGGGCCCCACAGGACCTACTACACAAAGCCATGCCATTAAGACCAGGAGATTTAGAAGCTTTACCTAGTATGTAGAAACAGACACAGAAAGGCAAACCAAAATGGGGAGACAAAGAAGCATATCCCACATTGAAAGAACAGAACAGAACTCCAGAAATAGATCTAATCAAAGTGGAGTCAAGCAATCTAACAGATGCAAAGTTCAAAACACTGGTTATAAGGATGCTCAATGAACTTATAGGAAGAGTAGATGAACTCAGTGAAAACTTTAACAAAGAGATTAAAAAAAAAAAATTAAGCTGGAAATAAAAGAGAACCAGTCAGAAATGAAGACTACAATATCTGAGATGAAGAATATATTAGAGGGAATCTACAGAATGGATGAAGCAGAAGATTGAACCAGCGATATAGGAGATGAGGTAGCAGAGGACACCCAATCAGAACAGCAACAAGAAAAGAGAATCCAAAATCATGAGGGTAGTTTAAGGGGCCTCTAGGACAACATCAAGCATAACAACATTGGCATCATAGGGGTACCAGAAGGAGAAGAGAGAAAACAGAAAGTTGAAAATCTATTTGAAGAAATAATGATGGAAAACTTCCCTTACCTGGTGAAGGAAATAGACGTATAACCTCAGGAAGCTCAAAGAGTCCCAAACAAGATGAACTCTAAGAAGTCCACACCAAGACACATCATAATTAAAATGCCAAAGTTTAAATACAAAGAGAGAATCTTAAAAGCAGCAAGAGCAAAAGCAGTTATCTATAAGGGAGCTCCCACAAGACTGGCAGCTGATTTCTCAAAAGAAACTTTGCAGGACAGAAGGGCTTGGCACAAAATATTCAAAGTGATGAAAAGCCAGGATCTACAACCAAGATTACTTTATCCAGCAAAGTCATCATTTAGAGTTGAAGGACAGATAAAGAGCTTCCCAGAGAAGAAAAAGCTAAAGGAGTTCATCACCACCAAACCAGTATTACAGGAAATGTTGGAGGGACTTCTTTCAGAAGAAGAAAAACTATGTATCAAAAATATGAATAAAGAATGGCAATAACTACATATCTATCAACAAGTACTTCAAATGCAAAAGAATTAAGTGCTCCAGTCAAAAGATAGGGTGGCTGAATGGATAAGAAAACAAGACCCTTACATATGCTGCCTACAAGAGACCCACTTGTGATCAAAAGACACACACAGACTAAAAGTAAAAGGGATGGGAAAAGATATTGCATGGTGGACCTAGAAGGTATTGTGCTGAGTGGAGTAAGTCAGAGGAAAACAAATGTTATATGATTTCACATACGTGTGGAATCTAAAAAACAAAACAACAACAACAACAATAAAATGGAAACAAACTCATAGATACAGAGAATATTTTGAGGGCTACCAGATGGGAAGAGGGCTGGAGGGAGGTAGTCAGTGAAAAAGGGCAAAAGAATTAAGAAGTACAAATGGGTAGTTACAAAATAGTCATGGAGATATTAAGTATAGCATAAGGAATATAGATATTAAGTATAGCATAAGGAATATAGTCAATTATGTTGTTATAAATATGTATGGGGGCAGAGGAGTACTAGATTTAGTGGGGTGATCACTTTGTGAGTTATAAAGATCTCTAATCACTATGCTGAACACCTGAAACTAATATAACATGATATGCCAACTATAATTGAAAAATTAAAAATATTATCAAAGGGGAAAAAAAAGTCCAGGAAAATCCTGAAGAAATCATTTAAAATAAAATTGCTATTCTTTACTCAGTAAGGGGAAATCGTGCCTTTCCTTGCTCAGAGGGAACAGCAGCATGGATGACACGGGAAGGAATGTGGAATTTGTTTTCTGCCATGTTACCTTTTTTCTCCTTGATGGAAACGTTTTACATTCTGTAAATTGTTCTTCTAAAGGAAAATTCGTGCCTGTCATTTTCCTTGTTAGTTAGGGCCTGAAATTGCTGATTCAACTAGCCATTTTTATAATACAGACATGATGAACCAGGGAGGATATAGTTTTATTTCAAGGAGGGACAATTATATGGATGAGGCATTGTAGAAAAATGTATTTGTGGCATTAAATTATTCATAGATAATATTTTTATTGTACATTACCGTACAGCACTTGTAATCCGTGACCACAAGAGTGATACGTTTGGGTAATATATTAAGTTCTAAAATATTAAGTTCTAATAGAATTATAGAGGGAAGTAAGTATCATTTGGAACGAAATAAGGGAGGAAAGTTGCTGGAATCAATTACGCGTTCGTAGGAGTGGATGAAAGATTGCATAGAATATTAACCTACAGTAGCGATATAATTTGATTATTACATGGTTTACGTGTGAGACAATGCATTTTATTTTAAAGAAATAATCCATCGTGTCAATGGTTTCTAGAGTGAAAATCATTCACCAATAAAGACAGACCCAGCTGGACCAGCCGTGTCTGAATTCAGGAGATGTCCATTCTGGGAGCAGGAACTGGCGAGGAAGCACCCCTACGACATGGTAGGCTTGCACGCGTGGGCGAGACTAACCTGTGACCATAGTTGTACCACATGGGATAACATTTGCTTTCTCCCAGACTCACAAGGACCAACATTTCCTCCCGGGCTTGGTGACAATCAGGAAACTCAGATCTTCCCCTGTCATCCTATGGAAAAGCTTCACCTGGGACCAAGAGTGAGGGCTTTCTGCGACAGACAAGGGAACAGAGATGTGGATTGTCTAGAAACAGGGACTGGGGAATGTGGAGGGGGGAATTGGGGTTGAGAGAGAAAGATGTCAAAGCTCGGTGGCCTTTACAGTAGGTGGTACAGACCTGGAGTTATGACACTGAAATCGAAGCCACATCAATTTTAGGTTACCGAGTTTCACAGTATACCACATGAGGAAAAACGCAGCTACTGTCACATCGGGATTGCAATACAAGCAGCCTCTAGGGCTTCAGAGAGGCCTTGAGGAGCAGCTCCTTGGAGTGGCCAGCAAATGGAAATAATTTTCCATCTTTTTCCTAGATGGCCTTTCTTGCTGACGAATACTGCAACTATTGTCAAGACATTTTACAGAACGTGAGGAACCAAGAACTTGAGAGGGTAGGGTTTTTATCTACAAAATGCAGACCTTTATGACTCATTACTAACCATTTTACTCGAAAAGACCCCTGCAGGGAGGTCTAGTGTCTAATTCATTGCACCGAAGGGCTTACAATCCACTTTTTTTTTTTTTAAATAGTTAATGAGTTCTTAAAGGTGACGTTTCTATTCAGTTTAATCATTTGGAAATTTTCAAAGGTGCTAATATGTCTAACTTTATGCTTTCAGTGTAATCCAGTTGCTTTTTTAGATCCAAATTCCAGCTGATTTTTAATAAAGTATTGGTAATATTATTCACCCTGGAATTTCAAATAATGCTAAACAGCCATTTTGTTGAGACATGCTAACAGAAAAAGAAGCAAGACTTTGAAGCAGGGTGATTTGATGTGGCTACTGTAAAGACTGAATTTTATTCTGGAACTAGCTATGGAAAACATGAATAAATGTTTTAACCAATCTTATCCTTTACTGTAGAAAATTGAAATGCAGGAAAGCAAGTGCACATTGAAATGAAAACTTTTCTGATGCTTTAGTCTTCTAAGTACTTCAACTTCGAGTGACGTATTCATTCAGCATGATTACCTTTATTACCTACTCAGTGTAAAGCCTAACAGAGAGGGAGAGACCAAGATGTCTTCAGAGTGGCTCCCGTCCCAATGATGCAATGCTACAAATATCCATCCACATTAGACTTCTATTATATTCCTTCTTTCCTTTAGTCACACATCAACAGCAACTTCATTCTTACCCTGTGACCAGGACCATTTCTGGAACTTGGAAGGCATTCTCCATAAGTCTTGAGAAATTGATAGCCTGGTACCAGAAGGTATAAAAGGTACCAAAAGCAATATAAGCCAATAAACATGATACAATATGGCAAGTTCTAGAATAGCAGTACTATTACACTGTTCTAGGTACTCAGAGGAAGAGTGACGGAGATGGCTGGGGGCTGCTACCAAAAGGAGGCTATGTTCCCTCCGACTTTAATGGAAAAGCAGAGACTTGACAGACTCAAAATGGGGTAGGAAAGAGACTCCAGACAGAGCCAATGGTGCAGGCAAAGGCAGCAAGGTGTTCACAGTCATGTGACAAAAAGGTCACTGTGACCAGACTTTATCATCTCTAACAGAGAAGCCAGAGAGGAAGTGGGAAAATGGGCTGGTGCTAGAAAGGGCCTCATATGCCTTGTGAGGAATTCTGATTTATTAAGAAGTCAGTGTGAGAGCGGGGACGCGGATTGCTATATTGGAGCAGAGAGTGTAGTAAGGAGGTTTTATCATAGTCAAGGTGAGAAGTGATGAAGGTTGTCGGATCTGAATCGGTGACAATGACATCAGAGAGAAAGGGGCAAATTAGAGAAATATTTTGGAAGCAGACGCACTGGGACACATGGTTCACGTGGCTTTGGACATGAGTGTTGAGGGAGTTAGCAGAGGTGAGCCCACGGCCATTGCCTCATTCACATCCACCGACCCCAAAAGGTCACACTCCAAAGTTATCACAGCTGAGAGGAAAAGCATTAATGTATCCTGCTCATCCCACTATTTTACTTATTGATAAATAACTATGAGTCTCTTTGGAGATGTCTCCTGTAGAATTCATGCCCCCGATAACAGGGTTTCAAATTAGGGGTTCATCATTAGGTAACTCAAGAATTGGCCCTCACTTCCTTGACAGCCTGCATGAGGGGACAGCACCTTGCCTGAAGTCACTGGTGGGTCCTAGTGTCAGGGTCACGATGCCTTGGAATACTTGAGCCTGCAGAAATCCCCAACAGTCAAGAGTCTTTGTTAGCTGGCAACTCAGGACTGGCCCCCTGGTTTAGTCACAGAATCTGAAAAGTCAACATTGGGGGAAATAAAGAAAAAGAAGAAAACTGCCATTTTGTTCCTTAACAAAAGTTGTCTACATCAGTCTTTAAAGAAGGCTCCTGCATAAAACGACACCAGGCCCCTTTTGCTGGCACAATTTTTAGGTGTCAAGGAGGAAGCCTCTTTGATAATGTAACATGACCCCTCTTTCAAAGATGAAAAATAAACTCTGATACTGGCCCCTCTGGCCATCTTCTCATACTATTATAATCAGCAGGAGCCCCCTTGTGGTTAAAACAGCTTTCCTCCAGAAAACTTCCTCATGAAAATGCATTATCCCATCCGAATGGAAAAGCTGGACTGAAATCCATTCCATTATCATTTGGGGCTGATTAAGTCTCAGTATATGGGGGATGAGTCTCACCAGGCACACAGTGAGTTATGGGAGATATGTTCCGTTCCTTATCTCAGGTGGAGGACTTGCTTACTTCCTTCTGGAAATCTCTGCAGCGGGAGACAGTGGTGCTTATGTCATTGCCTGATGTGTGCCAGCTCTTCAAATGCTACGATGTACAGATGTACAAGGTAGGAAGACGTTTGTTTGAGTCGCTGCTTTGTACCTTCCCAGAAATTGACACCAAATGCTGAGGTTACAAACACAGCCCTCCCTCTCGGCAAGTCCGTGGACTTCAGGGCCCCTGAGGGGCGGATGGTGGGGTTGATGAACCACAAGCCTTCAGATCTCTCCCTAAAACTGTTTTGCTTTGTGAGTTCAGTGAGAGACTGAGTTGTCTCATGTAAAGAAAAAGCCAAGACACATGGTGACCTATGATTCTAGTGACTAGGGAACCCCAAACTGAGTCAAAGTTCTTTCTCTGGTAATTTCAACAAAAGAAGACTTCTTTAAATGAGTGATTGGAATAATTGTTTCGTAAAACATATAACTGCCAGGGTTGTTTGTTTGTTTGTTTGCTTTAAAATTCTATCTCTAGAGTGATTATTATAATTTGGGGGCCAGTTATATTTTCACTACAGTGTCAGTGGCAAAAATGTGTTCACTTTAAGCTGCTCATGAACCTTTACCTTTTATTTTGTTACTTTTTAGGAGATAATCTAGTGCTTCTAAGTTTTTAACACAAAGGTGGAAAACCAGGGCCTGGATTCAGCGCTTAAACATTTTGGTTGGACCGGTCTAGTATTGGCCAATATAGTGTTTTTAAAAAATTTGAATCATCTCTCAATATCTTTAGATCTCTGAAAAAAGTCAAATTCGGACCACACCAAACTGATGTCCTGGACAGTGAGCAGTGGCGAGGGCTGTGTGGTGGCTGCCCCCTCAGACTGGGTGGGGCCTCTTCTCGGAGTTTGTGGCACACGTGACCTTGGGCCACTTGTCACCAGAGAATGCCTGTGCTGGCCAGCAGTCACGTGTCTTGACACTTCTGTTGTAGGGGATTGAGGACGTCCTCCTTCATGACTTTCTGGAAGATGTTTCTATTCAATACCTGAAATCTGTCCGGTTGTTTAGTAAGAAATTTAAGCTGTGGCTGCTTAATGCTTTGGAAGGTTTTCCAGCCCTTTTGCAGATCTCCAAACTCAGAGGTAGGTGTCAATGGAAAAAATAAATTCTGTAAGAGCAGATGCGAAATCTGACTTTCAGCCTGGGCGGTACCTCTCGGTGGTGGAATGCTCACTCCTCTTCACGCCAAAATACAATCTATAGGCTTGACCTACTCAGAACTTTTGGCTTTTTCTTTAGTACTTAGGATGGGTTCTGGTGTTGATCCATCCACACCCTTCTGCCAGTTCTGCCTCATGAACAATAATGTAGACTTTTGACAGGTCCAAGGGATTAGAGGTGTTGCAAAGGTGTTGAACTGTTGCAAAGTCGGGAAGTGCCTCCAGTTGCCCGCTGCACACCTTCCTTCTTCAAGCAGCTCCCTGAGGGCAGCTCACAGCCCTCACTCATTGTCCCTGGAGCAGGGTGACCAGAATGGACCGGGGATCTGGCTCCAACACCCCTCCGCTTCTCTGTGCTCTCTGTGGCCTCCCAGGAGGCTTTAAAGAATATTGCTTCCTCTTTAGAAATTCTTCCCGTATCCTTAACTTTCTCACACCTTTGCGGCCACCAGGACATTCACATTTTTGTGGTCTCAGTCTCCCTGCTGACTTTCTAGAACACTTTTTCCTTCTCTCTGGTTGCCGGGATGTAGTCTCTGAATAATGACTTTCACCAAGCTCTCTGTCTGCTCAAGGCCTCCTGTGGCTTTTGTTAAACAACACACAGGCCTGCTGTGTGGGTACCATGTTTTATGGCCCCAGAAATAGTCTTTGTGAGGTTTTTCCATCACTGCCTAAAGCTCTCTCCAGCATCCCCTCCCCACCAGGGTCCTATTCTTTTGGGGCCACCATGGGTCCACTCCCATTACCAAGGCCTGCCTGTTATCTCCCTATATTTCTGTATACGTGCTTTCTTTGCACACTGTTTGCTGGTTTCTCAGAGTGCCCACGGAATAAGACATTGACTAATGTCACTCACCACCCCTGCACCCTGACCTTCTTGGAAACTTTTACCTGGCTAGGCTGGGCTCATGGGCCCATGTGGGTGCCAGCCAAAAAGGAAGCAGGGAGGGGGCCATGCAGAGTGCAAGTGGGGCCTGGGACTTGCCGTGAAAGGAGAGGAGAAGCCCCACTCCTGTTTTCCTGGGGTCACTTCACCACTTGCCTGGTTCCAGTTTCCGGTTTCTCTCAGTCCCTCCTCTAGGCTACTTCTGTTAGCTTCCTAGTTAGGTGAGCGTCCTGTCTCCAGCCTCAGCGCACTCCCCTCCACACCCAATGATTATTCTAAAATGGCGATTTGATCAATTAATCTTCCGTGGTCTCCACTGCCTGAAGGGTCCACTCTTCTTCCCTCTCTGTGCAAAGTCGTTCACTGCTTGGCCTCTGGCCCCATTCCCATTCTCCATCCCCCAAGAGACCCTCATTGGTGCTCCCCAGCAACACAACACCGATTGTCCCCGCCCAAACTCTTATTCCTGCTATTCTGTGCACCTAGAGGGCCTCCCTCACCCCCATTCCCTTGGCTAACTCCTAATTTACATATTCAAGCCAGATTGAATCTCACTTCTAAGTGAAGCCATATCTGGTACCTTCCTCCAAATAGGCCTCTCCCTCCCCTAAACCCAACATCTTCTTCCCTGAGCCCTCGCATTGCCAGAGAGCATTTACCTGCTGTTGGGGAGTCGTTTGCACACCTGGTGACCCATCCTTAGAGGGCGAGCCCCTTGTGGGTAGAGGTTGCCTGCCTTTGTCCAACAATTCATCAAACACTCAGCAAACATTTATGGGGCACATACTGCATGAAGCTCTCTCGGAAATGTTTGTCACATAAATAAATGAATGCATTCAAAAGGAGAGTGCCCTTCTCTCTTTGTGTTTTTCCTTTTCATCCTTTCCTTTGTTCATATTCTGAGGAAAGCACTGTAGACATGAGAAAGTTGGGGAAACTCCGGGTTCCTCAGGGCAAAAATCCTAAACTCCTTTGAGCAGACATGTCAGATGCTGGGATTACATAATTTTTCTGGCAGCGATGGGGAGTATCTCCTGCTGGAACCTCCTAGCCATTAGGGACAAGGCCATTGGGCACAGCAGCGGGAAGATGAGGCTGCATGGAGGCCTCGCTGTGCAGGAGGCAGTCTGGACAGCTGTGCCCTCCCGGGCACATGTGCGTGCCTCCTGTCCTTGCCTTGTTTTTCCCACTGTCCTACTTAAGGACGTGGTACTATAGTATCGATAATGGCCATGTATCTTGTTCTTAACAGAAGTCACTGTGTTTGTCAAAAGACTAAGAAGAAAGACATACCTTTCCAACATGGCAAAGGTAGGTTTCCACCAACCAGACGGGAGAGAACAAAGCAATATTCTGAAGTGAAAGCTGAAAGCAGCAAGTATCCCCACAGAGCAGGGAGGCCACTTCTGTCCACCTGGAGGGCAAAGGACAGATGAGAGGACCTTGCTGACCACTGGCTGGGCAGGCCTGGGCGACCCTGGGTGCTCAGTGAGAAGTCTGCCCTCCCCTCCCCTCCTCAGAAAGGCCCCAGTCACCAGTTCTCTCTGAGCAGGAGCGAAAACAGAGTGAGTAGGTCACTGTTTTAAAGTTCCAGAGGGAGACCCTACCGAGGGGCCGGCTAGGACAGCAGGTGTCCGAGGTGAAAGGGCACTGTAGCAGCGCCTAGGACAGACAAGGCCTTTCCCGTGACATATGGCTATGGACACGGTGTGTCCAGGCCACCAGAGACCTTTGCTCTCTTGGGCTGATTATGTCGTCAGTGTTAGAGGAACGTAGAGAAGGGCAGAGGAAAAGGTTATGTAACGCCGGAACGTGCGCCACTCAGGCATCTGCCCTGAAATCCTGCGAGCACCAGGTCAGGACAGCTGGGGACCGTTACTCTGTTCCAAATCAACCCAGCTCTGGGGGAGATCAGCCAAGCCTTCCCTTTAGTCTTCATTCTTCCAGCACAAAACTCTCCCTGGTCTCTGAGTTCCCGGGGTTGTTCCACCATTGTGGGCTAATGGCCTGTCCTATCTCTAGCACGTTCACATATCTGAGCAGGTCAACTGTTGATAGCCCCACAGTGACACCTTCCTCCCAACCCAACTCAAGTGGCCAGCTTAGGCCCTAGAACCAGCCCCTGTTCTGCATTTTACTTTACACTTCCTGTCAACTGGGAAAGTTTTTACTTAACACCCCAAGTGCCCTCAGGTTTCTCCTTTGCAAAGTGGAGGCGGCTCTCATGTTTACTCTTGGGGCTGGTGCATGGATGACCCACTGTTTACCTTATGGACCCCGAGAATACAGGGGCCTGACTGAGCCCATTGGACAGCTGAGGAAATCAGCTGCCAGAGGTTAACACATCGTCCAGGCCTCTCAAGAGGAGAGGGCAGATACAGCTTCTGAATCCTCACAGCCACCTTCTAGAACTGGCCAACGCTACAGCTTCTTCAGGACCACATTTTCCCCGCGGCCCTCGATCACCCACTGTTTTCTTCTTTAGAGCAATTTAGGCTTGTTGAGTGGGGCGCAGAGAATAAGAAACAGGGATAGGAAGAGCCACAGTGTCCTCAGAGCCCTAAACGCATCTGCCTATGAGTGAATCATTCTAAAGGCCGGTTTTTCAGAAAAGCAGTTCCAGAATATGTGAAATTCGAATATTTTAATCGTGACTGAGGATTCCATTTTAATGGGTGATACCCAAATCCACTTCTCTTTCTTCTCAATGACAAAAAAATCCTGGTAATTTGAAGCAGGAGATCAAGCAAAAGTAAAATGACGAGATTTAATTAAGCAGTATGCTTCTCCATTATCTTTAGACCATGAGAATGGTGCTGAAAAATAACACGAGGGTCAACATTCTGAAGTCGGACCTGCACGCCATTGTGGACATGTCTGAGAAAGCCCTGCCAAGCAGCCTGAGCGGCATGGACGACCTGGCGAGGAACATGGAGATAAAATGTAACCCCCCAGCTTGCTTTCCTGGGGTGTTCCGTGTGTATTTGGGGCTGGCACGGCCAGCGCTGATATAAGGATTTCTTAATAGTGGTAGAATGTAATTTACTTTTCGATATCATAATTTACCTGCTCCTGCAGAGGGCAAAAAAACGCCCCAGAGGAGGTTTTTCCAGGGCTTACCCAAGTGTCCTCCAGGCCAGGAGTCCCCAACCCCTGGGGCGTGGACCGGTACCAGTCCGTAGCCTGTTAGGAACTAGGCCGCATAGCTGGAGGTAAGCAGCAGGCAAGCGAGTGAAGCTTCATCTGTATTTGGAGTTCCCCACAAGTGCTAGCATCACCGCCTCAGTTCTACCTAAATCATCAGGCATTCAATTCTCATAGGCACCAGTCCTGGTGCCAGAAAGGTTGGGAACTGCTACTCTAGGCAATCAGTGCCAACACATGTGTTTGTTGAGTGGATAAATGAGCAGATGAGTGTGGTTGCTGCTTGACAATAATTCTTTCTGGAAATCAACCTAGAGTGTCTCCTTTGGGGAAAAAAAAAACAAACAAAAACAAACCAAAAAAAAAAAGAAATCTGCATCAATCTTGTACCTGCACAGTTCAACAGACTCTGGGCCAATCTCTGAGCCGTTGTCTGAAGGCTGCTGAGAGGGGACCATGGGGACTGTGCTCCCGTTTCTGCCTTTCCAGATATGCCCACCAGGACACCCCATGAAAGTCTAGCAGCCTCTTTCTCGCAGGCCTACCCCCCGCGTAAACCGCCTCTCCAGTGCCTGCACACTCCTTCGGGGGTCAGCAGCGGCTTATCCATCTTGGTCCACCCAATACAGTGAGGGCTCATGGTAGCACTTCATATTTCATAACTAGATAGACCCATGAATTCAGAAAGGCATAAAAGCATCACGGTTGTCCTCTTCCTTTGGCCTTTAGGTAGAGCTGGCTTTGGTAGGATTGTACAGTTATTGAAATAGGTCTATTCTGGGCACTAATAGCCTCTGCCCCCCACTTCCCCTCCCACCCTGACCTCCTGTCCTCTGCTTCTATTGCTGTCCCAAATCCCAGCTCCTCCCCTAAATACTCTCTTCCAACTAAACCAGCAACACAAAAGTGAATGCTTAGCCCAGAGTTATGAACAGTGGTGCTGACTAGTAGGAATCCAGAGGGCCCCGTCCTGAGCTGCTGGCTCCCCAGAAAACCAGGTGGTCACCCAAACCCTGCTTTTGCCCCCAGTCCAAGCCCAGGAGTCCCAGGAAGGATGAAGTCTCTCCCCCAGGTGCCTGCCAGCCTGCCCAGGACTCCTGTGTGCGAGTTGGCATCCTTGGGTGGCCTTCCAAGAGCCCACTGCTGATACCTGGCAGGTGAATGCCTATGGTGTTTCTGGAAGATCTTCCAAACAAGCCCTGACCAAGCCTCAGCCAGGGCCACTGCGACCTCCTGGGCCTTCTAAGCTCTGCTGGGTACCCAGCGGCACCCAGAAAGGTGGGAAGGCCAAAGACTGTTCATTTTCTCTCTGTGCTGCCTGTGCAGGTGGAAGACTCAAGTCCCACGTCACTCAATCTTGGGCTCCACCCGTCACATTGTACTGAGTCTGTAACCCCGGGCAAGGCACTGAACACCGCTCAGTAGCTTTGATGTTTGCCATCAGTTAAAGGACATTAATAAACTACCTCTTTAATGGAAATGGCAAGGAAGAGTGAGATCATGTCTGTATCATGCAGTGAGCTCATCTTAAGTTGGGTTCTGTGTAATTACAAGGTGTAGTTATTATTTCAAAATATTTCTTTCCATTTCAACAAGTGGCAGAGCCGGTTCCTAGGAGGCAACATCACATAACTCTGAACCATATGACTGCAGAGGTGACAAATCCAGCCTTAGAATGCATCCTTTGTTTTCAAAACAAGTGCCAGGCTGCAGGGAGTGCCTCTGAACTATCGTTCTGATGTTTTCCCCTAGGTTACCTGTACACAAGTACCTGCAGGAAAATTCTGATGCGTCGCTAATGATCCTTTTGTTTGTTTTGTTTCTTTATAGGTTTAAGCAATTTAATTTCGTTGCTGGGGACGTCCACAGACCTCAGTGTGTTCCTGAATTGTCTATCTTCAAATCTTCAAGCACTTGTCTTCCAGGTACAAAACCATAACCTTTTTTGAGAGAAGAAGTGGATGTTGATCATTCTAGCACCTAGTGCCTGTGACCTTGTGGAATGAAAAGGAGTTTCCTCGGGCCAGAAATGTGTCTAGGCAGGTGTGGAGATGAAGGACAGAAAAGTAGTGTCTCACTCTGGTAGCAAGCCTGATGCTTTACTGGGATGTTTCTGCAAAAGACCCTGACAAGTACCATTCTCCCCAGACAGACAAAACCTCTCCTCCTCCTATACACTCTCGTTTGGCGCACACACACCTGAGCACATCCATGCTCACCCACACATGTGCACTCACCCACAAACACACACCAGCCTCCGATATCTGCTTTGCTACAGGAGTGAGACACCCTTCCTGGTCTTGTCCACAACCTTGACCTCACAGCCCAGGAGAAAGAGCAGGAATAAGAATGGAGAACGGGTCCACAGAGACTGACTGTAGAGGGCGTTGGGGGTGCAAACCTCATAGACATGAACCAGAAAACTCCTCAGAAATGAACCAGAAAACTTCATTTTTTTGCGTATTGAAAATAATCACTGTAGATTTGGTATGATGTTTCTTCCTCCCCGTTGGCCTTCAGCGAAGCCTCTTTGTAACAGTGCCACTGTGTTTAGAGCCATGTCACTGCCAAGATGTGTGTCCATCGGCGAGCATCACTGACCGAGGCTTTCGGTCCTCTCACTCATCCTCTAACGTCACCAAGCTGATCCCCCAGGACCCTTAACACCAGCTCTGCCTCACAGCAGGCGACAGGCTCATACTCTGTGTTAGACCACAGAACACGATGTGTTTCCCAAGCCTCCATCATCTTCAGACTTCATACATGAGGCGTGTTAGAAAACTGGTGTTTTGTAACTGCGTGCCTCTGAAGGGCATGTGTTTGTAAAACAGCTTGGCTCATTAAAAAAAAAAAAAAGCAGACTATCGTCGATAAAATATTCAGACTCTTAAAATATAAACCCTCGGGCCTGTCAGAGGTGACAAATGGCTTCATTGTCAGCCCCTGAAAGCGAGCTAGCAGAGGAGATGTTCAACTGTGTCATGCATCTTGTCTTCCCTGTTCTCACACTGCTTGGCCTGAGAGACGCTCTCATTTGTGCAGAGGGTACCGATGGCCCAGAGCTACTTCTCTCGATGTTTTAGAAAGTATCTTTGTGTTTGTTCCTTCCGAGAGCCCCATTTCAGGTGGTCAGAAATATCAGCCCAGGTGGTCAGAAGTCGTGGGGGGAGGATGCTGCTGGTGAGGGCAGTTTGCATGCACCCAAAGGCCAGGGCGATCCCCTGGTACTCGGGGGGAGCTTTCGGTGGAGGCAGAAGAGAAAAGAAGCAAAGATGAGAAAAGGCATTTCCTTTTTTCTATCCAGCCTCTACATCTCTTCTTCAGAGCTTTGGTTGAGCTAGTGGGTGTTCCACATGCATATGATGACACTTAGGGAGGCTTCAGCGCCATTCGTCCCAACAGATGCATGTGAAATTCATACGACTCCATTGTTTCCTAAATCATTTGTAGTGTGACCCAAGGCTTGGAAAGTTTGTCCACATGTAGAGGCATCTCATTGGTACCCACTTTAGTGCCACTTAGGCTGTCGAATGACCTCGACTCCACTGGACGCGCAAGCGGGAACTTCCAGTGCTCAGATAATTTACAGGGTGTAGAGGCCAGCTTTGTGCTTTCCAAAATCAGCGCCATTACTTTTCATCATTATGGGATGTGCCACCTTCCACAGTATCAGACTTGGCAGGGGTAACACGGCCACTGACCCTCTCGATAGTGACTGCCAAGTGGACTTCAGCAAGGCTGACCTTGCGGTGTCATGCTTCACAAGGGACTTCTTTTTAAAACTTGTGTGCGATTCAAAAAAAAGAAAAAGTTGTCCAGTTCTCCACTTCCTTCCTTCTCTTCCAACTTCAATGGGTTCTTCCCTGATGATTCAGGGGAGATGAAACAAGACCAGAAGTGGATCAGTGGGCCACAGCCTCCGTTCCCACCTATCATTTCTTCCTCTTTTTACTTGGTCATTTGAAAATGTCTGTGCCTGACAAACGTGTGCACTTGAAAACATGCTCTTCTCCATTTTGTCATAAATCCCAGTGGTTTTTTTTTTTCCCTCACAAAAACGTAACAGCCAAGCAGAAGCAAAGAGGAGTTCATCAAATTGGCCGCCAGCTTCCAACTAAGATGGAATTTCCTCCTCACGGCTGTAAGCAAAGCCATGACCCTCTGCCACAGAGACAGTTTTGGTAAGTCCGAGAATACCAAACATTTGCATTTTACCCTTAAAATGTTAGTATAGCATAAGAATTTTCCAGGTTGCTATGTGGAATCCAGTCATTAACCTTTTTATGTAAAATACAACACAGACAACAGAAAACCACACAAAACCATAGTAACCCTGTTTTGATGGCATCATAAGAGTCCATCAGATAAGCTTTCTAGGGCTTTAGATTCCTGTGTATTAGAGGCTCATTCCTGCAGCTGATGCTCAGGGGCCTTGGGCAGGGTCTGGAAACCATGTTCCATACGAAGAGGAGAAACTATTGGTGTTAGGATTTCTCCTTCACGTGGCTTTTCACTGTCAAGGAAGGTCACATGTGTCACCTCCATGGCGCAGATGCAGCATAGTCAAGTTGTAGGAAGGGAAGTTCGCCACGGAGCCCTCCAGGTCCATGGAAAGGATCATTCATCTCAACAGATATTTATCGTCCCTACAAAGTCCCAGGCACCTTTCCATAGAGCAGTGGAAAGACAAAATCCTGGCCCCTGCGAGCTTACACACTGACTGGAGAAGGAACCCGGACCACAGGGCTGCCAGATGCACTCGCAGGTTGGAGGCAGAACACTAGAGAGAAGACAAACTCTACTTTGGGTTGGTTTTGTGAACACTCAAGCTCTTTCGAAGGTTGCTGCTATAAGCTGCCATGTGGGTGACAGCCACTTGTAGTGAGGCCCTCCCTTTCTGCTGACACTCTTCCAGACCAAAGTGGCAGAGCAGAGCCATATGCAATCACAGGAAGAAGTCCAGCCCCATGGCCATTGCTCTTCTCCATCTACTTTCTCTGGACCTCCATGTGAATTCAAAGTCTTCACACCAGTAGTTTCTTCTCTTCATATGGAACCTGATTTCCGGACCCTGCCCAAGGCCCCTCAGCATTGGCTGCAGGAATCGAGCTCTAAATACATAGGAGTCTAAAGCCCCAGAAATGTTGTTAGTTTCACAGAGATCTGTTTGTCTGCCCACCTATCTGTCTATCCATCTAATTATTCATTTTGGGTTGCTATTTCAATGTAGGCTCCTGGCATCTGTTTCATTTGCTGCTTGTGGAATATGTGATTCATATACTGCAGTCGTGCATAGAAGAGGAAGAGGAGGATGACGACGTGGGGAGTCTCCAGGAGATGCCACCAGATGACCATTCTCTTGTCCGGCCAGACCAAGCACCTTTCCATCCTCCAGAGTCTCCACCATCTCAGGAGCACAGAAGCCTGAGTGTGGATCCACCTCGTGCAGTGCTGACACACATGACCCAGAGCTGGTGCCCCGCAGGTGTGAGCGGCGTGGTTCTTGGGGTCCTGGGCTTCCTGGTGGACACGGCCACAGGCGAGAAGGTATAAATACCAGGGGCCCAACTTCCACACAGTTTTTCAAGGGCAATAAGAACTACCAGGCAGTTATGAAACCCATGAAGACCCCATTGTTCAAACAATGATACAGGATTATAGAGTCATCTTTGCTTTAGGTCATTTTTCCAGGAATGATTATAACAGCTTATCTATTGGTCACAGGCCGGCTCAGTTTTAGGATGCATTGATATGAGCCTGGCACGATTAGGCATGCAGAATATGTGGGTGGCTGGGGTCTTGCCTTCCCAGAGCTTCCCTGACATGGTTAGGCTAACTGAGCAATAGATTGCTACTGGCTGCTACCGGAGTGGAATGCACTGAAATGCCTCTGGCCTTCAAAGGAAGGAAACATTGAATAGAAAGGATTTTGAAAAGATAACATCGGAGTACATCTTGAGAGATATAAAATTAAGAATTGAGATTTATCCAATACCTGTATGCCCTTTGTATGCCCTTTGTGTACATTATCTCAAAGACATACAATTTTACAGAGTACCTGCTCTGATCATTTTCATGCTATGGATGAGGAAACCGAGGCCCAGAAAAACTAAGTGACTTGCACAGAGTCATATAGCAAGTAAACGGTGGAACAGAGATTAGAGCCCTGGCCTGCCCAATCTCAAGTCCATTCTTTTCTCACAATAGTAGATCAGAGGAGAGTGGTCCATGCCCTGAGAAGAGTAGGATACTGGTTGGAGAAGACACCAAATGAGGACAGGAAGGGCAGCCAGACTGATGCAGGAAGCATCCGAAACACCACCTCCAATGTGGGAGACTGGCCGTTTTAAAAACAAAAAATCTTGACAACTATCATCTTGGTACTAATTTCTAAAACTTCTGTACCTATGTCTGGAAGCTTAGCCACTTTATACAGAATTACTTTTGCACTCACGAATTCCCCTTTCGAGTGGATGAGTTGTGCTTGGTAGGAGACCATTAAAAAGGCGTAACCCTCAACCTGGGTTAATAGTGGCCATGGGTGAGTCGTAGCCTGAGACTGTTCATACACTACAGTCCTCAAAATAACCAGAACCTTCCAGGGACCTGTCCTTCCTGAACAAACCCTCATTCCCCAGAGTACAGAGAACCTGTATAAACTGTTACTGAGCACTACTTTAAAAAGACACCGTGCTGAACAAAAATAATATGAGTGGTGTGGTAGATTCAGATGGGTTTCTGTAAACAAGAAGTTAGTCTCCTCTGCGAATGTATATGCAAAGAGGCATGACCAATGAGGCCTGAAATAGTGAAATATCGACCCCAAATCAGGGACCCGTTGGCTGGGAGAAGGGAAGCTGGGCCGCCTCAGAAGAGAAACAGCTGGGAGCAGTTAAGGCTCCACTCTCCAGCTGGTGTTTCAGGGCTGTTATCAGAGAGAAGGCCCAGTTAGACCTGCAGACCAGGCCAGATGGCCGGGCTATGCCTCCCTTCTCCCTGACCCTCTGCAGAATATACCCTGTCCTGGCCACAGGGCTATGCAAGGGCTGGCCAGTGGGGAGCTCAGCTGAGTACACTCTGGAACATTCTGTGCAGCCCTAGCAAGACAAGCATTTGTGCTGGACATGCAGCTCCAAGCGTGCAGACCTCTCTGCTCACTGGCTGGGGTGAGAGCTAAGACCATAGACAATTTGACATGCCTCTGAGTCACCAAGGTAACTGGGAGGAAACTTTTACCTCTTCGGCCACAGTTGGAAGTGTGTGGACACTGTCAGGCTCCCTGAGCTGGGCATTTAAATGCATCATTTCAGCAACCCAGTGAGATGATGTTAGCATGGCCCGCATTTCACAGAGAGTGTAACTGAGGCTCATGAGGACCTGGCAAACCTTCCCAAGGTCACTTTGCTAATAACTGGCAGAGCAGGGATTCAGACCTCCATAGATCTCCTTCTGAGACTCTCCTTTTCCTCCCCCAAAGGTCTTAATTCCAAAAGCAGTGAGTTGAGAGTAAATGAAAAATATCTTCAAGTCTGATGATTTGGGGAAATAAGTGAGCTATTCTGGTACATAACTTCCTGGGTTCAAATTCATATCTTCCACTTATTTGCTGAGAACCACGGGCAAGTTGCTTAATTTTATCCAGTCCTTGGTCCCCTTATCTATGAAATAGGAATGATAATATCTAATTCTGTAGGGCCATTATGAGGTTTAAGTAAGGTGATTATTATTCTTAGAACGTAAAATTCTTAAAACATAGTAACTACCCATAAGCACGAGTCATCATCATTATTTTTCCAACAAAACCTCCTAATCTGAGTGCCTTTCCATAATACTCTCTACCCAATTCCATAGCAACTCCGAAGTTCATTACAATGGGGTTTGACTTGCAGTCATGTGCCGCATAACGACATTTGGGTCAATGACAGACCGCATATACAACGGTGATCCTATAAGATTATCATAGAGCTGAAAAGGCCCTGTCACCTAGTGATGTCATAGCACAAAGCATTACTCACATGTTTGTGGTGATGCTGGTATAAACCAACCTGCTGTGCTGCCGGTTACATACAGTTCATAATACTTCATAATGGTAATAAACGACTATGATACTGGTTTATGTATTTACCACACTAAACTTTTTATCTTTATTTTAGAATTTACTCTTTCTACTTATAAAAAGTCTGCTGTAAAACAGCGTGTCGTGTTACGCCAGCAGCAGCCTCCTACATCTCATGTTTATTGTCTCTTGATTGCATCATTTCCTCTTGTGCTTAATTTAATCTCGTGTTGTTTGTACAGTGATGTGCTGTACAGGCTCCTAGCCCAGGAGCAGCAGGCTATCCCACAGAGCCTCAGTGTGCAGTAGGCTACACCGCCAAGGTTTGTGTCAGCGCACTCTATTAGGTTTGCACAACAATGAAGTCGCCCAGAGACTCATATCTCTGAACATAACCCTGTGGTTAAGCGGTGCATGACTGTGTATTTAATTCATAGAAACAATAGGGAAGATATTACATACTTAATTGAACTACATAATAAAGCAATACAAGCAGATGAATGTCAGGTAATCCAGAGTAATATGCATCAGAGATTAATTAAACCTGCTTCTGTTGGTGAATGCCTGCTGAATTAGCTATAATGACTTAAATAGTCTAACACCAAAAAGTCACACTCATCTAATTTTCATTGCATTCATTATTCAGCATTGCACTCATCATCAACAAGAAAGCACACCCCATGCCCCATCTGTACTCATCTGCCATGAGTTAACGCCCCATTCGGCTGCACATCTGTGTCAGCCTCATTTTTTGAACAATTTATCACTGCCCTGCATCTACGGTAAGAGCTGAAGTCAGCATTCTGATTGCCATACCCATCTGTCACTCTTCTACATTCTAGGAATGCTCAAAATAGTAAGATGCCAAGGTGTGTTTAAGAATAAAGCAAAAATTTATACTGATATTAAATAAAGAACTTTCTTTTAAAAAATATACTACACAGTTTTTACTTTAAGTCATGGACTCAAGGAGTAAAGCACAGCAAAAGCATTAAAAAAATAAGTGACTCTTCAGCTATAGGATAAAGGTAAAGACAATTTTTTTTGAGAGAAGAGAAACATCTTTTCATTGGGTGGTAAGAGTTATTATGGAATTTAGAGAGAAAAGGTGAGAAAGTCCTTTCATTAACCTTGCATTGGAGTTTATCTTGTGCACATCTTTGTCAAAATATAGTAGTAGCTCATTGGGAAGTTATTGATGGAATCAGACCAAGAAAATACATCTCCATTGATTTTTGAGAGTAATCATGTACTTGGAGGATTTGCCAATTTTCCAAGTACCCTTGGAGCTAAAGGGAGGATGGCATAGCACCCTTGTTTCTCTGATAGGAAAACTTGCTCGAGCAAGTCAGATGACTTATCTGAGAGCTAGCACTTCAACTAACCCCAGAATCTGTGAATCTCTCAAATCTATTACTACTCAATTGAGTGTCAAGTTAATCAGTGGTTGTTTTCACAGACTTTTCCTCTTTATCTACTGGTATATTTGATGGATGGTGGAGGTAGGGCCTATGTGAGAACTTAAGCCAACAATGTCAGCTCAGAACTGACGAGAATGCAGGACCATATCTAAGAATGCAGCCAAAGTGACGAGCGCTACAGCTACACGAAGACCCATGGGTAGTTCACAGTCTCCTTCTTGATTTTCACAAGTGAGCCTTGTTCTCTCATGTCTTTAATGGGAGAGTGTTGATTTGCAATTAGTGCCTCACAGCAGCAGCTATGGGCTGCCACTCCTTTTCCTAGAGAGAGCCCACCTGCTCCCACTCCCTGTGGCCTCTCTCCTTTGCATCGTCCCAGAGTTGATAGTCCTTCCATGCAGTCCTCACCAGACTCTGAATGTTCCCTTGAGAAATTAGAAATAAATGCGTAAGCTTCCCCTTTGGGTCCTGAGGTGGGGACGAGAGGATGGTAGAAGAATTCAAATGGTGGGTCCCGCAACAGAAAATAGTGTAACTTTTTCTTTTTACCTTTTGCTTTTAAATGTCTACCCCTTGCAGCTCATCCAGGTATTATTGGAAGACAAAGCCACCGAAAGCACAGTCAAACTCAGCCTTCCTGTGGGACAAGAAGCCCTCGTCACCTTAAAAGATGGACAAAAATTTGTGATTCACATATCGGATGTACCCCAAAGCTCTGGAAATATTTATTTCAGGGAAAACAATGCTAATAAGTAAGATTATTCATTTGAATAGGACATGAGAAAGCATAGATTTTCATTCTTAAAAATATGTTAAATGTTGAATCTTCGGTATTTCTAAGAAAGAAGATTGTATGTACATAATGATATAGCATTGTCTATTTTATGTCTGTGTGTATTTCAAAGAGTTGGTTTTGATGAAACACATAAACTGATTTGGAGAATAATTTTTGCCTCTGTTGCTTTTCTTTGGGGGCTTTCCAAGTATTTCCATTTGGGGACTTAACAGAGGAGAAATTCGAGAAATCTTGTCAGAAGTAAAAAAAAAAATGGACATATCTCCCGAGAAAGATAAAGTTTGAGGAATGCGAATTGGTACAAGCAGTAAAAGGCCATTGGTAATATACATTTTTTTCTTCCCCTTGGTAGTGCTCCAATAAAAATAGAATTTGTAGAAAAATCCCCTCGGGCAGTGAAAAACAGGAAAAAAAAAAAAAAACTTGATAGCACTGTTAGACTTACTCACTGGTGCAATCAACCATCCTGACTTACTTTGGTTTGCCATTTCAGCTTCCTTAAAGTGAGGTACAGTTTTGAATCCAACAATGTCCAAACAAATGAGGATGTCCTGCTTTGAATCACTTTTTATTTCTCTTTTTATAACAAAATCCTAAAAAACATTGAAACTAGGATCACTGTTAAACCAGATGCATTTTTATGTAACTGGTTATAATATTGAAAAGAAATTTAACAATTCATGCTTACATGATTTCTGGTTTAAGTAGAAATAATAGAGAATATTTTATTGATCTCATATTTTATATAAGAAATGAATTAAATTTCTTTAAATGCTTGGAAATTTTAAAGAAACATAAGAATGATATGTCACTAGATTCATTAAGAACTATCCTTCTTGATGGCTAAAAAAGTAATTCTATTTTAGAGCTCTTTAGCACTACATTTAATATGTTATCTCATTTCTTAGGCTATCGAAAGTAGTTATTTGTCAAAGAATAACTCAGAGATATTTCTGTGCTCACTGTTCAGTGTCTTGCATATTTATTTGCTTACATGTTAAGTAGATAGGTGGTGAACTGAGTTGAGAAACAAAGGCAATAACAAGATTTATCAGTCTGGGAACAGTGAATTTTGTTTACATATTTCGGGGTAAACTGATTAGCTGGGAGCTAGCAGAGGGCATTCTGTCCTTGAAAAGGCCAACCAGATTGATCGAGGAAAATTGTGTATCTGTGGAGTTAGAAGTTAGGATAGGGATGAGGGTGGCTAGTAACAGAGAGGAGACAAAGGGGCATCTTGGACCTTCTTAGTGATCTAAATTTGGTCTGGGGGGTGACCAGACAGTGTGTCTGTCTTGTGAAAATGTGTCACAAAGCTTACAATATGATTTTTTCTGCATATGTTATGTGAAAATGTGTTTTTAAAAATGGAAGGCATAGCACACGTTATGGGGATTGTATTGGAGGTTGCTGGTGGAAGAAGGGTAGGAAGTACACAGGATTCCAAGAGAAATCAAGCCAGGTTTGAAAAGCCACTGGATGCCAAGGATTACTGATGTGGGACTGGAACTGTGCCTGCCACCTACTTCTTTGTTTTCCCTCCCACTCTGCTGCCCTGATGAGTTGAGGCAGGAGGCTAAGCAACCACAGACTTCAAGTCCTAACGCAGTTCTCAGCCAGGGAAAGGGAGAAGCTGTATCTCGAATAAAGTTTGAGATCTATACTAATACACTAGCAGAGATGGCTCTTATGATTGAAAGTAAGTGGTGGTCTTCTATTATTTGAAAGTGGACATAAACGGAAATTTCCTCTAGCCCCTCTCCCAAACTTGGATTTTTATCCAAGAGCTAGAAATAATCCACAGAGCAGGTGCAAAGATTGTTCTCTGCTTGCACCATCTATCAGTTCATGATTGCAGCATTACCAACTAACCTGCTATGACTTAAAACAGCTCCCACTTATTTAATATTCCTCACCAGCTCACAGATCACTTGGACGTCCCTGTTGATTTAGACTGGACTTGGTGAACTTTGCTTGGCCATCTGCAGTCGCTGACAGGCTCGTTGGGGGCTGGCCAGTCTAAGATGGCCTTTGCTGGGATGACCCGGCTCTTTGCTGCATAGCCCCACATCCTTCCAGCAGACTAGCTTGTGCATGTTCTCATGGTAGAGGTGGGCCCAAGAAAGCAAAAGTGGGAACACAAGTATGTTTTCATGCCTCTGCTTGTGACAATGTGTTCCTGTCCCATTGGCCAAAGCAATGTAGATAAAAGGTAAGAACACAGTAAATGATGTGAACACAAGGAAGTTTCAAACAACCACAATCTACCTTATCAAGTTCAACCCTATGTAATATCTAACTCTAAATCATTATCCCACATGTTCTGGGAGACAGTCTTCCAATGGACATGGCTGGCCCAAGGTCACCCAGCCAGCATCAGTATGGATTCCATGATCATCTCCATGGCGTCATCCACTGTGACATTGTTACAGCACTGGCCATCCATGCAAATCAAGTCGACATAAATATTTGATCCTCAATTATACATAAAGGCAATAGTATTTTCTGAAACAGTAATTTGAAATAAAAATAATAATGATACCCTGTTCAAATAAAATTCTCCCCAGGGTATGTCACTATTGTAATTGTAGTTCTTACAGAAAGAGAAGCATGTCAAACTTTCCTTCATGGTAATAATAGCTACACCCCCATAGATCTTGGAACATAAATTCACTCATGATGATGTTAATGGAAGCCCACTAACATTCTGGCAGCAGATAGATTTTCCAAAAACAGATATTTGATCTAAACTGTATAGCAATGTGTTCTATAATTAAGTATTTGTCATGTGTTTATTTTTTTACCATGTAGTTTTTAATCATCGAGAATCATCAATGAACAAATCAGGTAAATCCCTGCTCTTTGGGAGCTTATGTTCCTAGCGGAAGACCGACACTTAACTAATCAATAAATAAAAGCCTAATATTTTGGTGGCGATTGCTATTACTAAGTGTAATTGTAAAAATAACACATGGTGAGGGAGATAGGGAGCGATTGGGACGCCTGTGGGGTTTTCAAGCAAGGTCTCTCTCACAAGGTATAATATTGAAAATGATCTGAAGAAAGTAGAAAAAAAAAAAGAAAGGTGTGAGAGCATTCTGGAAGGGTAGGAGAATGAATCAGAGACGTGGAGCAGCTTCTCAGGCAGCCCCGTGCAATAGTCATGAATCTTAAGTGATCAAGGGATTTAAAACCATTGAGATCCAGGAATATTGCAGGCTCATTTATTTGAACCAACTCATCAGGTGAAAACAACTAACATGTTGGGGAAAAAACCCCACAAAAACCGTCTTCTTAAAAGCATCAAAAAGCTGACAAGATAGAAAAAGAATCTCCAAGTCGAAATCAAAGAGAAATTGGGGTACATACAGCAAGATAAGCCAAGCACCAAGGCTACTTTTTCCTATCCACGTGACTTTGAGCTTTCCGCTTGATGGCTTCTTAGGGTGAAGAAGGCAGTAGTCAAATACCAGACCCACCTGGGGTGGGGAGTCTAATAGCAGATCTCATAAATGGGAACTCCCAAAGGGCTGCACATTCCAGGTAAGAGTGAGTCAGAAGTAAAGTGCTCTCACCTTCCCCCGAATACTCCCCCGCAGATGACAAAGAAATTTGCTGCTTATATTAATCAGGATAGAGAAGAGCTGTCACTCTCTCTTCTCCTTTTCTTCCAGCCCCTAGCAACCACTCTTCATTGACAAATGATATTCTATTGTATGGATATACCCACATTTTATTTGTCCATCCATCATTTGATGAATCTTTAGGTTGTTTTGACTTAATGAAAAACATGAATAATGTCATTTCCACTTAAATAATGCCTCTATAAATATTTGTGTACAAGTTTTTGTGCGGATATATGTTTTCATTTCTCTTAGATGTATACATACCTAGGAGTAAAATTGTTAGTTCGTGTGGTAACTCTGTTTTCAAGAATTGCCAAACTGTTTTCCAAAGTGGCTGCATCATTTTATATTCCCATCAGAAATGTGTGATGGTTACACATTTTCACCAATATTGCTCACCTGACTTTTTGATTACAGGCCTCTTGGTAGGTGTTAAGTGGTATGCATTGTGGTTTTGATTTGGATTACCTAATGACTAATGATGTTGAGCATCTTTTCCATGCATATTGGCCATTTGCATATCTTCTCTGGAGAAGTGTCTATTCAAATCCTTTGCGCAATTTTTATTTGAGTTTTTTTTTCCTTGTTATTGAGCTGTAAAATGTTCTTTGGATATTCAAGATACAAGTGCCTTGTCAGGTGTATGATTTGCAAATGTAACAGTAAATACTTCAGTATATCTCTGTAACAGAATTTTTTACATAACCCAAACTCCTTTACCACACCTAATTAAAGTAACGACATTCTTAGCCCATATTCAGATTTCTCTGCTTATCTCAATGATGGCCTCTAACAGTTGTTCCATACGTTACATTTGGTCTTATGTCTCCTAAGTACTTTCATATTTACAATCATACACCCTTAATTTTTAATGCCATTTATTTATTGAAGAACCTGGGTTCATTGTACTACGGAATGTTTCATATTCTGAATCATATAATTTTCCCATTGTATTCTGTATTTCTGTAAACCAGAAGTCAAATTTAAAGATTGAGTAAATTCAGGGTGATTTTTTTTTTAAATAAAACACTTCGTAGATAGTGCTGTTTACTTCCTACCACATTCTACTTCATCCCCTCTGGAAATATCTAATGTCCTTATAATGGAACATTTGTATTTCCCAAAATTCATATGTTGAAGCCCCAGGCCCCAGTGTGATGATATTTGGAGGTGGGGCTTCTGGGAGGTGATTAGGATTAGGTGAGGTCCTTAGGGTGGGACTCTCGTAATGGGATTAGTGCCCTTATAAAAAGAGAAAAAGAAGAAAGGCTGCATCATTTAAGAGACTTCTTTTGCTAGGAGGACTAAAACATGACAAAAATGATTCTGGAAAACAGTTTGACAGTGTTTCGGTCTGCTTTGGCTGCTATAACAAAATACCATAAACTGGGTGGCTTAAATAGCAGACATTTATTTCTGACAGTTCTGGAGCCTGGATATCGAAGATCAAGGTACTGGGAGAGTCATTTCCTGGTGAAGGCTTTCTCCCTGGTTTGCAGATGTCTGCCTCCTCCCTGTGTCCTCATACAACCTTTCCTCGGCCCATGCATGCAGCAGGGCGAGGCCAAGTGGGAGACTCTTTTCCTTTTCTTCTTAGGCGATTAATCCCATCATGAGATCCCCACCCTCATGACCTCATCTAACCCTAATTACGTCCTTAAGGTCCCATCTCCAAATACCATCACCCGTGGGGTTAGAGCTTCAACATACAAATTTTGGGGACACAAGCATTCAATTGATAACAGACAATTTAACAAAAACTTAAACACGTACCTACTAAATGACCCAGTGATTCTATTCCTCGGTAGTTACCCAAAAGAAAGAAAACGTATGTTCACAAAAAGGCTTGTCCAGGGTATTTACAGCAACCTTATTCATAATAAACAAAACTGAAAATAATATCTATCGATTGGATAATGGATAGGCCGATTTCAGTATATTCATTGCATTCATCTACTTGGACCTCCATAATAAAATACCATAGACTGGGTGGCTTAAACAACAGAAATTAATTTTCTCACAGTTTCAGAGGCTGAAAAGTCTCCAAAATCAAGGTTCCAGATGATTGGGTCTTCGGTGAGAGCTCTTTTCCTGGTTTGCAGAAGGGCTACCTTCTCAGTATGTCATCACATGGCTTCTCCTCAGTGTGCATGCATGGGGAGGGAGAAAGCTCTCTGGTGTCTCTTTTTATAAAGGCAGAATCCTATCAGACCAGGACCCCACCCTTATGTCCTCATCTACACTTAATTATTTCATTAGAGACCCTATCCCCAAACGCAATCACACTGGGGGGTAGAGTTTCAACATATGAATTTTAGAGGGACACAAAAATTCAATCCGTAATAATAAATTATCTGAAATATAACACAAAGAAAGATGGACAAAGATATGAAAGACAGGTTAGAGACGTTAACCAAAGAGAAGGCTTAATCTCTGTTTCTAGGAGTGGGTAGGGGCAATGTCTATGGAGGTAATTGTAAAAAATTTTCCAGAACTGATGAAAGAGACCTAACAAATTCCAGGAAAAAAGAAAAGACAAGACAAGAAGTAAAGAAAGAATTAAGGAAGAAGGAAGAAACTCACACCTAGACACATACCAAAGAGACAGAGAAAAGTTTAAAAGCCATAAGAGAAATAAAGAGAGGTTATCTTCAAAGTAGTGACAGTAAAACTAAAATCTGACTTCTCAATATCAACAATGGAGACCAAAGAGGAATTGTAGCTTTAATGTGTTGAAAATATACCTACTAACTTGGAATTTGATACTCAGAAGGAATATTTTCTATGAATGAAAGAAAAATACATTTCAGACCAATGAAAGTTTGCCACTAGTAGACCCTCATTAAAGGAAGTGCTAAAGGGTGTACTCCAGTAAGAAGGATGAAGAGTAAGGAAACTGGAACGTGTAGCTAAATCTAATTACACATGGATTGAATAAAATCACAATAACAATTTTTTTTAGGATTAAGAAAAATACAGCATTCTTCACCAAAGAAGATAGACAAAAAGTAAGTACCCGAAAAGCTGCTACTATTAATAGACACTGGGGAAAGGTACTCAGTTGTGCCAGTACCACAAACAACACATGGATGAGCCTCACAAATGTAATTTTGACTGAAAGTAGAAAGATGCCAAAAATACATAAATGATTCCATTTATATAAAGTTCGAAGTAGATAAAATTAATCTATAATATTTGGGGATGCATGCACAGGAAGTAAAACTATAAAGAAAAGCAAAGAAACATCAACCACAAATATCAAGATAGTGATTACAGCCAGGAGAGAGGCGGGCGACTGTGATGGGGAGGGGGAGGGGCATATAGAGAGCTTTGTGCATTTTTTGCATATGTCCTAACTCTCAATCAAAATATTTTAAAATTATTATCATGTAGATTGATGAATGGATAGAGGAATCCATACATAGAAAAACGGCTTTGATGGTAAGGAGACCGTAGATGGAGTGGAGGATGGGGAAGATAGTGGATCCTTTGGTTACTGCAGAGTGCAACACTTGCCAAAATATCTAAAAAAAATTCTAGTGTTAGTTCAAGTTATTTTCATCCATAAAATATTTGAAGCTGGAGTATTAGATTCTAGGTAGAAGATCTGAAGCAGAAAATGTCTTCTAGTGGGCTAGACTATGAATACCATAAGCAGAGGTTTAAAAGCGTAAATAATTTAAAATTTTTTTGATATCTCTAAAACTATACTATTGAAAACAACCCAAATTTCCATCAATAAGAGAATATTTTAAAATTGTGGTACATCCATACAGTTCTCTGCCCACTTCATCCCAGCCACATTCTGTCCAGGGACTGGCTAGCTTTTGTTTTAGTTTATATATGAACGATTTGATTCTGCTTTTAGATGAACTGGCAGCAATGCCCTCCTGTCCTAGCAAAGTGTAGGGCTTCGGCATCAGACGGACTTGATGATGCTAATCTTACCTTCACCATTTACTCAGTTTCCTCCTCTACAAATTGATGATAATAATCCCTATCTTTGTCTATTATTAAAATATAATGCTTGCTACATGCCACGTACTGTTCTAAGCGTCTCCAGATATTAACTTTTTAATCCTTCCACCCATCACCCCTTTGAGTTAAACACTGTATTCTGATGAAGGAACTGGGGCACAGAGAGGTTAAATGACTTGGCAGGGTCACACAACGGGGAGAGGAGGAGTGTATTGAGCGGGGATTTTATCGCCCACCGTCTGGCTGCAGAACTTGTGCCAACCAGTGGGAACCAAGCCCATCCCCAGACGTGGCACGCGATGGGGACTCCGCACACGGCGTCTGCAGTGCGTGCGGCACTGGAGCGGAATCTGGTCTTGCCGTAGCCGCGACTTCTCCAAGTCGCATGAGGCTTCCAGGGCATCCCTGAAGCTGGGGGGCCCAGCCCCGGAATCCTGCGGCGTTGGGAAGCGGGCTCCTGCTCCCCGCAACAGCCGCGGGTGGGCGCTGTCGCCCTCGCCTGGCGCTGGCGCGCTGCTGGCGATCCCCGAGGCCAGGCGCGCCGCCTGCAAGATGTCCGTGCGCCGCGGCCAGCAGCCGGCGAGGCCCGGGACCCGCCTCTCCTGGCTGCTGTGCTGCAGCGCCCTGCTGTCCCCCGCCACCGGCTACGTGATCGTGAGCTCTGTGTCCTGGGCGGTCACCAACGAGGTGGACGAGGAACTGGACAGCGCCTCCACTGAGGAGGCAATGCCCGCGCTGCTGGAGGACTCAGGCAGCATATGGCAGCGCAGCTTCCCGGCCTCCGCGCACAAGGAGGAGGCCCACCTGCCGCCCCCCGCGGGCACCGCCCGCGCCCAGCCACCCCCAGCGCCGCCTGGGATGTTTTCCTACCGACGCGAGAGCGGCCCGAGGCTGCGCTCGGGCACCGCCCGCTTCCTAGCCCACGCCAGCGCCTGGGGCTGTCTAGCCACCGTGTCCACGCACGAGAAGGTAAGCCACTCCACAGGGAGCAAGCGGCAGGTGCCTGCCTGGCAGTGGCCTGGCACCCGGTCGGCGCGCCCAGGGGACAGGGAGAGGCTAACAACCACTCACATACTCGGATCCAGGTCTAACAGATGTGCCCAGTGAGCTAACAGATTGGCCCGTGGACACCCAGTAAATAATGGAACCAGATTATGCTTCAGCTCACCAGGCATGGCAGGAAGTGGTGGGTAGGGGCGGGCGGGAGGAGGGGGCTGACAACCAGGCTTCCTGCCAGGTGGATGAGGACTGAAGCGCAGTCTCCAGATGCTCACTTATAAAGACGTACAAATAACCAGCGCCTGACCAGATCTGGACAAAAGAAGCCACTCGATGTCCTTTGGAACCACAGAGTAGGCGCAGTCAGCCCCTCCCAGCTCACTGCACCCTCGGACAGATCCGAACTTCACTGTCACTTACTGACACCGAACAGAATCGAGGGACCGAGAGAAATACATCACCGAGGCATTGGTGGAAAATTTACATTTAGAAAAATGGAACTCAAGAATTTTTCTGGAAAGGAGGCTTAGTGTGCAAAGTGCATATATGCTGTAATGAGCTGTTGGCTGCAGATTTTATTGTTCAGTTTACAAAACGTTTTACTCACCTGGTAGACCAGATTCCACCATAAGCTGAAATGAGGTGGATAAATGATGAGATTGTAATATCCTTAAGTATACACCCTCCAGAATGCTTTGAGGGCTGTTAAAGATGTGCTTTTTGTTTGTTTGTTTGTTTATTGTTTTTTTTGTTTTGGTTTGGTTTTTTTACAAGGCAGTAATGCAAACTCCTATTTGCTTCATGCAGGAAAAATTAATATTTTATGTATAAGTTATTAGCCCCGGGGCAGGTTCTTGCCCCAGCAGTGGATCTCACTGGCTCCAAGGCTGTAGCCAAGTCACTGAGTTCTCCACTTTGCTTTCCTCGTCTATGACATTAAGTGGTTGACTAAGTAATTTTGAAGATGCTTTTTAGCTTAAAAAATTATCCAGATGACAACCTTATTCTGATTATAGCAATGATCTTAAACCTCCTTCACAGCATCCAAATGGTTTTCCACAGTTCTACATTACGCTCCTAAGACACACCTTAAGAAGATGTGAAACTTAAATGTGAAGCTGATTTTGGTTCAAAACACAAATTGTTTCAAGCAATTTAAAGTCTAGTGCCAACATATAAAAGATATTTTGACTTTTGACATCCCTTTTTGTAACTTTGTTACTAGTTCCCTTTTCCAATATTGTTATTTAATCCAAACTCAGTAAATTCAGAGAACATTTACCATGTGCCTGCCATGTGTACAAAGCATGACTCTAGGCAATATATGACAAGCTGAAAAACAGAATCTGTGAATGAACTCATACTGCCAATGAACTCATACTGCCATTTTGGAAGATTCTTTAATAGTGTTTTTTTAAAAGTCAAGCCATCCCTTATCACACTCTTGTCATGTAGCCCTTCAAAGACAAAGACAGCTCCTGAGTTTGGAGCTAAGTAACAATGCAGAACACTCTGTAAAGGGCAAAGCCAGTGAAGATGGGCATGCCAGACCCAGCAGGGCTTGAGAAGATCTAAGAAATATTTGCGTGTATGTCTGAGAATTTTACCCACTCTACTAAATGATCATGGAGAAAAATCAATATAGCACATTTCTGAACTTCCTTTAAGTTAAAAGGTTGAGAAACCAATTTGCCATAAGTTGCTGAATTATATAATGAAATATTATGAAATAATATTGATTACAATTTAAAAAATGACTAATACATGAGACAGTGATATGGTCCTACAAGAAACCGTAATAGAACGTTCCTGGAGTCCAAAGACCAGGTGTGATGTCCAAGTTAAGACTTAAATTCTATCCTCGAAGTTGCCAAAAATTTGAGGAAGGCAGTGGGGCTCCCAGGGGCAGCTTGTGGGTTTTAGCACCCCTCCATAAATTTCATTACCCCTTCCTTCCAAATAACTTCAGATTTAATAAAGTGAGTGTGTTCCCTATGTACTTGCAGCTTCAAGAATAACCCCCTCATCATCCCTCCTAAACAGAATGTCACTACTAAGCTTCTCTAGAGAAATTCTGGAGCTGTCGCTGGGTGAACTGGGCAGATTGGGAACCGCTGTGCTGTGCTTTAATTTATTCCCTGTCAGAACCGCGGCAATGCCATGCTCCCTTCACATCCCCCGTGCTGTACTTCCTGGCCGAGACACAAGCTACACTTCCCTCTCAGGGCGTTGGAAAACGACCCTGCATTGAAAAAGCCTTTTCTCGGTGTTAGATCCGAGGACTGCCGTTTGGGAACTGCGTGCCCATCAGTGATGGCCCCTTGAACAACAGCACGGGGATTCCTTTCTTCTATGTGACACTCAAGGACCCAGTGGTGGCGGATCTGATGAAGAACCCCATGGCCTCGCTCCTGCTGCCAGAATCTGAAGGAGAGTTGTGCAGGTAATGGGGATTTGCTTTGCCCCACAGGCCCTCCCATAGAGCAGAGAGGCTATGGGGGGTGGGTCCTTTCGTAGTCGCAGGACTTGACAGGGACCTGAGTTGCAAAGTGGTGATGTCTTCAGTGACTTGGAGTGGGAAGTGTAGGATGCTCCTGGAATCAGATCTGTAGACTTCCACCAGCCACCAAACTGTGTGATTTGGGGCAAGATACTTAACCTTTGGGAGCCTCCGTTTCCTCACCTGTAAAATGGGAATAGTAATTTCTACCTTGTAGGGTTATTGGGAGTGCTAACTTACAAATAAAAGACCTTTCATAGCAAAAGGCAAACAGGCATTTCTGTGAGATCCATAATAGCTATTCAGGACACATCGATTCAGGCAGAAGCCCAAATAGTGTTCTGATTAGGAGACAAAGGCTATAGGTATTTATAAGAAGGGGAAGGGGAAGAATTACATTAATAGAAGGAAGGCATTTTTACTGGTGCAGATAACGTAACATAGCGATGTCAATTTTAAGGAGTGTTTCTAATTTCCTTTGGAACCACAGAGTAGGTGCAGTCAGCCCCTCCCAGCTCATAATAACTGCTTTTTTGTTATCTTTGCAAACAGTTATTTGGGATGCAGTGTTTCTTTAGGCCCAGTCCAGAAGATATTTTGCCCTGTTTTAACTTTGCTAGGATTTGAGGCATAAAACATGCAAGGCAGTTCCTCTGGCATGGCAGCTCTGACTCCTTTTTAAAGTGGCTCCATTTATTTGTTTATTTGTTTGTTTGTTTGTTTTTGACAGGAGGGTTAGTAATATTTGGAACATGTCTTGGACAATACTGGGTAGGAAAATGGCAGCACTTGTTACAGAAAAGGGCGGGGTAGGGAGGAAGTTGGTGAAGGAAGAGCCAGTAGTTTGTCTATGAGGCACATACATGCAGCACAGAGTCTATTGTTTTTCGAATTAACTTATACCCCCCACTGGAGAGATGTGTGCAATAAAGACCTGGAATCCTTTCATACACTTTTTCAAAAACTCTAAAAGAAAAGATACTTAAGCACAAATGGAATGTTGATCTAACGCCTTTGTCTGAATTTAAAATGTAGAGCTTGAAATCAAATCCTGCCAGGGAGATGTGTGTGCCAAGCTGGTGTGTGGGCTGAGAATGATCCCTTCCCCCAGGGGCAGCAAAAGCAGCATGTGGCTTCAGGGGAGTCCCTTCACCCCCAGGGACTCAGTTGCCTGTAAAACGTAAGACTACACCAGCTCCAAAATTCTATTATTCTTTACGCAAAGCATGAAAAAAGTATTAAGCAAACAAACTTATTAGTTCTTAGGAGGGAAGTGGTAATAATCAATATAACAATATGCTGTAAAATGCAGTCTGGATAAGACGCTGTCACTTCCCTGGGACACTGATAGTGAGAGACTTAGAAGTGGAGATAGTTCCGCTGACCTAGTTCCCTACTGGGTATGGCAAGAAGCCGAGAAAAGGAATGCGTCATTTTTCATGGCATATTCTCCTTTTTCTTGGCCAGGTGAACTTGCTGTTACTGGAAGTATATTCCTAGGACACCTTTCTAAACTGCTGAGGTGTTCCTAATTCCTAATTCAGGCATTCTAAAAGCAGTCATCATGCCGATCCCGTTGATTCTAGAACCCAGAGTGCACTTGCTCTTGGAGACGGGCAACACAACACGACGGTGAACCAAGCCACCTGAGCGTTCAGGTAGTGGGAGGAGATATCTCCCAGAGGTCCCAGGCAGATGACTGCAGGAGCTGAAAGCTGGGAGTGGTGAGACATTTGGCTTAGAGATGTCCTCACAGGCATCCAGAGAACTGGGCATGCATGCCCACACAATGTGGAACCATACCTGCAGACTGTCTTCCTGGCCACAAACAAAACATGTGGACATCTGTGCAGCAGACGAGGTAGCTCATGGCCAGAGGTGGCCATCAGGGCCCAAGGGCATCAGGGTCTCAGCACACTTGTCACTCAAGCCTACAAGAGGCAGGATGGGCCACCACCCATTGGTACCCCTTTTGGTACATCGTGTGAACTCGGCTTCTCAGAACTGCCACCCCTCACACTGTATAAGCTTCTGAAGCATTAAAACAAACTTAAATAAATATCTACAAAATTAAGTTTAGTCTCAGTAAGCATCAAAGGTTCCCAGACCATGGAGCTTGCGATCATCCCAGAATCCATCATTTCCCATGAGCTGCTTAAACACAGGCAGATTCATTTGTGTAAGGTTCACACTCCAAGGTCAACACTATGTTTTGGATGTCGCCTCCAGAATCTTGATTATGTTGAGCACAGAGACTTAACCAGTCAAAAGTGGGTAGACACCAACACCCTGAACGAAAAAGCCAAGTAGGAACTCCTTGGGCCCCCTCAGCACAACAGCATTAGGTAGAAAAGTCTGTGGCTAAGAATTGCCCTGACAAACACCTGTGTGAGGTCAGGGGACAGCCCGGCAGTCAATGAGCTGCCCTTCTGCCTGATTCAAGGGCCTGGACACATGACCAGTGAGGAGGGGATGCCTTCCCAGACATTTTCTGTACTGCCCACTGGGCATTTTGGCTACCAGCTGCCTCTGCAGCCATGGGGGTTAGCCCCGGTTCCTGCAAAGCCTACACTGGGAGACACTGGTGAGCTCCACCTCCACCTGCAGGCCCAGGAGAAAGAAGCCACCCAACGAACAGGGGCCAAACACATGCAGGCCTAAGGGGACAGGGATGCAGGCCTAAGGGGACAGGGATGCAAGGAAGGCTGGACTGGCTCTCTGTACTTTTAGAGCTTCTCGTGGTGTGCAAGACAATTGTATACATATATTGTGTGTGTGTTTAATAAGTGCCTAGATGGATGGATAAAAGATAGATAGATAGATAGATAGATAGATAGATAGATAGATAGATAGATAGATAGATAGATAAGTAAGTGATAGATAATAGGTAGGTAGGTAGGTAGGTAGGTAGGTAGGTAGGTAGGTAAGTAGTAGGTAGACAGACAGATAAGAGATGATAGGTACATAGATGATACGTAGATAGGTAGAGAGATGACAGATAAAGTAGAGAGAGAGAGATGATAGATAGTAGACAGAAAATTGGTACGTAGGTAGGTAGGTAGGTAGAGAGATAGAGATTTGTGTACGTGTGTGTGTATTTTCACATATTCAACTATTATCTATTCTGAACACATATACTACAGTTGCCCCAACTGATTTCTCAAGTCTCTTCTTTACCACCTTGAACTTATCCTCAATCCAGCAGCCAGAGTAATCTTCCAAAGCCCAAGTTAGATCCTAGGGTTCCCCTACTTGAACTCTTTTGTTAGGAAAAATTATAAAACCCTTAGTGTGGCCTAGGAGGCCCTGCATCGCAGAGTGCCTGCCTCTCTCTCAAAACAGGTAATAGTGCCTGATCCTTTGCCAATTGACTTAATATTTGATTTATACCCTAGTGTTATGAAGTTGAGAGCTTACACCAAAAAGCTTGTTGCAATCAAAGCTAATGTATATGCTTGGCATGTAGCTAAGAAATACTTTTTTATTGCTGTGTAATTATTGACATAGAACATTGTGTAAGTTTAAGGTATATGATGTGTTGATTTATATGTTTACATACTGCAGTATGATTACCACTGCAGTGTTAATTAACATGTCATACAATTATTAATTTTTTTATAGTAAGTACACTTAAGATCTAGTCTCTTAGCAAGCTTGAAGTTTATACTACAGTGTTGTTGGCTATAACCAGAATGCTGTACATTAGATCTACAGAACTTATTCATCTTCCAACTGCAAGTATGTACTCTTTAACCAACGCTGCCCTATGTCTCCCTCCACTGCCCCTGGTAACCATCATGTCTCCCCAAAATGATACTTAGGTCCATTAACTGGCCTGTGTATTAAAGAGAAAGTTAGATTTAAACTGATATGGGTAAGGACATTGAGTATCCAAAAACCTCAGGAAGTTTAGTGCTGAAGAAAATACACAGCAGAAGTTATTTCCTTAACTGAAGCTGGGAGAGGCAAATATCTTGAGAATAATGAAAGGAAGAAATATTTCTGCATATTTTATAGGTTTATGGGAACCTTAAAGAGTTTTTAAATGAATCTGCAAAATTCGACTTGGGATAGTCTACCCTATCTAGTTATAGATTTTCCCCAAAGCTTTTCATCACCCTGATTTTCTAGTCCCTGTACTTTCCCTAAAATGTCATAATAAAGTTACTAGATTAATTGGACACAGTTGTCCTAGCTCCTACCCCAGGCCATATTGAATTGGCTGCTATTACTCTTCCCTTTTTCCTAGAGGAGATAATTTGAAAAACAAATCTGACCGGATAATAAGTAGAACGTGCCTTTCAGTTCTGAAAAAGGACTAGATTGATGGTTTCCATGAAGCGAAGTAGCCAAGAGAAATTTCTGAAGTTGAATAAACTACCTGACCTGTTTAGCGCCTCGTTTTGCCATCGGTGTCCTGGGGAGAGAAGGGGAAGCTATCTGAGGACTTTCTGGCTCTGTGGCTTATTGGAGGCAGGACACGCCAAGCATGGTAAAGACAGCGTAGGTGAGAACAGCACATGCAGATCGCTATGGGATGTTGTACAGTGGAACTCCCACAAATTTAGAGTGGTAGTGTGACTCTCCATTGCATGGAGACAGGACAAGAGGGCCACATCATAATGACCTGGATAGTCTTGTCCCTCCCCCAGCACAAGGACCAGACCTCTTAGGAGACAAGGGCTCATAGTTTGAAGGAGCTCCAGGGTGATTCTGACACTGCTTTAGAATAACGAGGACTTTAAGTGGGTCTTCTATGCATTTCCTGGATTTCCAGTAAATGCCTGCTAAGAACTGCGATTTGGCCACTGGGCCAAATTTATAAAATGAAGTCGAGATTGGTCTGAGAAACACAGAAAGACAAGTGGCTTTTCCACCCCGTCCAACATTACAGCCCTCTAAACCAGAACCTGCAAATGTGTCTTGCCTAATTTTTGTTAGTTTACACAGAGTCTGTTTCATTCCTTTACTCTGTTTGCTTCCTTGGTGCTGTGAGGTCTTTATTTCATCTGATGAATTCGGGATGGGACTCTATTTCTCAGCTCAGGTTAAGACGACGTATTGAGAATAAGATTGCAGTTCCTAAGAATCACTGGCAATCAGCGACCCCCATCCCCACTCCTGTTTTCCTCTCACACATGAGCACGTACAGTTGCCCTTGTGACTATGTGAATTTATGCTCATATCAGAGACTCAGTTATATAGACACTTAATAAGTATCGATTAACAAAGATAAGCCCACTGGGAGAATTTCTCCTCCAATGAAGTGTCTTCCCTTACGGAGCTTTCGGGCTCAAACGCCATAGATTTTAGAGTTTGCCTCTTGGCCAGCCCTGGGGACGGGGGAGGGCTCGTTTGTTGAACTACATTCTGCTCGATGGCATTGGATCAACTTTCATTTTGAAGATCCAGAAATAAATGGAATCAAAAGAGGCTTTTCCTGAAATGAAAAAGTTTCAATTGATGGGTTGGACAAATGCTGGGTTTCTAGGCAGACCTGGTTGATTATTGAGAAAGAAGGACCCAAAAACACTTTTTCCATCTTCCCCAAAAGGTTTTTTTATGAAAGATTGTCATGGTGCCCTGGGTCACACCCATTTCACTCTCCCAGGCTGAAGGTCTCTCTGCCCAACAACGAACAACATCTCTTTTCAGAGCTGACCGACCAGACCTCGGTGTGGTTTGGCATCAGAGGACAGACTAAGGTTCTAGTCTGTGAAGGAATCTAGTTTCTGAGGGATGTTGCCAGACTATAAATGGACTGAGGCCCAGTGAGTGTGTAAAACACTCACTGGTAGCTGTTCCAGATGATGACCTCTCAGAATGACTTGTTTGGAGGACTTCACATCGCAGAGGCAAGTCAACACCAAGGAATGACACATCAAAGTATTGCTGACATAGAGACACTCTCCTCTAGCAGCCCCTGTATTCATAAGCATGTTGACAGGAGAAGAAACTGCTTTGGCGAAGCAAGATTACTAACGGAAGGGTGTGGGTGGGAGGGGTGGTTTGCCTTTATGCCATGAGTGCAGGATAAATAGCACCAACAGCTAAATTAGTACATACTGAGTTAAATCATTGCTGCTAGACAAAAAAAAAAAAAAAAATAGAGAGATTCCAGAAGTAGAAATGCCTCTTAGCCACTCATCTCACCACCTCCATCTTTTTAACTGTTCTCATAATAATAAAAGATGCTGTTGATGATAGATGAAAGCCTCCACCCACAGAATAAGTGTGTGCTTGCCAGCACTTGCAGACAGCTAAGATGTATCCCTGTCAGCAGCCTGTCCACCTGAGACATGCTGTGCATTTCAAAGTACAGGGCCCAGCCTAATCAGATAGAGAAGCTGAATACCATCTCTCGTCACTAAATTTTGTTCACTGCCTTAGAAGGTAACATGTAAATCTTCTAAATAAATTTCTCCCTGTCTGGATTTGTGTTCCCTCTTCTCCTTTGCCCACATAGTCCTATAGTCCTTCTGAAGCTAAAGTTAACCTGCGAGGCTTTTTAAAACCCTGCCTGGGAAGAGGCAGAGAACTCCGCAGAGGGAAAGCTCAGAATTCCAGTGTTCAAGCATCTCTCCCACCCTCCACTCATCTCTATCCAGCTCCCATAGCAACCTGTAGCCACTTCTCTTTCCCAAATGTGTTTCAGCTCCATGAAGTTTTGTCCCCAGAGCTCCCAGGGAATCTCTTTTATGAATCCACTGACGATCCCAGTTCCTCAGATGACCCCTTTCCTGGTGCTACTGACTCCCTCTCCCCATCTAGTTCACAAACATTTTCCTGACCTGTTAGACATGGTGCCCTCTCGTACTGAAATAACATGCATTAGGATAAGGACACAACTCTCATAAATGTGCACCCTACAGAAAGCCTTTAGGGTTGTTATATAGATGTAAGGGTTTTATTAAAAGGTTCTTGGCCTCTGGCAATCACTAATCTATCTTCTTTATCAATAGATTTGCCAGCTCTGGACATTTCATATAAATGGAATCATATGTGGCTTTTGTGACTGATTTCTTTCACTTAGTACAAGACTTCATTCCTTCTTATGGCCGAATATTATTACATTGTATGAATAAACCACATTTTATTTATTTACTTTTATTTACCCATTCATCAATTGGTGGACAATTTCTTTCATGTTTCGACTATTAGGAATAATGCTGCTATGAATATTCATATACAAGTATTTGTATAGATATATGTTTTCAATACCCTTTGGTACATAGCTAGGAGTAGAATTGCTGGGTCATACGGTGACTCCATGTTTACCTTTTGAGAGACTCACTGTTTTCTTCAGTGGCTGCACCATTTTATAGTTCCATCAACAATGTATGAGAGTTCCAGTTTCTCCAAATCCTCACCAGTTCTTGTTATTACCTGCCATTTTTATTATAGCCATCCTAATGGGTGAGATTGTGAGCATCTTTTCATGTGCTTATTGGCTATCTGTATATCTTCTTTGGAGAACTGTCTATCAATGCCTTTACCTATTTTCAGTTGGGTTATTTCTCTTTTATTATTGAGTTGCCAGAGTTCTTTATATATTCAGGATATAATCTTTATCAGACATATAATTTATATTTTCCTGATGCAATTTTGTCTAATTCCTTTTTTTTTTTTTGTCATTGGAAGAAACAGAAAAACTAAAGATTCAATATTAACATACTGATTGTATATATTCTTGGTCAATGTCCTTTTACTTCCATAAGCTGGGCCTCCCCTATCAGAAAAGCATTGAAGTAACTTTCTTAAGGTAATACCATTGAGTACTTCCCTCCAGCTTGCTTCTCTCCACCACCTGTCACTCACTCACTGTTGCTCACCTGTACTCTTTAAATACTCCTGACCAGTTTCCCTGGATTTCTGCTTACCCTTTTCCAACCCACTCTCCATCTTGAAGCCAGAGGGATCTTTTAAAAATGCACGTCTCATCATTTCACTACCCTGCTTAAAATTCTTTAATGTTTACCCATTGCTCTTAGGATGACATTTAAAAATATTAACGTGGCCTGCGAGACCTGCGTGGCCCACCTCTGGGCAGTTCTCATCTCTCGGACATCCCCTGCTCCCTGCCTTTGTCCTGGCCCCAGTGTCTTTTCCGCCTGGGAATCTGTGCCTGTGCTGTTCCTTCTGTCTAGAGTGAGTTCCCTGCGCCCCCTTTACCTAACTATCTCCCATTCATTTCCAGATTTCCAGGTTGATGTTATAACATATGGAAACCTACCTATATTTTCAGGATCAGGAAACATTAGCAGGTTTCTATGTTATAATATTGAGTGAATAAATCATTAACTGTCTAGCAAGTTGTCTGATGTCTGCCTCTGAGGACTGTGTCCTCCTGGCTTTCTACCAGCCCCAGCAACTAGCCTTGAACATTACGAGGCTAAATATGCATTGGTTGAATATATGGAATATCTGAGTTCCACTTTGAGAGCTGGTATACAATTTTTGATTTCTGCTGTGACAAATGGCCACAAATCTTGTGGCTTAGAACAACATAGATGTATTCTCTTAAAGTTCTGGAGATCAGAAGTCTGAAATGGGTCTTATGGGGCTACAATCAAGGTGCCATCAAGGCTGGTTCCTTCCAGAGACTCTGAGAGAAAACAGTTTCCTTGCCTTTTCTGGCTCCTGGAGGCCACCTGCATTCCTTGGCATGTGGCACCTTCGTTGCTTCACTCTAACCTGTTGCTTCTGTTGTCCTATACCCTCTTCTCTGATCTTCTGGGTTCCTCTGATAAGGACCCTTGTGATTACATTGGACCCATCGGATAATCCCAGGTAATCTTTCCATCTCAAGATCCTTAACTTAATTTGCAAAGTCCCTTTTACCATATAAGGTAACACATTCTGGAGATTAGGTTATGGATATCTTTTGCGGGGGGACATTGTTCAACCAATCATAGATAGATATACCAGTTTGCATGCATTTGCAAGGGTAGATAGAAACCTGGTCATTTATTCTAAGGTATGCTAAGGCTCTCTTTGGCATTTTGGGACAGTCATAATTGTCTTTATTTATAATGGACCACATCCGAATCCCCATTCTGAGCATCTGACCCCATACTCTTCTTGCCTGAGTAACCCCACTGAGACATGCTTGGACCACATAGAGGCAGCCAATTCTTTGCCCTCATCACCATCCTGAAACCTGTTAGTGCTTCCTGGCTCCCCTTTTTCTTTGTCCAGGTTAGACTCCATGGTCTATCTTTATAATCACCCCCGAGACTACCTGCACCTCCTCTGTCCCTCTCTCTCTGGAGCTCCTGCCACACAGGGACACTAGATGTAACAGACTTTACTAGAGCTAGGGCTGTCAGATAAAAACAGACATTTGAATTTCAGATAAACAAACATTCTTTCCGTATAAGAATGTCCCAGATATCTTCTGGGACATATTATACTGAAAAACAGTTGTTGTTTATCTAGAATTCAAATTTAACTGGGCATTCTGTATTTTTAATTACTAAATTTGGCAACTCTAAGTACAGCCTATGAGAGAACCATGTCACATTCCATCCCTGGTCCAGTCACCGGCCACCCCTCATCACAGGGATAGAGGCACCTCGTTCCTTGCCACACTGCTAGGCAGTCCCTGCAAACTCCATGTGCCCTCTTTTCTCCTAGGAGTCTCAGCAACCTCCCCGAGCAAACAGAACAAAACCCTTCTGTCTCCTGCCTTCGCTCCCTTTCTCTCCTCTCAAACCCTGGCCCAGGGTGCACTGGGGAGGAGTCCTGGCCTTGCCTTGATAATCAAGCTCATTAAAGTGCTTTCCTAAACAAAAAGGCAGCTCTTCCTGAGATGGATTTGCTACCCTCTGCTCCCGCTCCCCGAACCCAATCACAGGAGATGCCCAAACTCAAAAACAGCCGCAGTCAGTTATTGCTTCTTTAATAGTGCTTTTTTTCCCCTTCCCTCAGGAGCCTGGGAATGGAGTTAAGCTAGAATCAGTGGTCAGGAAATGGCAAATGGTGTATCAGACTGCGGGGTCATGCAAAATGCTCAATGGGGAACAAGGGGGAATAAGAGGGATACAGACAAACTTGGGGGAGGTCCAAGTAGGCAGAGCAGGGTGTTCCTTTTGTGCCACTGCTGCTTACATACCCAGGCTGGGGACGGAACTGTAAAGGCCCTGGACTAATCCAGAAAGAACAAGGCTACTAGTGGATTCCAAACTTTGCACTGGCAAGGTCTCTTTCTACTTATTTTCTCCTAAGGTTTTTACAAACTTCATTAATTAGAGATTCAATTTTTATAGTTATTATGCAGATCGCATCCCACCATTCTTTCATTCTTAATCCACAAGAAAAATTCTCAATTCAACTACTACATTTTTGCAATGCCAGAAACATAGCAGATTGCAACACTTGTAAAGGGTACACAATGTTCTCACAAGAAGCAATCTACCTAAAAATGTGGGCATGTCTGCTGTCTCTCTTGTTACAACTCAGCAGGATGTGTAATAAAGAAAAACTTCCCGGCAGATGAAAGCAAGTTCCTTAAGTATAAGCAAAACATATGCTTTGTTTAACAAATGTACCTCTCTCAAGATTTTAATGCAATATAAGGGTTGAGAATGAGTTTGAATGAGTCATGCTTCAAGGCAGCAGTTTATTTTATGATACACGCCATCTTTGAAAGGAGACTTTGTTAGGGTCCTTGGCCAGCTACATCAGGGGTCCCTAAGACCACTCTCATTTTTACTTAAAAATGAATATGCACTTCCCATCTTCTCTCTAATACACCTCTGTTGCATTTATTGAAAAATAAATTTTTAAACACAGTGATCTCCCTGTTATCCAAGGAGGACATGTTCCAAGCCCCCCAGTGGATGCCTGAAACCATGGACAGTACCAAATCCTATATATACTGTGTTTTTTTTTCCTACACATACATACCTATGATAAAGTTTAATTTTTAAATTAGGCACAGTAAGAGATTAACAATACCTATTAATAAAATAGAACAATCATAACAATATACTGTAGTAAGAGTTATGTGAATATGGTCTCCCTCCTTCTCTCTCTCTTCCTCTGATAACTGATCTGATAAGCAAGACAGTTACTGATTGATTAACAGCATGGAGACGCTGGACAAAGGAATGATTCACATCCCAGGCATGACAGGACAGCTCAAGATTTCATCATGCTACTCAGAACGACTCTCGACTTAAAACTCATGAATTGGTTATTTCTGAAGTTTTCCACGTAATATTTTCAGTCCCCGGTTGACTCTGGGTAACTGAAACTACAGAAAGAAAAACCATGGATAAGAAGAGACTGCTGTACATACTTTTGAGGAAAACTGATGAAGAGGAATTTTCACTCAGAAGACTAACCTTATAATCAGCTCTTTGTTCTGCTTCTGTAGATATGCTTGCTGCATAGGACCTAGGGCAGGGTAACCTCGAAATTAATGAAAGACTCATCCTCCCTTTTGCTTGTTCTGTCTAAGTAACAAATGTAACTGCCTGTAACCCATAGCAACTCTCACAGTCTGTAACCGTCTGAGGACAAATTAGCCAATTGGCCCATGCCAAGTCAGCCCCATAAAAGCAAAATTGCCCCTGAGCTCAGGGCCCAGATCCTCAGAGCGCTAGCTCTTCTGGGACCGCCAGCGTAATAATCCTGAGTTCTCCAATTCTCCAAGTGGTGCTTAGTTTCCCGCCGGTCTGATTTTTGCAACATTCCTGCAATACTGACACTACAAATTGTGGTGCGTAGTTCAAGGAGTGTGTCAAAACCAGGGGTGTTCTTGCCTTGGGTTTAGTGATCACGGGGCTGGCAGGCCCATGAAAGCTGATTTTTTTATGGATGAGGTGAGGAAACCTCAAATGGGTTGGGGAACCATCACATAGGCACACACAGAGCCAATGGAGCCTCACCAAGCCAACACAGGATCTGCCCGCCGTTCACTTCATGATGGGATGGTGGGCAAGTCACTTAATCCACCTAAAGCACAATTTCTTCAACTGTAAAAAGGGGACATCATAGCACCTACCTTGGCCATGGCCTCGGTCGCTGTGCTCCCCAGGAGGCCCTGTGTCCCATGTACACTGGCCAACACCTGACCACGCCAGCTTCCCAAGGGATGTTAAAGTCTCTTTCCAGCCACTCTCCATCCCGGAGGAATGGGGGATGCCTGTTATCTCCGCACAGAGAGAGATCCATGCCACCGGTTCTTTTTGGAACCAAAAAAATCTGCTCCAGGTGGCCTTCTGGGTCCAGGTCTAGAAACAATGGACAACTTTTAAAAGTCAGAATCTCTGTTTTTATTTTATTTTCAATCTTTAATAAAATCGTTAGTATTTCGTCTGATGTTCTATCATCATTTTAATATGTGAAAAATGTTCTTTGAATGCAGGAAAAATATCGTCGACCCGGAAGATCCCCGATGTGCCCGGTTAACATTCACCGGCCAGATGATTACGGTGTCTCCCGAAGAAGTGGAATTTGCCAAACAAGCCATGTTTTCAAGGTTTGTATGTGCTTTAAAGTTGGTTTTCCCAGAAACACATGGTACTAAAAGGCAGAGGTCAGGGCTGTGCCATGTAAAACCTCTGAGTCCGTGACAATAATGGTCTGAGCTGTGGCAGCACTGCCAACCTCACGCTGGCTGTCTTAGGTGTTTTTCCCAGTTTGCACTTGGACTTAGAATTTTGTTTGTAACATTTTTAGGTATAAATAAAATTTTTATTTTTATGAAGTGTTTAAAAAGTGAGCCACAGCCCATGCCCTTAACGATAAGGGGAGAAGGCAAGTTGGTAAGTGGCAGAAGTCTTGCTTGCTGTGAGTGGCATCCCTGTCCACTCCGGCTGGCTCTCAAATCGGCCCAACAGTTGCAAGTCTGCTGCAGAAATGGAAACCTTCCAGTGAATAGGTTTGTTTCATGGGCTCCCGATTCTTTCAAGGTTTCATTCAGAGACACCTAAGCCATTCTTTCTGCTTTCTGATACAATAACTGACATTCACTGAGCCCTTCCTCTATGCAGTTGCTTTTTGTGTGCCTAATTGTTTCCTCCCACACATTCCTGTGGTCTGAGCACCATTGTTGTCATCCCATATGATAGGTGAGGAAACTGGGGCTTCAGAGAGCAAACCACCCACAAGGCATCACAGCATCAGCAGTCAAACTGGGATGTGAACCAAGGAGCCCGGTTCAAGACTTGAGCTGTTTGTTACCTTGTGGGAACAATAGTCCTGCCTTCCTAAGGTTGTCCCAGACCCCATCCCTGATTCCTCAGCTTTTGTTTCTGGCTAGACTGAGCAGATAGGGAGCTGGGTGACCTGCCAGAGGACACTAGAGTTGGGACCTACACTCTGGGAGGGTCTTACCTCTGGCATGAACAGCTGCATCACACCCTCTCCTTTATTCCCTAGACACCCGGTCATGAGGAAGTGGCCTCGCCAGTATGAATGGTTCTTTATGAAGATGAGGATACAACACATCTGGCTTCAGAAATGGTATGGAGGAGTAGTGGACATTTCAAGGGAGGAATATTTCAAAGCAGTTCCAAGAAAGGCCTGATGGAGTGAGAAGCAAGTCCTTGGCGTTTGTGGAAAATGAAAACCTTTTAAGTGATGCTGCCAGACAGCTACTGGCTGCTGTCTCTTTACGGAAGGTTCGGAGCAGCCCTGTCATCCTCACAGTAGATTGGAGAGGGGGACTAGGGCACCCCTTGCTAAGACTGGAGACTAACGTGGTTGTTTGCAAATCCCCAATTCACACAGATACTTCACACGTATCGTCCTCGTTTACATTGTATTCAGTCCAGACTCACCTATCTGGGAATTAGTGTTGGTTGTCAAAGTGACGTGTTGAGATAGTTCCTGTTCCATTCTTTAAGACAGAAAAAAAAAAGAAGATGCCTGTATGTATAATGTGATTGCTTTGTATTGTGAGAGTATTTTTGTCGCTTGCTGTACCAAAAGCAGTGTCTTGGTTCAAAGCTCATAGCAACCACAGAGGTACTAAATATGAGTCCCAAAGCCACAATTTTGTGTTTATGGTGAGGGTGCAGGATTTTTTGTCTACGGATTAGTCATCATGCTGCTGGATTGCAAACGCATAAGAAGTACCATTTGCTAGAATGTATTGGTCACCTAGGGAACTTTTTCCTCACTGTGACATGATGAACTATGCAAGGACACACACAGTTTTGCGCACAGCCCTGTTCTATGTAAGCAGGACACAGAGGTACGTTGTTTGGGGCCGGGGAGCCAGCTTTGGCAGGAAGCTCCCTGACTCCACGGCTCATGCTTCTAACAGAGGGCTCACTTCTCTCAGGCCTGAGGAGTGGAGTCCGAAATAAAAAGCATCTCTTTCTGTGCTTTATAGAGAGGAGAGAGGTGGGGTGAACCTGGGAAGGAAGCAAAGGTGACATGTAAGAGAAAAAAGGAAAGAAGCCAGTAAGGGACGGCGTGCTCCCTGCCCAGCCTCGGGCCCGACCCTTGGCAGGGTCATCTCATTTAGCCTTACAGCCAGTGAGATGCGTACTGTCATTGTCACTTTCAGGCAAAGAAAACTGAGGCTCAGAGGAGCTAAGTCAACATCTCCAGGTCTGACTCCAGACCTCACTGAATGCAATGAATGGAGGGGTACCTGGAAGACCCATTTTTAAGAACAAAAGAGCAAGACAAAAGAATTACTGAAGTGCACAGCCAAGATCTCTTATATTAACTTCAACAGAGAATCTAGCAGTACCCAGTTTTCTGTCTTTCTGTAATGGCTATAAACTCTCTTTGGTGGGTTAGGTATGTTATATAACATAAAAATGCATCGCTACATATAGGATATACACATTTTTAAGATAAGCAAAAGCGTTACTAATGGTTACACATTTGTTTAAAAAATTAAGACATGAAGAGTTTGAGTTGTCCAAATATTTTTAAGTGCCTGTTACTAAAAGCATAGTAAGATGCACAGAATTCTTTATTCATTAAAAGCCAATTCTCAAGAGTTCCTAACAATAGCAATTTTTAATATAAAAGCATAAGATGACAGAAGATATTTAATATTTTCAGAGTTTAAAGTTATGCTACTCCCATTTTAGAGATTAGAGGGGAAAACTGGAAGGACTAACTACATACTCTGGAAGTCACCTTGAACCTTAATTCTTTGGGCATCACTACCTCCTGGTCCTGTCTTGTGGATAATGTTCCCATGCTAGGTTTGCTTTTATAATCAGGTTCCTCATTAAAGGTCACCCTTCTGCTTCAAGGGGCTTTGCAGTATGGGTGCCATTCATAACCACTGATGAATGTTATTAGTTATAGATCCGAATTACAGGAAACAAAATCTGAACAGGTTGGATAACTAAGAAGATCGTTGAATAATGTGTCTGTTTGAGACTGATGGACCCTATTCAGGGCAGTAAGTTTCAGCAAATCTCTAGAAATTTACATTGATTAAAATTTTAAAGACCATACTGGAAGTTTAGAAGTGGCAGTAAGGCAAGAAAAGGAAAATGCATAAGACTGGAAAGAAAGAAATAAAAGTATCCCTGTTTATAGATGACATAATTGTCTACATAGAAAATTCCAAAAGATATATTTTTAAAAAAAAAACAACCCTCCTAGGACTGGAAAATGAGTTTAGCGAGGTCTCATGATACAAGATCAGCACAAAAAATTTAATTGCATTTCTATGTATTAACAATGAGCAAAATGGAGACCAAAATTAAAAACACAATACCATTTACAATCACTCCAAAGAAAGTAAATACTTAGGTATAAATTTAACAAAACACGTACCGGATCTATATGCTAAAACTTAAAAGATGCTAATAAAAGAAATTAAAGACCTAAATAAGTGAAGAGATATACTATGTTCATAGATTGGATGACACAAAATAGTAAAGATATCAATTTTTCCCAGATTCAGCTATAGGTTTAATGCAATTTTTATCAAAATCCTAGCAAGGGTTTTGTAGACATATTGAAACTTATTCTTAAAGTTCCAAGGCACAGACCTTGAAATAGTTAAAACAATTTTAGAAAAGAAGAAGAAGTAGGAGAAATCACTCTACCCAATATAAAGATTTATTATGTAGTTACATTAATCAAGACAATGTAGTTTTGTTGGAGTCATAGACGCATAGATCAATGGAATAGAACAGAGAATTTAGAAATAGACCCTTAGAAATATTCACAACTGACTTTTTTTTTTATAAAGGTACAAAACTAATTCAATGGAAGGAAGATAGTCTTTACAATGAATATGCTGAAGCAATTGAATATCTATAGGCAAATAAAAAGAACCTCAACTTAAACCTCCTACCTTATATAAAAATGAACTCAAAATAGACAATACCTCCAAACATTAAATGTAAAACTATTAAACTTTTTTAATAGAAAATTTGGAAGTCCTAGAGCTAAGCAAAGAGTTTTTAGACCTGCCACCAAAAGTACAATTCAGAAAAGAAAAGTTTGATAAATTACACTTCATCAAAAATTTAAACTTTTGCTCTGAAAAAGACCATGTGAGAGAATGAAAAGATACATAGTGGGAGAAAATATTTGCAAACCACATATCCAACACAGGACTAGTGACTAGAATATACAGAGAACTCTCAAAACTCAACAGTTTTTTTTTTTTTAAGTCCAATTCGAAAATGGAGAGCATGAACAAACATTTCACTGAAGAGGACATACGAATAGCCAATAAGCACATGAAGAGATGCTCAATATCATAAGTCATCAAGGAATTTCAAATTAAAACCACTATGCACCTACCAAAATTGCTAAAATATAGTAACACCAAATACTGGCAAGGATGCAGAGCAACTGGATCAGACATATACAGCTGGTGGGGACATAAAATGGGAACAGAAAACCATTTGGCAGCTTCTTATAAAATTAAACATGCAATTGCCATACCACTCAGTAATTGCACTCCTAGGCATTTAGCCCAGAGAAATGAAAAATTATGTTCGCACAAAAACTTGTATATAAATGTTCATAGCAGCTTTTTTCGTTCTACTCAAAAACTATAAACAACCAGATGTCCTTTAATGGGTGGCTGGTGAAGCTAGTTGTGACACATCCATGCCATGGAATACTACTCGGCAATAACTAATTTAATTTCTGATATGAGCAACAATTGGATGACTCCAGAGAATGATGCTGAGTGAAAAGGCCAATCTCAAAAGGTTGCATACTATATAAGTCCATTTACATAACATTTTGAAATGCAAAAGTCTAGAAATGAAGAACAGATTAGGGGTTGCCAGGGAGGAAGACGGAGAAGGAGTGAGGTGGGTGTGACTATAAGAGTAACACGAGAGATCCTCATGGTGATGGAAATGTGCTGTAACTTGACTATATCAATGTCAAAATCCTGGTGGTGATATTGTACTATAGTTTTTGCAAGATGTTGCCATTGGGGAGAACTGGGTAAAGTCACACAGGATCGCTTTGTGTTATTTCTTATAACTGCATGTGAATCTACAATTATCTGCAATTATTTCAGAATCTACAGTTATCTCAGAGTAAAAAGTTTAATATAAACAAAATTTACGCCTTAGCTATCTCTCTTGTTGGTTCTTAATGAAACGAAGAACAGAGCTATGTGCCAAAATTTAGCAGAACAGACATTAGTTTTCTTTTGTTAAGCACTAACGTATGCATTTGTGGAAGAGATAGAAGACTTCTCTAAAAGTTTTCTAGATGTATTCAATTTAATATTGAATACAAACTAATTAGAATTCAGCAAATCTGCTGTTTAGATTTCATGCGGGACACTTAGAAGGGGAAGATATCTTTAAGTTTCTGACATAAAGATGTTGATTAAGCCATCATTATAAGTAGGTATTCAAGTCTGCACATAATGATTCTCCATGGATGTTTACAGCAAGGAACTATTATATTTCCCTTCATCTCCCTCTAAACATTGTGAGGAAGAATTCTTCTTTTGTTTCTGTGAATAAAGCTATATCTTGATCCCCATGTTTTTTATTGATGGCGATTGTACATGTCCATAACCTTGGTGTAGAGAGTAATTCTGATGTTATTTGTTTCAATATGCCTTATATACACTGACTTGTTACAAACGAGTTGTTTTTTGGTTGAAGTGTTTTTCTACAATATTTCTAGTAAGTCTATATTTCATTTTAAATAATTTAACCATCAAACACTATTCTGAAAATAAACTTCTCTAGAATAATTTATTGATGCTTGTTTGATTGCAATAATGGACAGCAAGTCAATTATTATAAAATTCGAATTATAATGAAGCTCTGTGCTGTGCGATGCATGTGGAGTGTAAAATCTATTTTCAAAGCTGGATATGTCTGTTTAACCAATGACTGTTTCATTTCTGATATGATTTCCATGCCTGATTAAATAAAATTGATATTTATATATAGTTCTATCATGTAGTATTACAAATTGACGTTGTAAGATTTCTAAGAAAATAGAGGCTGTTGCAATAAATCAGCAATTAAATTTCCAGTAGATAAGCAAAGAATTAGCCAGGTGACTTCTATCGACACAATCTTTAGGGCTCTGAATACAATGCACTTAATTTGCAGACCCGAAGGTGCTGAAGTAGCTGCACTGTGGTGTTCCCATTTTTGGAAGTATTTGCCATTTTTAGCATAGTCGTTATTCCTAGAGTTGAGGAGTACAAAAAAGCTCCATTTTACTGATGAGAAAACGTGTCCAAGGGGTCAAAAAATGGCCAAGAATGACACACGCCCACGAGAACAATTAGTTCTGCAGCTTCCATGGGCCACCCATCATACTCCAGCTTCTCAGAGACGTTCCTGTCCCCACTCAGACTGACCGGCCAGCCCACTTCACCCGGGCCTGAGCGTTCCCCAGGACATGGGATTTTCAGTGATAAAGTCAGGAAAGTTCTGGGTGAACTGGTGGACTTGTCACCCATCCTCCAGTCCAGCTCGGGCCCCCATGTCCTGAGCAGGTCATCTCCAGAACTGCCCCAACAGAAACACTTGCCTTCAGACATCTCAACTCACCCTCATCATCTGACTCACAGTCTCTAGAAGCTGTTAAAATGGCTAAAGAAGAGAATTTCAGTGATATAAACAAACTTTAACACTTCATGGTTCCCAAGGGTTCATAGAAGTGTAACACAGGGCGGAAGCTTTCTTCATAAGCTAAAGCAGGTGTTCTCAACCCCTAGACCAGCACAGCACAGGACAGCACAGCACAGCACAGCAGGAGGTAAGTGGCAGGTGAGTGAGCTGAGCTTCATCTGTGTTTGCAGCCGTTCCTCAGCGCTAGCATCACCACCTCAGCTCCACCTCAGATCATCAGGCATTAGATTCTCATAGGAGCACCAGCCCCTGGTGCCAAAAAGATTGGGGACTGCTGGGCTAAAGAATGAGCTACAAGGAAGTAAGCATAGGGACCAGAGCTGCCTTGCCATTTGGGGGCTGGCTGACTGGATATCCTGCATTTCTACTCAAACAGAGCATTTACAGGGACGCATGTAAGTTGTGGTGTGCTGACAGGGCACCCTGGGCAAGACTGGCTCCACCTTGGATCTGGAAATTTATGTCAACAAAGGTGACCAACAACAACAACATGGTGGGATGACGGTGGTGAACAAGGCACTGGCCTCAGGATGCTTATGTTCTGTAAACAACATAGGTTTTGTAAACAGGTTTTAAAGCCAGGGAATCCGATAATATCTGCAGGTGCTGTTCCATCATTCGGCCAGTCTCCTCGACGTTCCCACCATTTTCTGTTGGAAGCACATGCACACCCCAGCCCGGAGAAATCCAGTGTTCATCTCTGCACCTCAACCGAGAAAAGCCACAACTGCAAGAGTTGGTCCCACCTTAAAGCTGGTGTCCACATCCTCAACTGGGCCCTCCATGCTGCCCGAGGACCCTAGCATGGTCCTCCCTCCATTCTCTTAAGCAGATGTTTCGAGTTTTCTCCACCATCTTCAGCCATTACAGCCCATACCTTCATTCTCCTCATTCTCAGCAAAAATCAATCATGCTTCCCAGAGGACATTCTAGCCTTCAGATGAGAGCTCCTTGTACCTTCTTAGAGAATATTCTACAACAGCACAGCCCCTTTCCTTCTCTTCTGCTCAGAGAGCAAGGCAAGGTTTATCAGAGGTAGAAGCTGGTGAGATGGAGGAAGGGCAAAACAAGGCGGAGGTTGGGGTGTTTTTTCAGGGTGGTAGACATGTCACATCATGGGAACTAAGCTGCAGAATGAATGAAGTGAAGGCAGGAGAGGGTGATGCAGAGAGAAGCCAGACCATCGGGGGACCCAGTTAAACAAAGAACAGCTGTGATACTTGAGTAAATTAGTTAGAACAGAGAGAGCTGTGTGACCCAGGAATCTCCAGAGCCAAGCCATCAGGGATGACAATAGCCATGGCTATAAAAACGGCTGTTGATGAGACCAGAAGATGGTGCCAGGCTGAGTCAGGTGCCATGGTCAGTGAGTGAAGAAGCATGAGTGAGCAGGAGGTGGGGAGGTGCCAGCGGGAGGAGATAAAGAGGCTGATATGAGGCATCGGAGCCCATCCTGGTGTCAGCTCTTGCTGAGATTATCCTAAAGACATAAGCTTTAAAGGATTCCCTTTGTTCTGTCTCATTTAACTAGAGAAGTAATGATATATAAAGCAGTAACATGGGCTTTACAATAGACCGGCAGAGCTTGAGGCCATTGTTTCCTAGCTCTGTAAATTTGGGAACTTAGTGAATCCTTTGAATCTGTTTCCTCATGTATAAAATGAGATGATTATAATATAGTGTCTGGCGCACCATAAAGGTTAAAGAAACAGTGGCATTCGTACGACAGTGTTTCCACATTGTATATTAGTCATTTGTCCACATGCAGTCTCCTCAGCAAGGCTGTGAGCTCCCAGAGGTTGACTGACTGATGTCACACATGGTCCCATTTCCGGCTCATGGTAAGTATTGGGCAAATGGTTGTGGCAAGATGGATGTGTTATCTGCAGCTTTGGGCCAGCGCTTCCTCAGGCCTTAGTGGATATCTCCCCCTCCTGCTGTGAATCTCCTCGCTAGTTTTCTTGCTCCTCATTGAGGTCATCTGTCTTCCTGACCCCTTCCACATAAACAGCCGACTTTCCCAGAGCTTCTAGCAAAACTTCCTAGCTCCCAAACCTGGCAATTTGTTCACCTGGCTGCAGAAAGAATTGCTCCGCCCCCTGGTGGCTGTACCTGGGAACCTCACCTTTCTCAGAACCCAGAATCCAAGCGAGAAAGAACTCTGGGTCCAGAATGCAGAATCCAGGCCAGAAACTGTGGGCCCAGGAGCCACCTTTTGTGAAGCATCCCTAGTGGACACACATACACCCAAGCTCTCCTCTTTGAAACTATACTCAGACCGATGTTTTCTTGCCCACAATGAGAGGACAAACACAAATACTTTGTGAATGAAAAAGGGGTTACATGGCAGGCCTGACAAGCTCAGTGACCGAAAGTAACCTGACAAGGATGATCTAATCATAAATTCCTAACTGAACTGGTCATGATAGGTAGTCACGTCCCAGGCCTACAGCTTCCTTAGTAAAAAGTTAATCTTTACCTTAAGTGAGCCCTGCCCGTTGTCTATGCATCTAGGTTATTATACCTTTGAAATGTCAAAGTAATTTTCTTTTCCAGATTCCTTAGAGGCATAACCTCAGGCACCAGAGCTCAAGGCTATGAAACCCCTGGTTATCTTGTTATCCGCATACAATCACTATTTACTGTAAATGTTAGATGTTAACTCTCCTCCACCTATGGATTAAAAGTGGATATCTCTCCATTTTACTTTTTATCCCATCCTAGAGATTCCCCCCCTTTGCTTTCTCCTGCCTCCTTAATCTACCATCAGTGGATTTCATGTAACCTTCCTTATGTTTCCTTCTTTGATTCTAAGTGCGTAAAAAGAAGGGCCAAACTGCCATTCTCTGGAGCATTTTCTCAATCCATTGTGATCTTACCTCCAAGCACGTCCTCAGTTATGGGCTCAAGTAAATACTTATAAAATTTTTCTATAAGTTAGGACTATCTTTCATCAACAACTTATGACATTTTGATAGTGACATTTTAATTGCATATTTGAGTTCATTCTAAATTATTTATTTGTATTTGCATTATTTATAAAGGACAATTTAATTATTTAATTACAGCAGTTACTGTAATTGAACTCCTGCTATGAGCTAGGCATTTTACATACTTTTTTTTTTTTAATTGCGTTGAGTTTTTACAGCCGCCCAGCAAGGAAAAAAATGTTTCTGTTTTCTATGTTGGAAACCTGTGACTCAGAAAGTTCTCAGCGGGAGTCACGACGGGTGGAGGCCAGTGGGTGCTTAGCCCAAGACTGTCTGACTCCAGCCTTTTCTCCCCACTTTTAATACTTTGGGGTGTTAAAGAGAAAACCACAGGCCCAAAATGGTGTCACTTTTGTGCTAAAGCCCATGATACCTAACTGCCGTTTTGACCTAATCAACCCGCCTGGAATGTTCTGGTCAATACCAATGAGATCATCTGTCACGGTGGGCCCTTTCCATCCCCCATGGAGAGAAGAGAAAATCTACATGATAAAAACCCTTGTCATTCTCTCTCCCCACCCCCAAGGATGTCCTGGTCTAAAGCTAATGCTGTCTTTCCTTTTATCAATAGCTCCCTTGCCCCACCCTTCTCCCTGTAAAAATCTTCCATTTTGCACACCCCTCAGAGCACCCTTCTATTTGCTACATGGGATGCTGCCCAGTTCAAGAATTGCTTATAAAGCCAATTAAACCATCAGATTTACTCAGTGAGATTTTGTTCTTTAACAGGAGTTTTAAGAAAGAGCCCAGTCTTGTCTGCATAGCTTTCTTTCTCATCCTTCCATTCCCACCCCGGTGAGTGACCATGTCTGGTATGGCCGCAGGGTCAGGCAGGGCTGCTTCCAGCAGACATGGGACCATAAGTCAGTGAAGAACTTACTGAGAGTCAGTTCCTGTGTTAGCCCTTCGCCAGCTGGACATTCATCAGTCCTTGCAGCGACCTGGGAGGTCAGCCTTCATTCTATTTGCCAAGTGAAGAAACTTGCCTAGAGTCATGCAACTGGTAACTGGTAGCACCCTGTGTGAGCCCACACTTCTATGTCCACCCTCTGAATTACTACCTAACATGCTTCTTTATGTGGTTTTCAGTATCAAATTGTGAGTCAATTTTTTATTTTGATTCGGTACTACAAGAACAATAAATCAAATGTGGAGCCACAGCCCCCAGAGAGGCAGGAAGATTTTGCCATCCTCCCCACCCCTAGCCCACTTCCTCTTGGAACTTTGGCTCTTCCAGCCCTGCCAACCACTTTGGAGCTAAGTCCCTGCATGAAACTCCTCTTTACCTGAAACATCTAGTGTTTCTGTTTACCCGATTTGACACTGACTAACATACCTTCTAACGTAAAAGAAATGTCTGTGGCATTGATCTCTTAGTTTCCCATGAAATAAAAAAGCATTTGTGTTTTCATGACTGTGTCTCACATCTCCCAAGTTATCATATAATATTTTAATGACTTTTTAATGCATCCTCTGGATCTAGCTTATGAACGCTACCTTTTTATAGATGCTTTTGAAAGAATTATATAATTGACCTAAGAGCGTTTGGGAACAATAAGATGATATGGCTGTTTTGGGTTGATTTGTTTGTTTTAACATAGCAATTATTTTTATTGTATTCATCCATGTGTGCTACATTCTAAAAAGTAGCTGATGATCTTTTAATAAAGACTCAAACAACTCTTGCTCCAGACATTACACTGAGAAAGGAAATATTCACTCTGCCATGAATCTGTCTGGCATAACAAATTTACATGAAGCTAGCTGCAAAGTTAGCTAAACACAATTTTTCTCCCAAGGTTATGTGACAGCTGTAAGATGTCATAACAAACCACTTTTCGAGTGACTTCTGCTTTCTTGTAGAGAAACCGTGCTCTAGAATCAGTGGCTGACAGAAACTCTGCAGTTTGAAATCAAAGCAGTAGGAAAGAACCATTCCACTTTCACCAGGAAGATCTGTCTTTAACATAGAAAAGTTATTTCCGTTTCTAACCCAGGTGTTGCCTCCAGACCAGGCTTTCTAGAAAGGGCATTATACAAGTATCTTAACTTCGTCATTTCCAAAAACAGGGCCCTGAGTCCACTTTGCAGTTGAGACTCAAAGCTGACCCCTTGCACATGGCCTTGTTTGCCCTGAGGCTATTCAAACATTGCTCCATTTAAATTTTACCTAAACTCCCTTCCTCCAAATCAGCAATGACCTTATCTCTTCCTTTGTTTGGTGAAATGCCTTAGGACTCTGCTGGTACACAGTCTCCTTCATTTCCACGAATCAATGAACCCGACTTTGTCCCACATGAGTTTTTTCCTGATGGCTTTGGCTGAACAAGCTAGGACAATATCCAAAAACCCAAATGTTCCCACTGCATAATCAGGACGCCTCACCTTCCTTCCCAGCCACCAGGGAAGTGAATTATTATTCAGAGTTATTTGATGAGCACATACACTGTTAAAGAACAAAAATTCAACCAAGTAAATTACAGATCTAATTGGCTTGATTAAACATTTATGAATCAGGTAGCAGCCCATCTAGTAAACAGAAGGGTGTTCTGTGGAGCTGTACAAAATGGAAGGCTTTTATGGGCAGAAACAGGGTTAAAGTGTGGATTATTTCAGGCAAGGTCACCTTCCTTTAGGGAAAGGTAGTGGGGGTGGGTCTTATCAGGCAGATTATCTCGCTAGTGCTAAAAAAGAAATTCCAGGCTATGGTTTAAAATTCCACTCCTGGGAGAGGCTGAAACTGCAGTTAGGTTAGGTATTAAATCTTGATGGAGTTTAGCACAAGTGACTCCATCTGGAGCCTGTAGTTTCTTTTTTAACAAAACAAATCAAAAGAGTAAAATGGATTGAAGGGATTAGTCACGTATATTCAATGACAGGCAAACATGATCATCTTTCTTCCCCAACAGAGAAGGCAGCCAAGTTGCTCTTATAACCAGATTCAGTGTGTCTCTCCCTAGGAGATGGTGATGAGTAAATGCTGTTAAAAAAAGAAAAATGAGGAGGAGGAGGAGAAGGAGGAGGAGGAGGAGAAGGGGGAGGAGAAGGAGGAGGAAGGAAAAAAAAGAAAGAAAAGACTACAGATCAAAATGGTGACTGGCTAATCTACATCACCAAACTAGACAAAAAAAGGGGCTCTGTAATAAATGTAACCGAAAGTCACTTCGCAGGGTGATCTGGTCATAAATCCCTAATTGGGCAAGTCGTGGGGGGGTCATCATACCTCAGACCTATAACTTCTCTAATGAAAAATTACCTTTGCCTTAAGCAAGCCCTGTCTATTGTTTCTGTGCATCTAGGTTAACACACCTCTGAAAAGCCTCTTTTTCAGACCCCTTGGAAGTGCAACCACCCTTGAGAAAGCACATAATCTTGTTAACTACCCTGTGACCCCATCATTGAGATTTTCTTGCCTTGCTTTCTCTCATATTCATGTAATTTTCCTTATGTTCCCTCCTTTATTCCAAATGTATAAAAGAACCTGCAAACTGTCGTTCTGGGAAGCATTTTTCTTTGTCTGATGAGGTATTGCTTCCAAGCGTGTTGTCTGTTTGGCTCAAATAAACTCTAATAAAAATTTTTCCACAGGTTTGGTGGTTCTTATGTCAACAAAACCAAGCTTGACTACAGTTTCAGCCTCTCCCAGGAGTGGAATTTTAAACCATTAAGGCTGAAATTTCCTGATCAATACCAGTGAGGTAATCGTCATGATTCAACTCCTGCCACTCTCTTCTCCCAAAAAGATGACCTGGTCTAAAAAGAATCCTTTCTTTTCTTTTGTTGACAACTCTCTTGCCATGCCCTTTGGTCTATAAAAAAGCTTCTATTTTGTGCAACCCCTTGGTGCACTTTTCTACTTGCCAAATGGGGTGCTGCTCAATTTACGAATTGCTTAATAAAGCCAATTAGATCTACAAATTTACTCAGGTGAATTTTGTTCTTTAATAATGCTTAATATCACTGATAAAGCTATATTTCAAGGCACTGTTCTATAAACCATGAGATGTTCTGTCTCCAGACCTTTATTATGTGTCATTTAATGAGAACTTCTCAGTAAGTTTTTAGATGTCCTGCCATGGCAACCAATAATTTTCATACGGTCTGCTTAGTTCATTTAAATTGTATATCAATGTTTTATCTACTACTGGATAACAAATTACCCCAAAACATGGCAGCTTAAAACAAAAAACATTTTATTACCTCACAGCTTCTGAGGCCAGGTATTCACATTATGCACACTACTAGAATTTTTAGGGAATTTCTATTAAATCCAGATAAAAATAAAGCTGGTACTCTTTTTATTTGAATGAAGATATTATCTATTTAAGTAAAGTTAATATGAATGTAAACTTGTGAAAGCTTTCGTGTTGTTGTTCTCTTCGTTGTGTGTGTTTTAGTGCATATCAGTGTATTCCTATTCCTCAGATCTAGAATACAAATATGACTTGTAAGATCTGTAACCTACGGAAACTGTGCAAATCAAAAGTAGAGTAAGGTTATAATAACATCAAAATATTTTAGAAAAAATGGTAACAATTAACTGTTCATTTTGATTGTGCCTAAATGGAATATATATATATATATATATATAACTATATATATGTAATATAGTTAATTTGGGATCCTAAAGTGACCTTCTGCTGTACCAATAACCTCTGATGGAAAGGTCAGTTAATGTAAATCAGTTCCCTTCTCCTGATAGGTTTTCTTTATTTAAAATAGAAAAGATAAAGAGGGAAGACATTTTCAATTCTTTTCTAAGATGAATGGTATGTAGTCCAACCAGTATATGTTTATATTTGGTATAAAATTGGACATGCACTCTTATAATCTGTCAATATTTTTCAAATACTTCATTAGAATGTAATAAAAGATAAAGCAGTGTGGAGAACTGGCTGAATCCAGGACAGTGAATTTAAACAGATTTGGGCTCAAGTTGTGACTGTGCCACTTACCAGTGTATGACCTTGGATCACACAGAGAGTACTTAACTTCTCTGACCCTTCATTTTCTTAACAGCAAATTGGAAATAATAATATGTAAATGCATAGAATTCTGAAGACTAAATGAGATGTATAAATAAAACCTTCTTAGTGCTGTGTCTTGTGTATCATAATCATTCTTTAAGTAATAGCTGTATTAGTCTACCAACACATTAAAAAGGCGGAGCTGCCGTACACGAATATAGAGCAACTTCATGTGCCCATTGGTCATGAAAAGCTAAAAGTTCTGTGAACACAAAAGAATAAGTAAGGAAATAATAAAGCTCTATCTTGAACATTTCTATATTTATTTTCCTTTCATTTTTTTCATTAATCTGATATACCTTTGTCCATCTTTTATTTTTAGTCTTTCTGAATCATTTTGTTTAGAGTATGTTTCTTGTTTGTACCAGGAAAGCTGAATTATTATTTTGGGTCTATTTTTGTGACCCAAAATGTAATTTTTAATCTTTTAGCAAATGAGTTAAGCTCATTTGCATTTATTGGTATAAATAATATGTTTGGTCTCAACTCTGTCATGATATTTTATAATAATGTGTATTTTATTTGCTGTGCTCTTTTTGCTGCAAGATATACATTCTTTACTCTTATTTATTAAAAAAATCGGTGAGGGGGACTTCTGGTCAAGATGGCAAAGTAGAATGTAGAAGGTGATTTTGATTTAACTAAATTGATTTAATGAAAATAAACCCTGAGGATGGAGAAAAAAAATTTTGGTGTTTAGGAAGGCTTACGTTTTTGTTCTAGTAGTTACCTTTGTACTTATGCCTTTTTTTCTTCCACAGTGTCTAACCTGGTATTAATTCCATCCAGTGTACATTTCATCTCTAGAATTTCCATTTCTATCTTTTTTCTATCTTCCTTTTATTTACTTAATATATTCAATCTTTTCCATCTTGAATATACTGAACAGTTCTATTAACTATTTGCTTTATTTACTAATTCTATCATCTTTTAATTTCTGGGTCTCTTTCTATTGATTTATTTTTGTCCTTACTATAGGTCATATTATTTGCTTCTTTACATATTCAATAACTTTTATTAAATGCCAGAATTTTTAAATTTACTATCATATCTTAGGTGCTAGATATTTTTGTATTACTATAAATATTGTTAAGCTTTGGTCTTGGATAAAGTTAAGTTATTTAGAAATAGTTCGATCATTTCTAATCTTTTTTTTTTTTTAACATTAATTAGATGGGACAAGAGCAGCCTTCAGTCTAAAGCTAAGATTACTCAATTACTGAGGCAATAACATCCTAAGGAAGTAGTTGGGTCAAACAGCCAGTGCAAACAAGTCTTCTACACTTTGTTTCACCTATCAAGTGATTACAAATCATGCACGTCACTGAAAATAAAAACTACCCAAGATCTAAGACCTAGGAAAGAGATCTCAGCATAAGCAGAAACTTAAGTAGTCGATGAAAAATCTTTAAATATCCTTGAATCTAGGTGAACCAAATAAGTTTTCAATGTGAAAAAAAAATATTTTAGGAAAGTTTTTTTTTTAATTGAGGAAAATTTACATAATAGAATTAACCATTTTAAAATACACAATTAGTGGCATTTGGTATATCCACGGTATTGCACGACCCAAAAAAATTTTTTTTTAATTTATTTCACAGACCTTTAAGACACAGAATTATTCCCTATATATTAATAAAAGACTCCAATCATTTTAGCAAAGAGACTAAGTATCAAATAGCTATTAAATAGTGATAATGCTGTCTTTTCTGATGCCAACCGAGACATCCAAATCCCTTCAGCTAAAAAGTCAACAGAGAACAAAGGGGCTCCTGATATTACTGGTGAGGAAAATGCACACTCTCTTTACACAATTTAATAAATCAGTAATGCCCAGTGACCTACGGGGTGGATAATGTTCCACAGGCTTTTCAAGAGAGAACAGTCAGAATTTCCAGAGTGAATCTGATAGATATTAATGATGTTAGCGGTAATGATTCTGTGCCGATGTTTGTAATTTTTAGTACTAAGTAATTTGGTCTTGCAATTCTTCTGTCAATTAGCAGCTTCAAGTCTAAGACCCAAATATCTGGAAAAGCTGACAAAATGGTATCTTATCCTCTGGATAATTTGAACATAGACACTCTGGAACACTTAGGGATTTCACCTATTGAAGGAGCACCATTTCTCCTCTTCTACTTTGAAGCTCCCATCAGTGCCTCCCCTTGGCAGAAGCTAATAGGAAGTCAGCTGGTGAGAAAGCCTGGGACGCTCAGATCCCACACTCCAAGTTTATAGACTGTCAGCCTTAACATTACAGAACCAAATTGAAAAGAGACATTGCAGATTTAATAGGCTATTGGTTGCTAATTGGTGCAGCCCACTCCTTCAACTACTCATCATCTGTGCCCTTCAATACACATTTTAACATCTGTTCAACAACAGCAACAAACCCCATTTCAAAATGCAAGTATACCTTGTACAAATAAAGATATTCTCACTCTTGCTCTGAAAAGGGGAGATTTAAAATTCCATCAACCACTGTATTCCACTCTGGCTGATATTAATTTCTGTTCGGATGTTTTTGTGGGGGCACAAAAAATAATTTTCTCTCCCACTTCCTAAATTCTTCTAGCTGTGCTAATAATCAAATTAACAGGAGACAGATTAAAAGGAGAAAGTGTCCAAAATTTATTATGGATATTCATTCAGGGGTGCCATAAGAACATGAACCCCCAAGATGCTTTGAGCAGTTGAGGTTTGTATGCCATTTTGGACAAAGGAGAAGTGGGGCAGGGGTCTGGGATTTCAAAAGGAAAGCAAGTTATTCATAGGTAGGCAAAAAAGAGACATGTAGGGAACAAATTCTTTCTGGGCCACCCCTAAACAATGGAACACAGAAGGAAGTTCAACAAACAGGCTTTGCTAGATTGCTCCTTGTCGCCATATTTAGTACATCTTATGATGCTAAGGCAATCCTCCCTTCCTTTAAGCAGGTGTTTTTATCTGAATTGCTTTAGGTAGGTAAGGGGGAGGGTAAAAGGTTCTTTCTGACTCTCATTTCTTAATAATAAGCCTAAAATCAATATCCCAAAAGGCATATTTTAGAATGACAAAACTTTGGTGCCCCTTATTCTGTAACCCAAAGACCAATTATAATCACTACCAGCATTCCTCATATAAAACAAAGGAGGGAAGGAGAAAAGTTTAGTTAACACAGATAAATATGAAACAAGCAAGGAAGAAACTATAATAACCACTACAGTCTTTGTTATACAACTGGTCACAAGGCCACAGCTAATATCTATAACTTTCTTTTTCCACTATCCATTTCATGTTTCTTTTCATCTCAGTCAGCAGTTCAGGTGAGGTTCATTACCCAGGCGAGTGACCCAAATCTTCTTTCCTGAAAGGTCTTGTTCCTTAGTAGTCCTACGTTTGTTAGTCTCTGCAGCCTTCCATTACATCGTACTAAGGGGTGTTCCAAACATCATGCTCCTGATCTCCTTTATGTTCCAGGAGCCCTTCTCCTCTCGATAATCAGATCCAATCACCCAGATAACCTGCCTGTTGGGTCAAGGGCATGAAGAACCCTTATGGTCAAACAAAAGTCCTCTGTAATAAGCCTGCCCACCAGCTGGATGGCTGATCTCTTTGGGAATGGTGCCATATTAGGGACTACACATTGACATCTGTTTTGGGCAGATCTAGCACACAATAGTTGCGGTAGCAGGACCGGCCTCATGAGAAGAAGTTCAAGTTGTTGAGTCCAAGTATTACCTACATCCCTACCTGCACTAGGCAAAGGTGGGGATGGGGAGGGGTGACAGGAAAAAGGCTAACTGACATCCACGGAGTAGGACGTCTTGTCTTTCTGATAAGTACAGCCCTCCTCTGCTCTTTGGTGAGTATTCGCATGAGATATAAATACCTTCACAATTTTTACCCATTCCAAGGTTTCCATCTACCTTCTCCCTTCCCAGACCTCCTTGTCACCAATCTTTTATTTTCCGGGTCTTTGGCTATCAAGGCAAGCTAGATCATCTCTCCATTCAAGCAGTTCTACCCAGAATTTCCCTTCCCTGTTGTCTTTCAGGGACCCTTCAGATTGAAGCCACAAAGTTGCAGCTGTCCACTTCCAGCTGATGTCAGCATATCGCGAACTAAGCCCAAGCTTGTTTGTGTTTTTCTTCGGTTAACTTGTGGAAAACTCCCCATGAGGGTGGGTTATTTGGGCTGTAACATTCCATCTCAGAACTCTTAGAGCCTTTCTATCTAGATCCTGATCAATTAAGTGATATTCATTGGGGTTGGTTATCGGTTCCACTTGAAAGAAGAAAAAGAGAGATGAAGCAGATTCAGAAATCATAACTTCACAGTAGCCGAAAAAAAGGAACTAATTCAGAAACTTCCTCCAAAAACCTAGAGCCTACATGAGAAATAGTGAGAACCTAAACGAGCTAAGAAAATTAAAAGACTATAGAATTAGGTTTGGAGCAAATTGGTCTCTTTCCCTCCTTATTAATTCATTTATTGATTTTTTCCTATTTTTTGCCTCGTTTATCCATTCTAATATTTATTAATTGTCTACTTTATGCCAAGCACAGAGTGGATATGCGAGTGAAAAAAAGAGTCCATGGCCTCATGGAGTCAGGTTGTTAGGAGAATTAAATGGGGTAATACACATAAAGGGTTTTATGTGTATTACTAGCACATGGTAAACATGAAAGAAATGTCAGTTATTCTTCCATTCTATTTTTTACCCACAATTTCTCACAGAAAGAGAAGATTTAAGAGGGGGAAGGGGTATTAGGGGCAGGCAATCCAGCATCTTTATGTTACAGACATGGAAATAGAGGCCTGGAGAAGGTCCCTCAGGGTGGCAGGACCCAGATCACAGCCTGAGACCACGGTGAGCACTGGAGGAGATTTGGGAGATGACAGCACAGCATTACTGAATCAGACTAATGTAGGGAGGAGGCAAGTGAGTTAAAATGTTAATCAAGCTACATTCAGAGAATGCAATGTGCTGATCAGCCCTGCAGCCAGGCCAAGAGGACACTTGCAGAACAAAGGAAGATTTCTGCTGGGACTGCTAACTACCCATTCCCCACACCTGTGAAGGGGAAACAGGAACCAAGAGTCATTCCCTATGGCTAAAACCATGGGGAATCTATGGATTAAAGGCTGGGAACTGCCAGCAGGCTTTCTCTTTACATATTTCACACTATATACCTTCCCCTTCCTTGCTATATGTCCATATCAAAGGAAATGGGAACTAAAGAATGACATACGAACTGAATTCCCTGAATACTCAGGGTCCCTCTCAGTGCCTTTACTCTCTCTCATTGTCCTTGTCTCTCTCTACTGTCACTGTCCCTCTCAGTGTCCTACTCTCTGCCTCTGAGAGGAGACCACGTTCTGTCAGTGGAGTGTTACCTCTTTTCTACTAAACTTTCCTTTTGATTCTAACTTCGGAGTGTGTCTTGAATTCTTTCTTCATGCTCCACCAAAGGACCCTCTTCTTTCCTCGGTGCAGGGCTTGGTCTCCCCGCTACTTGGGGAAATTTGCCTTATCCTGCATCAAGACAACTGAATATACACTAACCCCATCTCTCCCTAATTGCAACTTAGGGCAGGCCTTATTTATTTATGATAATGAGGAGAATCTTGAGAGGTTCGCTTGAGACATTGAACGTCATGTGCTTTTGATGCAGGAAAGTGGTGATGGTGAGGGGGTGGAGACCAAGCCCTGTAGGGTATTCAATTTATATATCATTCTTTAGTTCCTGTGAGTTATATTATAGTTTAAAAGATTTTATGAACCCATTTCCTTTGATATGGACATACAGTGAGGAAGGGGAAGAGTATGTAGTGTGAAATATGTAAAGTGAAAGGCTGCTGGCAGTTCCCAGCCTTTAATTCATAGGTTCCCCCATGGTTTTAGCCATAGGGAATGAATGATTTTATTTGTGTAGTGCTCCACTTAAAGACTGTTTTCCTGTTTCCCCTTCAAGGTGGGGGAATGGATTGTCAACAATCCCAGCAGAAATCTTCCTTTGTTCTGCAGGTGTCCTGACCTGGCAGCAGGGCTGATCAGCACATTACAGTCTCTGAATGTAGCTTGATTTAACATTTTTAATTCTCTTGCATCCTCCCTACATTAGTCTGATTCAGTAATGCTGTCCCTTTCACTTTTGCCTTTAAGGGACTCCCCCTGAAAAACTGAATACAATGCAACCAGTGGAAACCACCTCTGCTTAACTGAAGCAAAGGTAAGTCTTGAAAGGTTTCAGGCATGGCCAGATACTTGAGAGAAAGCCAAAGTTCCTGGCCTCTGAACGAATGCTCTCCAACCATTCCAGTTTTGTGCTGCTCCAATTCAGGTCCTGGGAGGAAACCCCACCTCCACCCCTCTTCAGACTAACTTGAGTTACTTGCCAACCCTTGAGTGCGGGAGGAGAAACACCCTGAGTGACTCCCCCACCAAGACTGTTTCCAGTGTAGAGGGCTATTTCCAGAAAACAAAACAATGGGGCTCCTGGCAGAAGAATAGGAAATGGACCCTGGGTGGGCACACCCAACAAATGTCTACTACACTTATCTCAGTGGCCTGGTCACAAGACTGTGCTCCCTAGTTAAATCTTAATTCACTGAGACTGTCCCTTTGTCTCCTTATTTGTTAAATGGAGAACAGGAAACCTGCATGTGATGGCTAATATAAATGTCAATTTGACTGGACTAAGGGATGCCCAGGTAGCTCGTTAAACGTTATTTTTGAGTGTGTCTGTGAGAGTATTTCCAGAAGAGATTAGCATTGGAATTGGTAGGCTGAGTAAATCAGATTGCCCTCACCAATGCAGGTGGGCATCATTAATCAATTGACAGCTTCTGAATCAAACAGTAAGTTAGAGGAAGGGTGAATTTTCTCTCTCTGCTTGAGCTGGGACATCTACCTTCTCCTGCCTTCAAATATTGATGCTCCCGGTTATGCCTTTGGATTCAGGCCAGGACTTACACCATTGCCTGCTTCCACCTCCCCCCCACCCTCCGCCGCCCTGCCCCCAATTCTCAGTCTTTTGGACCCAGATTGGGACCATCAGCTCCGGGATTGAAGACCAAAATACATACTTCTATTTATGTCATAATCAGCCTCTTCAGTGGCTAGAGCAATGCCATTGAAACTCTCACCTGACATCAGCCCTTCTTAGCCTCTGGGCTCTGATGCAAAGGTTCTACATCAGTCCAGGTTCTTCAAGAAGCTGACTTCAAAATGAGTTTAATGGTGCAAGGATTTTATTATGCCTGTGAGAGGAGAGGGATCCGTGAAAAGGTTAGGAGCAATATTAGATCCCACGCAAGTTTGGCCCCAAGTGAAGGAGAGAGGGAGGAAAGACTGGCTGGAAGTGTCCTAGACCTCTGTGTGATGTAAGGAAGTTTCTGTAAGACCAAAGGAGAGCCCTCAAGCCAAAGTCAGCCACCAGAACTAGCATCTCTAAGCATCAAAGTCAGCCCTAGCATCTCTGACTAAAGCAGCCAGTCACTGGCTGGGAGCAGGACAGCAGCAGTGGTCAGTAATGCCCCTTGTAGTTTGAGGTCTGTGAGATGTATTCTGTGGCCACAACAAATTCATATTATAAATGAAAACTTATGATACAGAAAGTTTTACAAAATTTTTTATATTTATAATTTATAATACTATATTGTAATAGTAAAGGCATGTTCTGCCCAGAAACATGAAATTCTGAGCATTTAAGCCTGTTGACTATAAATGTTCATGTAATATCTAAATGATTATTAATTTTGTCTTGTACCTTCCTTGTGGGCGGGGGCGTCTCTGTTTTTTTTTTTTTTAAAGCCCATGTTGTCTGCTACTGAAATATTAGATACTACTAATGGATGAAAGATCTAAATTCTATATTTTTTTACTTCAGGCTTAGCAATATAAAAATTTGTTTCTGAAAGAAGTATAATGACAGTAAATTGCATCTGACTCTGTTGCTGATGCCCAGCTTTACAGCTTCAGAACTTATTTTATTAACTTATCTATGAATTAATGTGCCTTCCATGGATTGAATTCACATATACCTGGTTTATAAGCCATCATGCCAATTTTTTAATGTTCCAAGAAGATAAAATCTTCATAGTAAACCACAACTGTGGGCTTGATATTAGACCTATTAGATCTTAAGAAACCAAATTAGAGATCAAGACCATAAGATAAGCATGGGGACACAGGGAAGAAGAGGGGGAGCTTTTATGGAGCTCCTCTGTGCCATAGGTAGGTGTGGTGAGCGTCTGCAGGGAAGAGCGATCTAAGGTTCTGGTATCTTCTCTGGTACGTGGGGATAGGGGAGCTGCTGACAAGGCACTGACTCAGCCTTAATAATAACACTCTTTCTCTCCTAATAGTTCCTCCTGCTTTATGGTAGCCAGTTAATGAGGATTTTGATCTTGCTGCTCATTTCCTTCATTTGTTCAATAACCACTTATTAAGTATGAGTATAGTAATTATTCTGGGTATTGGGACTACAATGCTGAGTAAGAAATAAACCAGTTCTTTACTTGCATTGATAATGTAAAATACGTAGCTAGCTGATGAGATTCTATCTCTGGAAGACCCCGCTATCTGCTTTCTTCACTTCTCCCTCCAGGGGTCCCACCTGGGTGCTTAGTCCAACTGTCTTTATCGCACATTCTTGGATTTAGACTCAGTTGGGCTCCAGTGGTCTTCAGAAATCTGCCTGCCCATTTCTGGTGGACTCTGCCCCTCATTCCCTAGCAATTGCTTCAATCCTTTCTTTTCTTCTCAAAACCCAACACCTGTCCTAGTTTCAGTTTCTATTCTCACTTTCTATTCTCTTGAGAAGCATGAGTTGCCCAGTGAGAACATCTCTGTATCACACTTACCTTTCCTCCTTCACTCTTGTGTTAAAGAAATACACTTTCTTTGTTCTAAAGTTGCCTCTTCTACCTCAATCGCACCCTTTTAGCAACTTTTTGTGGACTCGATCCATCAACCACTTCCTCTAACCTCCATCCTCAATCTCCCCTATCTCTGTTCCTTCTCCTCAGCCTACAAACATTCCCATTTCCCCCTCTTCAAGACAGAAAATGCTTCCCTTAATCCTTCTACTCCTTGGAATGACCAATCTTGTTTCTTCTCAGCCATCTTAAAGTGGTATACACTTACAGCCCCCAATTATGGCCAACATAATCCTTAGAGTCTTCTTTCTCCCTGAATGTTTATCTGCCATTTTCAATGTCTCTTCTTCATTCTCTTCCCCTTCCCAACCACCACTCCTTCTTCCCTTAAGGTTCCCACCTGGCTAAAGGTAGGTTTTCTATCTTCTCCTTTAAGTAGATTCCCTTGATGAGCATCTCAATCCTTGTGTCTGCCTAATCATCTCTGAACTGTCACCTCTCAAATTCGGATTGCTAGACCTCATCTCTCCCTCAAGTGGGTGACCCACATAGTCTGTGCACCTTTCTACTGGGAAGGCTTGCCAAGCACCTCAAACTCAATTCAAGCCAAATTATCACCTTCTCACCAAACCAGTTCTTCCTGCTGCCTCCTCTACTTTGCTTTGTCACCGTGGTCTTTACCAGCACCCTTTCTTTCCCTTGTTCATATTTGAGCAGTTTTTAAGACCTGTAGATGCTGCCTCAATCATAACTCTTTATGCATTGTCATTTCTTTCAGATCCCACTGCCACCATCCTGGTTCAGTCCCTTATTATTAGTTTCTTGCTATTTAAACAGCATCCTAATTCATCTCCCTCACTCCAGTTTCTTTCTCTTTAGATGCTTGCTCCTCAAAGATACAAGGTTAATCTTTTAAATCAAAGTAGAACCATGTCACTTCCTGGTCCAAAAAATATTGAGGGATTCCTACTGTCCACCAAATGGAGGACGAACTCCATGCTATTGAATCTAGGTCCTCTCTAATATGAAGTACTTTCTTAACTTACCTCACTCTAATTTCTGGACTCCACTTTTCATTCAAAATCGACCACTTACTGGTCTCCAAAACACAACCTTTATTTTCCCATTTCCCCTAAACTTTTGCTTATACCATGTTCTGCCTCAAATGCCTTATCTTTTCATCCTACCCATTCCATCGAAATATTAACCATCATTCATTGCACAATTAAACAAGAGGCAAAGGACCTGAGGAGATATTTTTTCAAGAAGATATACAAATAAATGACCAACAGACACATGAAAATGTGCTCAACATCACTAATCATCAGAGAAATGCAAAGCCAAGCCACAGTGTGATACAGCCTCACTCTTGTTAGAAGGATCATTATCAAAAAGATCAGAGATAAGTGTTAGCAAGGGTGTGAAGGAAAGAGAACCCTGTCACTGGGAATATAAACTAGCACAGTCACTACAGAAATCAATATGGGATTTCCTCAACAAATTTAAAATAGAACTACCATATGACCCAAGCAAATTAAAGTGATAAACTAGAAAAATATCTACTTAGCACAAAAGAAGGCAGAACCAGAGGAAATGAAAAACAAAAAGAACACCTTGTGTGTGACATCAAAACACAGTTATATTTTGAGTCCGTTAGCAAAGAATATGATCTTTTTAATCACAACAGCAATGTCTCATGAAATCTTGTATTCGCTTGGTCCTCCACTGTCCAGTGAAAATAGCCACTAGCCACATTTGGCTATTGAGCACTTGAAATATGGCTCGTCCTATTTAAGAAGGGCTAGAAATATAAAACATACACAGTAGTCCGAAGACTTTGCACAAAAAAAAGTGTAAACGATCTCAATTTTTTTTTTTTTTTTTGCATCTACAGCACCTGGTCTTTCTAGGTGGTCTCCCATCCAAGTACTAACCAGGCCTGACCCTGCTTAGCTTCCAAGATCAGACGAGATCAGGCATGTTCAGGGTGGCATGGCCGTAGACTCTCAAGTATTTTTATATTGTTTATATGTTGAAACATTTTGAGTATATTGGGCTGAGTAAAATATATTATTAATATTATTTTCATTTGTTTCCTTTTTACTTTTTTAATGTGGCTACTAAAAAATTTAAATTTATATATGTGGTGCATATTGTATTTCTCCTAGGCAGCGATGATCTAGTATATTGCAAACAATTTGACACATCCCAAGGGAGGATGCCAGAGTTGGCATCACAGACAAGCAGGAACCCCAGAAATGCTGGCAGAAATTTTCTTCCTAAAAATTCATCATGGGGAATTTTTAGAGAAGGGTGTCAAGTTTTATTCATCATTTATAATGCTGGCAGTGTTTAGAAGACTAAAGAGGTAGTAGCCAGGCTACTGTGTAAAGGGGTGCCCAGGCCTGGGTTTAATTACAGCTTGATTCAACCCTGGTGAGGATGTTTGCTAGTGTTCCAGTTCATGGCCTAATGATAGACATTACCAAACCACTCCCTGCCCAAGGTGGCATATTGATGGGCTCTTTCATTAATGCTTATTTCAAATAGTGATTGAAAAGTTAAGAGAGGCCTCTAGGCACCTAGAGGGCCTGGTCCACTGAAGCCACTGTAGGCCTACACTGAGACTGCAATGAGCCTCAGGAGATTTCTTCTTCTCAGGAGTCACCCTGGATTTTCTGGTTTGAATTAAGTCCAGTAGACGTTCGGCCTGGGGCAGGTGCTTCTGGAGACTCTGGTGATCCATCTAGGAGGTCAGATGAGCAATGGAGCCTAGCAAAGGTCTCTTCTTTGTGCCTTGGTGTCCTCTGCCTTACATGCACCTACACACCTAGACAGAACTCAAAAGATTTTATAGACCTAACAACCCAGGTTTTATTTAATCTTGTAATATTTATTTTATTACCAATAAAACCATACAAGTACATCGAAGAAAATGTTTAATATAGGAAAAAGGATTTTTAAATTCATAGTGAAATAAAACTAAATTCAGAAAATTCTTATTCACTGATAGTACCAACACTGAGAACAACCACCATTCCTCTATGAACAATTAATTACATGATGTCCACTCAAGTTCTTTTTTAGACATACTTGGGTTGTGTGAAGATGAATATGTGTTTTTCAGTTTTAATGTTATCATTAATTAATTCATTCACTTATTTATCACTGCTTATCTGGGTATGCAATTTGAGAGCCACTGTCCCTGCCATCTAGGAAAAGGTGTTTAAGTTTCTTTAAAAACTTTTTTTCAATCTCAACAGAATTCCAATATGCGTATAGTCCACATATAAATCAGATAAGTGATATTTTAGTAGCAGAATCAAATTTTGTCATTTCAAATTGATAATATTTATTGCAAAATACTAATTTGTTTGTTCACCTCTCTTTGCTCACATCATCCTACACCCTTCCCCAATTCAAGTAGGTGCATGACTTCATGTTCCTTTGCCTCTGGAAATTTTGTTCTAAAGCTCTGACACCCTTTGAAGGGGGTCCTAGCCAGTCTTACAGAAAAAGAAATCAGAAGGCCTGTTAGAAATGTGAATTCATCCAGCCTTTGATTCAGAATCTCTCAAGGTAAGGCCCAGGAAACTCTTTTAACAAGTTCTTCATACAGTGAATACACACATTAAAGTGTGAGAACTCCTGGTATATGGGAAGATTCCAGAGGCCAAGGGGTGAATAGTGTGCCTGTGGGGATAAGTAGAAAAAGAGGGAGCCAGTCCTGGAGATAGGCAAAGTTCCAAGGCCACACAGGAGGGAGGCTATTGAGATCTCAGGTGAGGTGGTCTAGGGCTCCCCGGCCCAGCAGAGACTCCTCCAGCCGCCCATGACAGATAGGGAAGCAATGTGGAAAGGGACTTTAAAGCACCACCAGAGACCTTGACAGGGAGAGGTCAATGTGTCCGTAGTGGGAGCCCCCCACCCACCCAGCCCCAGCCCTGGACTTTTGACCCTGCTGGAGTCTACCACATTTTGAGGGACCCAGTGCTGAGTGACACACACATCATAGTACTGAGCCCACGGTCTGATTTATTTGTATTAAAAAAAAAAGGAAAGAAAGAAAATCCCAGCACTACATAAAAGTCTAAAAGAACAAAGAACTGGAGACTTCTTACATACCTGAGACTGTAAAATTGGAAACTGAGATTCTCCCCCACTACATGTACCTTAAAGTCAATAAATGAGACCAAGAGCCATTTCGATGAAAACAAAATTCTTTAATTGGGGATTATGATATAAAATGCTTTCAGTCTTATTAATGTAAGGAGAAGACAAGAGAATTAAAATGTTAATCAAGCCACAATCAGAGACTACAATATGCTGATCAGCCCTGCAGCCAGGCCAGGAGGACACCTGCAGAACAAAGGAAGATTTCTGCTGGGACTGCTAATGACTCATTCCCCACACCTGTGAAGGGGAAACAGGAACCAAGAGTCATTCCCCATGGCCAAAACCGTGGGGAACCTATGGATTAAAGGCTGGGAACTGCCAGCAAGCCTTTCACTCTACAAGTTCTTACCTTTTCACACTACATACCTTCCCCTTCCTCACTATATGTCCATATCAAAGGAAATGGGAACTAAAGAATGACATAGGAACTGAATTCCCTGAACACCCAGGGTCCCTCTCAGGCCTTTACTCTCTCTCATTGCCCTTGTCTCTCTCTACTGTCACTGTCCCTCTCAGTGTCCTACTCTCTGCCTCTGAGAGGAGACCACGTTCTGTCAGTGGAGTGTTACCTCTTTTCTACTAAACTTTCCTTTTGATTCTAACTTTGGAGTATGTGTTGAATTCTTTCTACACTCTCTGCCAAAGGACCCTCTTCTTCTCTCAGTGCAGGCTTGGTCTCCTCCTACCAAATCGGAGAAATTTGTCCTGTCCTGTATCAGCCTTACCCACTAAGGTATTTCTTTATTAGAGAATTTATGCACCCTAAGAAGGAAATCCTCAGTCACACTGATGGGTGGCACTGGCTTCGTTTGTACAGTATTATTTGAGTAAGCCCAACACAGAATTACAACTTTCCCAATTAATACCATTTTGAAAAAGTTAAAGTATCTGTAGAGATAAAATATCTATCTCTAGAACCTCCAGAGAGTCTGATTTAACTAATCTGGGGTGGGGCCTGGGTAAAAAGAGGAAAACAGGAAAGAAAAGGCTAGTACAATTATAAAGTTTCTGGTTCGAATAAAGTAAACTTTGGTATATTACATATTTAAGTGTGTTCTTAATGACAACTTTGAAAGTTGCAAGTCCCTTAAGGATCTATTACAGCTAATGTGAGGGCGTGACAAAGTAAGCCATCTATAAGTATAATGCTAGTTTATCATGTCTCAAGGGGCAAGATCAAAATCCAGGCACCAAGAGGAATTGTTTTCAGGTGATTAGATCAGTGGTTCTCAAATAGGGGTGTGCATCAGAATCCCCTGGGAGCTTGTTAAAATCCACTGTTGAACCCTCCTCCCTGGTCACCCTCCCCAGTTTAGGATTCAGTACGTCTGGGGTGGGACCCAAGAATTTGCATTTCTAACAGATTTCCAGGTGATGCCAATACTGCTAGTTGGAGGACCACCCTTTGGGGGACACTTACAGCCAACTGGAGCTATCCTCCTTGACCAGATGTGCTTGCGAAAAGGAAGATCCCCAGATGCCCCATCAAAGATCTTCTAGGCTCAGACCAGGATTGAAACACTACCTAATTGCTTCACACTAGGACTGACTGCACATCACAATGATCTGGGGAACTTTTTGTGACCTCGAGATGCCTGGGTTGCATCTGCAGAGAGTCTGATTTAACCTGTCTGGGGTGGGACCTGGGTGAAAGGCTGTTAGGTCTTCCATGATCACAGCAACACCTAAGATCCTTTTAAATAACATCTAGGCCTGGCTCCACTCCAGTCCACTTATCAGAATCTCTAAGGGAAGTGGGCCTTGGGGTGTATGTGTGTGTGTGTTTGTCTTTTGTTTTTAATAGACTATTTCTTAGAGCAGTTTTATGTTTACAGAAAAATTGAACAGGAAATACAAAGAGTTCCCATATGTCCCCCTACCCCCACCCTCCACCCCCTCACAGGCTCCCCTGCTATTAATATCTTGCATTGGTATGGTATATTTATTACAACTGCTGAACACTGATGAATTGATGAATATTGGTACAATATTACTAACTAAAGTCCAGAGTTTACATTAGGGTTCACCCTTTGAATTACACAGTTCTGTGGTTTTGCCAAATGCATAATGTCACGTATTCACCATTGTAAATGTACAATGGTTTCGGCCTTGCTATTTTTAAAAAGCAGCCCAGGAGATTTGTAGGTACAACCAAGGTAAGAACCACTGACTTAACAATTATCAAGGAGCGGGAACAAAATAACTGAGAACTTTCCCATATTTGCTATTTTTAAAAGTTCCTCATCTCTTTCTCAGTAATGATCAACAGCAAAATAAAAAGGGAACAGGGAGTCAATTTGAATAAAAACCAATAAAATGATGCATACCCAAATAAAACCATTATATTATTTGCCAGTCAGATTGGCAAAGGTTGAAAATTTTGCTAACACACTACATTGGAAAGTACTCTCTGATGTTACTGATGGAACGGAATTTGGTAAAACCTCTGTGGGAGAGCCTTTTGGCAGTATCTACCCAAATTACAAATGCACTAACCTCTGCACCCACCAATTCCACTTCTAGAAAACTATCCTTTAGACAAATGTGTAAATGAGCATATGTGTAAGGTTATTTATTGAAAAATTGTCTGTAATGGCAAAAGGTTGATAACCTAAATATCCATGAGTTGGAGACTGGTTAAATAGATGGAACATTCATAAGAGACACTATATAGCCTAAGGAAGTTCGCTCTTTATGAATCATTATGCAAAGATCTTCAACAAATAAATAGGTGAAAAATGCAAGGTGTAAAGTAGGTTACAATATTTGACCACTTGTGGAAAAAAGGAATGAAAAGTAAACATATAAATTAATTTGTATAATTATAAAATTGGTCATATTGAAACGATCAGCAAGAAACTAGTAACACTGGTTTCTCGGTGTGGGGTAGCTGGGACAAGGATTGCAAAGACTATACTGTATTTGTAACCTCTGAATTTTGAATCATGAGACTATTACATTAAAAAGAATTTTTTTATTGTGCTTATCCTTAGGTCTAGCAATTTCACTATTAGGAAGTGATCCTTTGGGGTAAGAATTAAATAAATGCAAATTTTCATTGATAAATATTGATCAATTTTAAATATTATAATATGGTAGTATAAATATGAAAAATTTTGTAAAAATTTCCATATCATAAGTTTTTATTTATAATATGAAAAAATAAAAAACAACTCGTATGTCCAAAAACAGGAACTGATTATAAAAACTGCTGCTTTCAAATGATGAAATACCATGTACTCATTTAAATGATCACGGAGAAGTGCATTCATGGGATAGAAAAAAGTTCATGAGACTTTGCTGAGTTTTTAAAAGGCAAATAAACAATATGCCTTGTATTTTGTCATTAAAAAAATATTTATAAGGATGTAGAAAAAAGACTGGAATGTGCTGTACCAAAATTTGACATTATTTCTCTGGTATAAATATGATATAATTATAATTATGATCTTTCTTTCTTTTACAACAAACATGTATTATTTATATAATTATTTTTTTAAAGCCAGGGAATGGATTATAGTCTCTAAAAAAAACATTTCCTACTGTTGTAGCCGCCAGCCCCCAAAAGACACACGGACCACCAGAAATCAGTGAGTTATAGGAAACACACTCTTTATTCAGCTAGCTGGGTCTGCCAGGGGTACGCAGACCCCAAATTAAGCAGCCCCGAAATGTAGAGGTACAGGGTTTTTAAGCCCTAAATCCCATTACTCATTCTGTCTTAAACACAAAGGTCTATTTTTCTCCTATTCACTACCTGTCAACCCACAGGTCGGTTGTGCAAGCGGGGGTACAGAAGCAGAAAACTTATTGTTAGAATGTTATGTTCCCATGGGCGATAGCCAAGCAGTAATTTTCCAGCCAGCACACTACCCCCAAAAAAGTTCCCTAGAGAAATGGCTGACTTCAGAATGCAAAGAAGGTATCTTAAAAGTCCATCGATGGGAGAATTTGGGCTTCAAAAAGAATAACAGCGAAGGATTGAATCTTTGTAGGGAGTTAAGGATTCATTATTTTGAAAATTGATAAAAAAAGAAACATTTAATTTGGCTCTACTATACAAATTGGACCTCAAGGTAACCCATTTTTGGTGACAGGTAGTTTCTCTTTAATTAAGTATTCCAGCAAATAAAGAAGGAATGATAGGAATAGAATATTGCTATTTTCTAAACCCTTAGTGAAATAATAGATTTAGGTTATGATCATTAACGGCCACTAACATTACAGAAAAGAAAGCCACCCCAACATGATGTGTTTCCAGATGGAAGTATCCAGCACCACCTATGAAGTATTCTTGCCCCCAAATCCAAGCTGAATCAGATCAGATCACTTGACCACCAGTTTACAGAAATATACAGGATAGAGAAATATGCTAAATTATCATCAGCCGATGTAATCAGCCAAATACAGAATGTGGGAAATTATATAGAACAAATCATTCAATTTCTTCAAAAAAAAAAAAATAGAAAAGAAAAAAACAATGAATAAAAGAAACTTGAGAGACACTTCGACCAACTGCAACGTGTGATTATTTGAACTCTGATCCAAATTAACTAAATGTAAAATAATATTTAGGAGATAATTGGGAAATTTGTAGTTTTCTTTCCACCCTTCTAAATTTTTATGACTGGACTAATAATCAAATTAACATGAGACAGATTGACAGGAAAAAATTAACAAATATATTACATATGTACCTATGAGGGCTGCCAAAGAATGTGGGACCCAGGAACACTGGGCAGTTGAGGTTTATGTGCCTCAACTCAAAAGAGCTGGAGCCAGGGGTCTGAGATTTCAAAGGGAAAGCAGGCAATTCACAGGTAGATGAGAAAGGGCAAATATGTGGTAAACAAATTCTTGCCAGGCCACCCAGAAACGGTAGGACAGGAGTCCAACAAAGGGATTTGCTTGGATCCTCCCTGTCTGCTGCACTTAATTCTTACATGCTAAGGTAAATCTGCTAGAGTTCCTTTTCTGAAGCAGGTTTTTCTATTTGAATTCCTTTAGGCGGGTAAAGGGGGAAAGGGTGTCAAAGTTTTTTTCTGAGTTTTTTATTTCTTAAAAATAACCAGCCTAAAATAATCAATATCCTCAAAAGGCATACTTGGGGGTTGTAAACTCTGCTCCCTCTCAATGTCTGGGATATCCTTCAAAATAACCTAATAGAGGCAAGTGGAAGTGGCTGGGATATACTTAAAATGAAACCACCCATTGATCATTGTTGAATCTAAGTTATAAGTGCATAAAACTTCATTATACTAGTCTCTCTTTTGGAAACATTTGAAATTTTCCATAACAAAACAATTAAAAGAAAAGATAATGACACCTGCCTCACCCCCACCCCCCAGCATAAAGAGTATGATGGGGTGAGGCCTATCAGCTTTTCTTCTAGGACAGTAGGTAAGGGGAATTGAAGAGACCAAGTGGCACATGGTAGCTGGTACAGGAGATGAAGGCCTTCGGGGTCTGAGTGGGAGGTGACGGCTTTGGATTGTGAGGTAACCAGCTGAGGCCTGGAACTGGTAATGAAAAACAAAAACAGAGAAGCTAGGGTGGGCCTAAGGGCTCAACAGCTCTAAGACCTGTTCCTATTAGCCTGTTGGACTTCTCTGAACAAGCCTCAATAAAAAGAGTATTTTGTTTATTTAACAAACATTGACACTACTAGCTGAGGTAGGCTCATGGAAATGGCAAAGACACAATCCTGGCCCTCAGGAAACTTATAGTATTACAAGAAGGCTAAAAACTGCATTTGGAAGACAGTACTGCCAGTCCAAGACTAACGAGTAAGTAAGCACAATCTGCTCATGAGCAACATGGGAACTAGGAGGACCGCCTGTTTGCTTTTAGGAATCAGTGAAGCTTTCACAGAAGATACAGCTTTTGAGTTGAAAAGTGAAGACTAAGTTGGTGTTTGCAGGACAAGAGCCAGGAGCAGAAGGATTTCAGAAAGAAGGAAATGAATTTGCAAAACACAGCCTGAAACCGCAAAGGCTTGTTGTGGGGACTGAAAGTATTTGTTTCGCTGGAGCCCACTATGGGGATCCTAGGACCTGTCCCCTATCCTGCCATGACCACCATACTTTATATCCCTTATTCTAGGCCTGGGACAGAGGAAGCTTTAAGCCTGGGTTCCTTTCAGGCTTTTAAAACTAGTTTCCTGATAGGAAAGGGAGAAGAGACTCCAACTTCAAGAAAAACTTACAGACTGTGGGCCAGACCGCATTTTGGAGCACAATTTTAAAAATGCAGTCCGAACAAGACTGGTAACAAAGAGGAACGGTGAGAGGTTTTAAGGCCCAACAAAAACAGCTGATGTGAGTGGCAACACCTACTTCCTACCATTACAGATTCTTGTACAAAGATGAGTCAGTGATTTCCTGCAGCAGTAAGGCTTTGTATCCACAGCAGGAATATATTGACTATCACCCAGTATTTACATCATCCAAACAACAAATCCTTTTCTTTTTATTTACTTAATTATTGTACAATTCATGTTTGATACACTTATTTTTAAAAACTACAGCACTTGAGAAAAGCCCTAAGGTTAAGGAATCAATTAGCATTACAAAAGTAGTAACAACGGATATCTGGAAAACATGGGTGTAGCTTTGGATTGTTTTTTAAATTGGATTTTTAACTGTGTTAGATGAGCAAGGCCTTCTCCGTGTGCCTTGCACAGTAAATTCTTCATAGACATCCGCTAAGTAATTTTACATAATCGCGCCCCCGCGCCTAGCGGAGAAGCTTCCCGTTTTTCGGGAGGCCACCTCCTTGGGTTCCGGAACGGCAGAAGTCCTCTTGCACAAACTCGGCCCCAGGCCATAGGGCCTGGCGAGCGAAAGCACCGCACCGGTTGCCCGCACTCTCTCCTCCGCCGGCTCGTTCCGGTCCGCGGGCACCTCGCCGGAGCTGGGAGGGGAGGGGCCCGGAGCCCAGTCCCTCCAGTCATCCCGCCCCTCCGCTCCGCCAGGTGCGCGTGCGCCGTGGCCCCGCCCACCGCCCGTCTTGCTTTTCCCGGGCTCGGTGGCCGGGCTCGCTTCTGCGCGCTCCTCGGCGTCCTCACAACGCGCGTGTCCTCTGGCACCTGGGAATCGCCCAGCCCCTGTCCCGCCCACCTCCTCGTGAGCCCGGCGGCGGGGCCATGGCGCGGCGGTGGCGGCCCGAGGCCGGCTGCGGGCCGCGCGGCGCGCTGGTGTTGCTGGCGTTGGCCCTGTGCGCACCCGGGGCCCGGGGCCGGGCGCTCGAGTGGTACTCGGCCGTGGTGAGCACGGAGTACAGGGACCCGCGCACGAACCAGACTGTGTGGAGCGTCGCAGAGAGCGGCCGCTTCGGCGACAGCTCTCCCAAGGAGGGCGCGCAGGGCCTAGTGGGCGTCCCGCGCGCGGCGGACCACGACCCCGAGGGCTGCTCGCCTGACACGCGCTTCTTCGTGCCCCCGCCCGGCGGCGGAGGGACCGCGCCCTGGGTCGCCCTGGTGGCGCGCGGGGGCTGCAACTTCAAGGACAAGGTGTTGGTGGCGGCGCGGCAGAACGCCTCGGCCGTGGTGGTTTACAACGAGGAGCGCCACGGGAACCTCACCGCTTCTATGTCACACGCGGGTAAGCCGGGGCCTGGGGCGGCGGACGGGAGTGTTTTTTGCCTTGCGTTCATGGCCGACGGCCTTCTCGACCTCCACTGGGTCTCCGCGGGGTGGGGGGTATGTTCCGGAAGCGGGGGGGTGGCGCGACTTTGATAGCCCCTGGCGGGCAGGAACTATTAGGTAAGCACTGGATTTGGCTCGGTGTGTCCCCTGGGCTGCTGTTAGGAAGGACGCCAGCCTCTCGACCAGATTAGAACTTGGCCTTGGGCCCTTCAGGTGAAGGGAGATGCCCTCCAGAGGAGGGCAATGTGCAAACGGAGGAAATTAAAACCCGCAGAAGCAGGAGTGTGGTTCTAGCCCGGAGTCTCATGATAGCTTAGCATGAGTCCCTTTCCACTTAGTATCTTTCAGAGTCTGGTAGGGTAGGAACTGAAGCTCTTTTCCAGCGCACTCCAGAGTCTGGCAGCCCTTCACCAGGCTTGGTGACACTATGGTTTTTGGACTTTCACAAACGTATTTGAATACTCTAAACTGTGAGTCAGAAAATCTGGATTTAACTCGAGTCAGAAAGCTTGGATTTAAATTCGGGCATGTTGTCTAGCTCACTAGCTATCAGGTTATAATTGTGGTTCGACTGCCAATCATGTTTGTTTAGTCTTGAGTTTAGATGAAATTTTTAAAGCTGTGTTCATTCAAGAAATGACCTGGCTCTTTGCCAGGTGAGCCTTCATACAGTCATGTATTCCAGAGGAACCAGCAGTAATGATAGTTTAAAAGTCCTGTTTTGTGGGATTTCATCCTCAGAGCTGAACTCGAGTGCGGTACCATCAGTACAACAGGAGAGAATGTGTTCTGTTCTGCCTTCTAAGTTTGTAGCTCTAAACTTAATGTTAATAAAATCTTTTTAAAGTTTCTTTTGCTGCAAGTCGGATGTCTTTTTTTCCCATACTTTTGTCTTTTGTTCTGTTCTGGTTTCCTGAAGGCAAGTTTGGAACCTAATAGTAAAATGAGGACAGAAAAGTGACTGAATTTGGCCCGTTTTAGCAGTGATAGGAACGGAAGTGATTTGAGAGGTGAGGGTTGGGGAGGTGCTGAGAATTGGGCAGAAACTGTAGGGGCCCGGGAGGGGGAAAGATGGATGGATGATGGTAAGCCATATTTGAAATGGATGGAAATGATCTGGTGGAAGTCAGCATAGAGAAGAGGAAACTGAGTCAGGCCTTTGGGAAGGCAGGAGGCTGTGTCCAGAATACTTGTGGAGGGGCTGGCATCAGATAGCAAAGGGAAAATTCTTCAGTTGCAACAGAAAGGAAGTGGGTTTGGAGTGGAAAGGGAACAGATGTCCATGTGATAACATTGGTGCAGTTATTCCTATGATTACAAATCTACCTAATTGTTATGGTACCCACACCATGTTTCCACAGGACTGTCATGAAAAATCCTGTCAGATTTCACCTACCACTCCAGATACAGCCTTTTGCTACTGTTTCCCAAGTTTGATAGTTCTGTTGAAGAAAAGAGGTTAGTGTGTCAGGATTCTCTGATTCTGGCTCCTTGCAATAACTTCTCAGTCTACAACATCTTAATGTAGATTTTTTTTCTTTCCAATGGCAGACTCATCAACCTAAAATTTTCTAAATCTGTTCACTGCATTTTTTGATAATGACGCTGACATCTTTTCCAGGCTCAAGAGCACTTGATATAACTGTGGTTCATTGACCTTGCTTGCTTGTGTTATTAACATAGTTCATCCAGGCCCAGAAAAACACCTCATAGGTGTTTATTTTAAATCCTCTTCTCGTGAGCTTCTGTTCCCATTATCAGTGTCCATTCTGGCCTTTTGACTGTGAGAATAATTCTTTTTGAGGAAAAAAGACAAAAGTAACAGCAATTTTTAAAAAATGTGTGTAAGTACTCAGTAGTAGGCACTGTGTTGGGTCTTCTCTATACAGCGGCTCAGTTAATCCTCCTGACAGCCCTTTAAAGTTGATATTTTAACCCCATTTTACCAATGAGGAAACTGACATTAAGAATTTAAATGACTGGCCCATGTAACAAGGTGATGTATGGCCAGCTCATTCCTTGTTGTGGGAGGAGGGGCTGTCCTGTGTATTGTAGGATGTTTAACAACATCCCTGGCTTCAACCTACTAGATTTTAGGCACATCCCCACCCCAGTTGTGACAGCTGAAAATGTGTCCAGATATTGCCAGTGTCCAGGGAGAGAGAAGGTGACAAAATCATCTAACTTTTTGAACTATTGATTTAAAAGGTAATTTGGTAGCATTGTGACTAATGGGTTACACAGAGGAAAAGCTGGAAACAGAGAATCCAGTTAGAACATTCGGCTAGTACAGGTAGAAATATAAGGGCCAGTTCCATAGTGGTGACTGTAGAGATAGAAAAGAATGACTCTCACAGAACTTGGCCCAATTGGGGACAAGGGTACAAATGTATGACTTTTTGAGACTGGAATAGAATTAAGAATGGAACTTGGCCCAATTGGGGACAAGGGTACAAATGTATGACTTTTTGAGACTGGAATAGAATTAAGAATGGAATGAATGTGAATGTCAGAAGAGGAACCAGCTTTGACATACATGAATTTGAAATGTTATACAGAACCTTGAGGGCACCTCAGACCTAGGTTTCCTGTATTTTTCCGGAATATGCCTAGAATCAGTAAAAACCTCAGATTCAGCACTCCTCCATGTCCCTCTGTAACACTGGTGTTCTACAAGATAGGTAGAGATAGCTGCTTGTAAAGTTGAATTGTGAGGGTCTTAGGTAGAATTTCTCCTTAAACCTGTTGCTTGATTCTACTAGAATCTGGTATACAGTATTTGGATATATATCAGTATTTTATTGTGGCTCTGAAATAAATCACGACTTTAAAATGATGTTCTGTCAGAACAACTGTAAGGACTGTTAACACTAAATAATGCCCAGAGTTGATACCCTTTAGCAGAAAGATAATGAACCCAAGTATTGTGCCTGCTTAGGGACAGAAATGCATAGGACACGTGCCTGCCTTTGAGGAGTTTGAGAGGCCTAGTGGGAGTGAGAAACAGAACTTTCCAGACAGTATGGTTTGGACCTTGACAGAATTCTGTGCACAATTGCTTAGGAAGCGTAAAGGAAGGACATCTAATGTGGAGATTGCAAAGATGACTAGAAGTTAGTTTGAACAAGATGAGTAAAAGTTGATATATGTTAAATAATGAAAATGAAAGCTTTGATAGAGTATTGGCCTTAGTGTAGTTACTTTTGATTAATAAATAGAGTGATTTTTTAGCTAAAATCTTGGCATAGCCTTTTGGGAAGGGGCCAGAGTTCAGGTGGGAGGGGGATTGCAAAGACGTGTAAGAAGTCCCTGACCTTAAGAAAAATGTGTATTTTGTATTTGCAGAGTACGAAGAATAGTCTTTTATGAATAATAAATTCTCGATGATCTTTAATGCTTATTCCCACAAATGATCTAAAAATTTAGTTTTTAATTTAGGATGTATTTTGGTGCTATAGGAAGACAAATGGCACCTGGCAGCCTCAGAAGGTGGAAGTAACTGGGACAGTTCACGGAAAGATTGTGTTTTGAAGGACAAGTTGGAGAAGTTGTCTCTGGGTATGTGTGATGATGTGTGGTAGGGGCGGATGGCTATAGGACATTCTGGGTGGTGGGATTAGCACTGCAAAAGGCTGAAGGCCTGAGATAAAGTAATGCATTTAGGAAAACTGCAAAGAGTTCTCAGTAAGACTGTTGAATAGTATATTCAACAAACAAAATATTATTGAGCAAGCCAAATTATCCAAAACATAATTTAAAATTGCAAGAAGAGTCTACAGCCATGCCACCCTGAATGTGCCAATCTCATCTGATCTCAGAAGCTAAGCACGGTCGGGCCTGCTTATTACTTGGATGGGAGACCATCTAGGAATACAAGGTGCTGTAGGTGTTAAAAAAAATTTTAAATCGCGAAAAGAGAATTACATTTATTTTGGGGTTCTATTCACTCACCCTAGCCACCCATGAAAGTATTCTGTAAAGTAGCTTCGGGTTACAGAGACATTCACATTCATATTTAGTGTAGTATTTCCCCTGCAAAGGAGTTCATTATATTCTCCTTATTTTGGATCATTTCAACTATAATACTAGAAGATATGCCAATTTTTCAGATAGATTCATTTAGAAATCCTTCTGTGGGTCATCACTGTGTGATGCTGAGCTATGAAAACTAATAAAACAGGTAGTACTGGTCTAGTGAGGGAGACCTATAAAGAAATTATAGTAAGTGTATAAAAAGATATCTAAGAGGCTTCGATTCATTGCCTACTCAAAAGAGTGATTGGTGCCAGAAAGCCTTAGGTTAAGCTTGTGCTGAATCTTAAAGATTTAACCAGGAATTCTCCAGGTTGTGGAGAAAAAGGTAGAAAGAGTATGGAAGTTAAATTATTGGAAAAAAGAAAACCTGAAAGTTAATGGATTCTCTTGCTGGAACTTTAAAATGTATTTCTTGCTGCTCGAATTAGTTTTCTAGAACAGAAATCTAATCCACTACTTTAAATATTTTAGTAATTCTCATCTTCTTCAAGAGAATGTTGGAGTCTACTTTAAATAGTTTACTTGGGAGGAGAAATGGTACACTAGACTCAAATGTCAACCTCTAGAATTTTGAAGCTATTGACTAAGATCTTTAAAAATATTTTTGTATTTGTTTTTGACAAGGTGGTAAGAGGAACACAAATTTGAAAGGAAACAAATACAGTTTTTTTTTTTTGTATAGAAAAGTTTTATGGAAAATTTAGCTTGCTAAAGAATACTATATTCTGTATGATTATTTAACAGGTAAGATTTTTATCATGTACTGTGTATAGAGACCTTGAGCTAAGTGTAAGGCATAAATAAAACTGCCTCCAGGAGCTCTCCTATCTGTGGAAGTGTAGGTTCTTTGGGGGAGGAAGGGGTATTGTGCAGATGACTTTTTTTTTTTAGTCAAATGTGATTACTATAGCAATGTTAACACCTAGGCAAGAAAAATAATTCTAAAGGCTTTTTCTCACCCTTCCCAAGGGTTTTGAATGTGTGTGCCTTCTGGGAAGAAATCCAGTTGTCAGTTTGGAAAAAAGCTGTGATGTACCATCATGTGCTACTAAGGAACACTCTCTGGGTTGACAGGGCCAGCACCCTTGGGACTGTGCTTGCAGTGACACTGAGCTTGGGCATTTTTTACTCAACTGCCCTGTCTCTTGTGCATCCCAAAAATGTCCCAGAAAAGCAAATCACAGGATAGCATGAGTCTTCATCCTGAGTTTTATTAATTTAAAGTAGCTCCCAGAAGCAGTCTGGCTGCTGTAATTACAGTATGTACAGCAAACAGTTTAGCTTTCATCCTAGGCACAAGACTTTTTTGAAGTGATTTCTTTAACTCAATAAACTAAGATTAATTTCCTAGGTGAAAAGTTTCAGATTGATATGACAAGTGTTTTCAGTTCAAAATATTCTTCTGATTGGTAATCACTGTCAGTTGCCCCGTCTCTCCCCCACGTGAGATTTTTAGGTGTTCAGGAACCTCTCAGTTCATCTTCTACCTCTTATTCATTCATTCATTCATTCATTCAACAAATATTTACTAAACATTATGTGCCAGCTTCTGTGGGAGTTACTGAGGATAATGAGATTACGTATATTTTAGTCACTAAGCTGTACTAGTCACCATCTCAGGTGTATGTTTTTGTAATGGTTTCACAGCCTCTAAAGAAAGCCTCCCTTCCTTTGCTTGGTAAACTTTCCTGTCCTCCAAGATGTAGCTCAGATGCACTTCCCAGGGAAAGAGCCCCCTGCCTCCACCACAGACAAAATTATCACTTCATTTCTGCAGCTCTTTGTACTCCACTTTCTTATTAAACAAGTGAGTGTCCAAAATGGAAAAATTCTCATCTCCATTTTATAGCAGAAGAAATACCGTGGTGAGGACAGATTTTCTAGACTCGGACAGTGGTGATAGAGTGACATTTGAACCCAGTCTGCGCTCAGAAGCCTCAAGGGTCCCCCCCATGAAATCACAGGTGCTCAGTCTTCTAGAAGTGGCTTTTACAGGTTGTATATGATATCTAACAGCTCTTAAAACTTCCGAGAGCCCTCATCGGTAAAATGATAATGTGGCCTCTTTCCGCTTCAAGTGAGATAATAAATGTGAAAGTGCTTCAAAGTTGTTTTTTCCCATGATGCCACAGAAGACGTTATATCAGTACCAGAAATGGTATGTAGCTGTAAGCATGGCATAGACAGTTTTGTGTTCTGTATAAAAGTTCTTAACTGAGGCGAGTACACGGGGTTTATTATACTGGTCTTCCTACTTTAGTATGTTGCTGAAAATTTCCATAGAGAGGAGGTTTATTAAAAAAGGCTTTCAGTTTGTGAAGTGCCATGTAATTATTAGTGGCATAACTATCATAATTGTTTCTATACTTGTCTTTCTTAACTACTGATGTTTATTTTCTGAAGGCAAGAAATGCCTTACTCTGTATCCCATCTCCCTATGATGACATGGAGAGTGTGAGAGCTCAGACAACTTCAGTTCTTGCTAAGTGACACTTTTAGGCCCAGATCATAGGATTGGCTTCCAGACAGGAGCCACGTTAGAAGGGTGCCTGCCCTTCTGGTGTTTCAGTAATTAAATCCCACTGGCCGAGGGCCACAGTGGATTTGTACAAGTTAAATTTCTCTATGACAAAACAGTTCTATCATGAGGTTTTAAGCTCCTCTAGCAGAAGTGGTCAGGGTCCCCAGCCTCTGGGGGTGGCCTTCCAGATGTGGTCTGTGTTGTGACTATATAGATCTCTTGTCCACACAATTTTTTTTTCATCTGTCTATCGAGCACTGTCAGTATTGACAGCTGCTGCCTCAGTCTGTATACATGGCTGTGATTTATAAAATTCTTACTCTTGTACGTGTATATTGTGATAGCAAAAACTTAGGAGAAAAATTGGCAATTGATATTTTTATAGATACCTCACATATATATGTATGTCTGTGCAATTAAGCTCTTGGATGTAGAATCTCTGGGTCAAGAGAGATGTGTGTGTTTACAATTTTTTTGATAGCCATTGCCCTCCATACCAGATGGTAGTAATTCACTCCCCGGAAGTGTGCAGGAGGAGTGCAGATTTGTGCTCACTCTTGCCTGCTAGTATAGTGTATCAAACTCTTTGACCTTTGCTGTCTTATAGGTATAATGTTTTCTTTTGTACCCTGACTTTTCATGTTTAAAATCCATTTTCTGGAGAGTGACCACTAATAGGTACAGCATTTCTTGTGAGGGCGATAAATGTTATGGAATTAGATAGTGGTGATGATTTCATAACCTCTGTGACTATACTAAATCCACTGACTTGTAGTCTTTAAAAGGGTGAAGTTTATGGTGTGTTAATTGTATCTCGCTAACGCTGCTATTTAAAAAAATAAAACCCATTTGTATTTTCTTTTCTGCAAACTGACTTCATTTCCTTTGTTTTTCTGCTCCTTTTCAAATAGAAAATTAATTTTGTGTTTTTGTTATGTTACATGTATTTTTCTCCATTGGCCATTTGCTTTTATGATCTTGATGCCTTGTTTTTTGCGCTCTTTTAACCATGCAGAAAATTTTCATTTTTATATGGTTGGTCAAATTTCTTTTCTTTCTTTCTTTCTTTCTTTTTTTTTTTTTAAAGAAATTCTGAGGTGGGTTTTTGTACTTGGAACGGTTTTTCTTCAATATTACTTATTTTTAAACCACCATGTTTCTCTGGCTCTTCTGTATTTCCTCTTCCTTACATATTTAAATCTTTGATTTAGTTGGAATTTATTTGGGCATAAGTTGTGAAGGGATACAGCTTTTTATTTTACCCCCTTGGATGATAACCCAGTTGCCCCTACACTATTTTTTAATAATCCATTTTACCCCATTGACTTGAAATTGCTCTTTTATCTTTTACTAAATTCTTTTAGGTATTTGGGTCTAATTTCTAGACTTCTTTTCCTGTCTCATTATTCTTATCATTTTTGTGTTACTCTCACATGTTTTAATTACTTTAAATGTAAAGGCTAGTCCAGGTTTTACTGTTTAAAAAGTTTTCCCAGTCATTCTTGATTTCCCCTAAGTGAATGAATTTCAGAAGCAGCCTTTTTTTTTAGAAGCAGCATTTTTAAGATTTTAAAAATCCTATTAATATTTTGTGGTTATTTATACATAGATAGGAGTTTTTCGTGTGTGCATGTCTTATGTCTGCTCATACCTTCAGAGAAATGTGAAATAATAGTGACCATAGAAATCCTCAGATTGTCTCCCTGAGTGTAATGGGCATGCTTTAGACGTTACATTAACATTTATAAGTGAAATTGGTTGGTATAGTTCTTTTGTTTTTCTTCACCATGTTTGGTTTTATTATCTTAGAAATTATTTTAAAACTTTTTTTTTTTTTTAATCTGCTGTGGAATTATTTAAATATCATTGGTGTTGTCCTTAAAAGGTTTGGTGGTAAAATTCATCTGTGAAACTGAGTGGGGGCTCCTATTTTTGGGGAGGTAGTCCTTAGTGATTTGTTCTACTTCTCATGTAATCAGTCTGTTTTCTTTGTTGGGACCAATTTTGGTAACTAATGTTTTCCTTAAAAATTACCCATTTTACTTAAGTTTTTGGACATATGCATAGATGAGCCATAGTGTTCTCATGTTTCTCTTAACTATCTTATTTTATGTTCTTTTTATTGATTTCTTTGTTCTTTCTTACAGGAACAGGAAGTATAGTGGTCATTATGGTTAGCTACCCAAAAGGAAAAGAAATTTTGGATCTGGTGCAAAAAGGAATTTCTGTCAAGATGACCATAGAGGTTGGCACCCGTCACGTACAGGAGTTCATTAGTGGGCAGTCTGTGGTGTTTGTGGCCATTGCCTTCATCACCATGATGATTATCTCATTAGCCTGGCTAATATTTTACTATATACAGCGTTTCCTGTATACTGGCTCACAGTTCGGAAGTCAGGTAATTATGAATGACTCTTTTTAACTTTACTTTTTAAAAGATATTTTGTAAGTTTTCCTATATATATTGCTTGAAGTTATATGGGACCCTATTCTTAATTTTATTTTCACTCATTGATATTTAAGCATCAATATGATCTTTCTGAAAATAAGTTCTTAGTTAGAATATATTAAATTTTCCGTTCTGTGAGAAATTAGATACCTTTAAATCTGGGTCACTTTTTGCACATTTTGCTCCTGCAGATACCCTCTTTGTCCTTTTCCAGATATAAAGGAATGACAGGCATGAGGTTGAGGGGACCTGGTTCTGTGTTTATAAAGAGAACCCAGGGCCCCAAGGCGATGAGCAGAGTGGGAGGGCCTTTTTTGTCTCCCTTTGTGGAGCAACTTTCAAAGTCATTAATCTGCAGACACTGTCTCAGTAATAGCTAAGAGGAGGACAGGTGAGGAGCCAGAGGCTCCCAAAGGCAGGCCTTTTAAATTTCACACTCACCTCTGTTTCTTGAAAAGTTGCACTTCCTGGCTTTGTGGCTGTGATCAGTCATTTCGGGGTCATTATCTATCTGATGACTAGGAAACCTCTTACCTTTTAGGTGTTTATAGATGGGCATGTTGTGGCCCCATCCTTGGCTTACTACTTTCTTGCCCGTATTTAAACATAAGAATTGGAATTGGGTTCTCTTTCAGACATGAAATTGAAAATGAGTATTCTTGATCAAGCAGCTCTTAAAATTATATCTGGCTGTTTTATACATTAAGACTTATATAGTAATTTTTAAAGTTATTTCCATTGTAATCATTTAACTTTGCTTTTTAAATTAATTTTTCCTATCAGCGTCCTTATATGATTTTTTAAAAATAATGATTTAACATAAAATTTTCAATTATGATATATATTTTTTTCCTATCTAAGAGCCATAGAAAAGAAACCAAGAAAGTTATTGGCCAGCTTCCACTTCATACTATAAAGCATGGAGAAAAGGTACCACTTTTATGGGTTTTTTTGTTTGTTTTAGTTTGGTTTAGATTAGACTGTATGTCTGTGTGTCTTAGTAATGTTTTCCAATTCGCTAAATTCACAGTATTGAACATGTGGAGTTTTGGCTTGTTGGAGTTAGTACTAACTTTATATGTGTTTACTTTAAAGCAGGCTTGTCAGCAGTATGCGACGAGCCTTTCAGACTTGTGCTTTTTGAATTTACATATGGGTAATTGAATTTAAATTAATTTACATACAGCTAAACTTAAAATTCATATATGCAATGGAATATTACTCTGCCATTAAAATGAAATCCTACCATTTTCAGCGGTGTGATGGACCTAGATGTTGTTATGCTGAGTGAAATAAGTCAGAGAAAGATAAATACCATGTGATTTCATTTACATGAGGAATCTAAGGAACAAAAATAAACTATAATCAAAAAACACAGATATAGAGGAAAATCTGGTGAAGGGGAAGGGGAATGGGGACTGGGAGAAAGGGATGAAGGGTTAAAAATGACAAATTAGTAGTTGATAGTCATAGGATGGGGAGCACTGCATAGTGAATGCAGTTAGTATTAATTTAATGGCTAGATGGAGAGCCAGAAGAGAGAAAGAGCAATTGGGATTGTTTTATAAACGATATAAATGCCTAACCAATGTACTGTATACTTGAAACTTAAAAAAACAAAAACAAAAAAAAACAGGTTTAAGGAGGAGGGAGCAATCAACTGAGTCAAGTACTGGGAGAAGGGCTAGTAAGTCAAGGATGGAGCGGGGGAGGGTTAACTTGATTAGGCACGATGAAGATGGCGAAATGTGTTATAGGCAGAACAGGAAATAACAAATGCTCTTCATGTCTTCATTGTACATCTACATATTACGCACAACTGGGCGTGATAAGACGTTTGCTAAATGAAAAATAATTTTAAAATGGTAAAGGTAATATAATATTATTAAAAATCATAAAAAAAAAAACCAACTTAAAATTCGGTTCCTCCTTCACACTAGCTACGTTCAAATGCTCAAATAGCCAGTTTGGCTGGTTCCTACCATCCTGGACTAGGCTGATATGTCTGTTATCGAAGAAAGTTCTACCTGTTGGTCAGACCCGATGACATAAAAGAAGATAAAGAACTTAAGGTCTCCACCACAGACCCTTGAAAATTTAAATTCTTCTCTGTTGAATCTGAAACATGTCCTTTTCTTCTGAGGCCCTTAATTAATAGAGAGAAGATATTGGGATTTGTGGAGGAGAGAAAAGATGTTTTTAAAGATACTTTTTTTTTTTTTTACAAAAGAAACATTTTTTTTAGAGTTCTCAGTTTATTAATCCTCTGATGAAAAATCTGATCACCACGGATGTCACTGAACGAATCTTTATTTCTTCTGTTGCCCATTTTCCACCTCACTTTTTCCCACTACCAACACTGGCCTTTGTAGTCCCCCTAACTTTCTTCATTCTGTTCTTCCGTTCCTTTCGCTGTTTTCTTGAGGTCTTCCTCTTCTCATACAGGCCATGTCCTACAAGTCTATGTTTGGGTTCATTTCTCTTTGCATAATCCAAGGAATTATAAATCATGCCACAACTGGTTGGCCACCACCGAAATGGGTTCAGAATCCAAATATGAAGATGACATCTGGTGTGATCTTGTACATTTTTGGCTAATTTTTCCCAAATTTCTGTCTTAAGTACTGTTGCCTTTCCAGGATGAAGGATGTTGATGATCATTTGTTTCCATTGAAGTAGCCTATTGGTCATGAAATTCCTGGTATGGATAGATAACGTGTTGTTCATGATGGCGGGAGGCCCTCAAGCATTAGAGGGTAGATTCCTTAAAATGAGAGGAGTAGCTAACACAGTAGTGTTTATTCTTTTAATAGTGCATCTCGCCACGAACTATGACAACTGTGTTGACATAGCTATAGTTTGGTTCAGTGATTTTGATAATTCATTTTATCTCACTTTTTTTGAACCACACTGTATTCTGTCTTCTAGTCTCCCTTCAAAAAAAAAAACAAAACTGCACTTATGGTAGATATCACTTCCTCTCATCTACTAAACACATTAATTTATAAACCTTTGATTTGAAAACTTTGGAATCTGATATTAATGGTTTATGTGATAGCTTTAATATTAAGATACTCCTGGAATTGTATTGTTGGTTGCCATCCTTTCCCTAATGCATTGTAGTAACAGTTGAGTTTTAATAGTTTGTACAAGGTGTCTTTCCATGCACATGCACCAAAAGTTTTTAAAAAGTTTCCCATCTTATGGGTTAAGGTTCGCATCCAATTTACAAATCAAAGATCCAGGGGGAAAGAGAATCTCCAGTGAATTCCTGTGACGAACTGCATGCATTCTGCATAGCCAGTGACTTAACAAGCATGTAGTTTTCTGTTCCTCTTGAATGGGTCTTCTACTCTCCATTATCAGCAAATCACAGTTCTTAAATGTAAGAATTCGTAGATTCATATGTATAATATACTGAATTGAGTCTTTCAGAATATACATAAATTGATACTATTCTCTTCCTATACAGAACATTTTTGAAAATCTGCTTGCACAGACTTTTTTAAAAGCTATCAAATTAATGGCTTAAAAAAGAGGATTCATAAATGGTCTATGAAGTATAAACATGGATTTTCTGATGATTTTATATTTTAAACTTGTACAGAAAAGTGTTATTTTTCTTACATCTTCATCTTGTCCAGTTCTAGAAACTAGTATTCTAATTTTTCTTCTTATACATTCACAGTAATATATAAGCTTGCAAACTACCAGGGACTTTAAAAGTTATTTTATCACTCTTGCATGGCATATGATAAATGAGTGATATTTACTTTAGTTACAATATAATTTTAAGTGTTATCAAGTTCATTTAATATAATCTTTGATAACAGTCTATAAAATCATTCTTGATTGCTGGCTTGTTAACAAGTCAAGCACATGGCTAAATATATTTTTTTAATAATTATGTACATATGGTATAGCCAAGTTCCATAAAATTATCTTGCTAGAGTTGTAGCCACCTGTAGAATCCTGAGAATGAGAATTTCATTGGCCTGTCTTGGTCAGCTGACCGCTCTGGCCCTGCCTGCTTTGGTTGATGGGATGTGGTCAGGTAGATAGATCTAGGGGGTATGCAAGAAAGTGGGAGTTGCCACCCAAAAAGGTCTATAAACCATAGGTTCTCAGAAGTGGAAATTTTGTCCCAAGACTGCTTCCTTCCCTATAATTTTTGTTTCTTTTTACCTTTGTTAATTTGATAGGTGAAAATCTGTAACTTAATTTGTAATTTTTGTCATAAGAAGGTGAATATTTTCAGATGCTTAGCCATTTGCATCTTCTCATTTGCAAGTTGTAACCTGTTCTTCAGCCAGTTCTCATGAACGTGCTCTAGATTTTGTTTTTGGTAATTCCAGGAAACAAGCAGCTTATTGGACATTCATTCTCTCTATAAGTTTTATATTTGAAAAATAACTTATCATAGTAAAGCAGGCATTTGCATTTCTAAAGCCCTTAAAACATGAACACTAGCCTTGTATATAAACAGTTTTCATGTCTGATTAGACAATGAAATTTTTAAAAATTTTCAGCCAGGTTCTTTAAATATTCTTGATAGTGGTAAAAAGTAACTACTGAGTAAAAATTGTGACTTTATTTTCAGATTGTACCATTGTAGACTAGAATTCATCATTGTTTTAACAAGGATATACTATACACCCAGATAAGTAAACTCTTTCCTCTTCTTTTTACAGGGAATCGATGTTGAAGCTGAAAATTGTGCAGTGTGTATTGAAAATTTTAAAGTAAAGGATGTTATCAGAATTCTGCCATGCAAGTATGTTCTCGTTACCTCATTACTTGACAGCTTTCAGATTTCCAGTAATAGGGTTTTCATGTCTTTATGACATGAAAGTCTTGCTATCGTGATGACCTCATGTTGATCTCATCCTTTAGAAAAGACATTTCCAGCCTTCAAGGCCCCTGTATTTATATACTGCTTTAAAATTGCTTTGTGTCTATGGCCATGCTATCCTGAACAAGCCTGATCCTGTCTGATCTCAGAAGCTAAGCAAGGTCGGGCCAGGTTAGTACTTGAATGGGAGACCACCTAGGAAGACCAGATGCTGTAGGCCTAAAAAATGAGGGATTGTAAGGTGACAAGGTCCTTGCAATCTGTGAGGTCAACCAAGGGTTGCCTCGCCTAAAAAAAATAAATTGCTTAGCTTAGGAAACTGTAATTGACTATTGAGATCCATTATATATCTTTGTCATGGATTGGCTTTTTAAAAAGAGTGCTGTGTAAGGAGCAAGGAAACTGAAACATGACAGGTGAAGGCATTGTGAGAGGGCCAGAAAGGGTGGCAGAAAGTAGGTCAGGGAAGGCAGTGGTTTGCTGTTATTTGCTCCCTGGGTTTAGGTTCTTTTGGGGATTGTGTAAAATAAATATTCCTCCTCTTACTCTAGGTATGTTAGAGGATTTTTTTTTTCCCAGCAGCAGGAAGTTACGTTTCCTTTTTAATGGAGAATTCGATAACTTTAAAAATTGCTTTGTTAGCAGTAGGCTGTACAAAAATTATAATATGTTTAAGTCCGATCAGTTTTAATTACACTTCGCACCAAGTAGAAGCAAGTTCCGAGTAAATATATAATTATATTTGCTTGATGTTTGCTAAGTACTTTAATATATGTGTAAGTACTTTATAGTAGGTTACATTCTCAATAATTGTGAAGGAAATGAATAAATATCAGAATAACAAAATTAAAGTTTCCCGAATAAAAATATAACTTAAATCTACAGGTATTTAGAGGGCATTGGTGTGATGAGTACTTAATGAATGACTTGGGGTCAGTATAGGTCGATTATGTCCTATAGGAAATTATTAAAATAGAAAAGAATTTTTACTCTAGGCTGGTTTAGGGTGCAAATCTTTCTGACTTAATGTTTAGGATGCTGCAAAAAAGAGGCAACTCGAGGCTAAATTCCTGGCATCAGAGATATCCTGATTTTTGTATTTCACTTGGGTTTTGTATTTGACCTTCATGAGCAGATATGGGACATGTGCACATTTTCTGGCCTCCTTCTTAGGGATTTTGGCTCCCCACCCTTTTTCTCCTGTGCTTTATTGAACAAATTCTCCAGTAATGCTAACATATTTCTTTTATGTTTTTATAAAATAATTCCTTTGGTGAGTTACTTTCAGTTTGAAAATGCAAAGGTCAAAAGAGAAGCTGGACTAGGCTGTATTGTGTTACTTAAGTACTGTTATTTTTAACTGTTCTGGCAGATTTTTGTGTGATAAACTACTGAGTATTTCCTGTGCCCAGCACATTATACATTTGCTCCTCAGAACAGCCTGTGGTGTCGGTGCAGAGGTCAAGGACTAGTCCAGAGTCACAGCATCAAGTCATACAGCTGGTATTTGAGCCCTATCTGCCTGGCTCCAATACCCGAACTCTTAGCTCCTCAGTTTTGTCACATAAGAGCCAATTAGACAAATCATTAAAAGAAGAAAATACATAAATGATTTTTCTTTTTTTTGATTCTGAAAGGGATAGATGTTCATTATAGAAAAATTTAGAGTATACAAAAATACATAAGACAGAATATAAATGTTTTTTTAAGCCTGCAACCCAAAGATGATTTGTTAATGTTTTGCTGTATTTCCATTTGAGCCATTTGATGGACTTGTATAAGATGCTATCAGTTTAATATTACTTTATTCCTATTAGTTTACCGTTGGTTTACTTGTGCCAATTTGTTCCCAAAAGAGTGTCAAAAGCACATAAAAATACAACCTAGCATGAGGCGAAAATAAAACTCGCTATTTTTGTGGAACAAAGGGGAAATTACTCTTTAAGAGTCTAATGTAGAAAATAGAATAGATAAGTATTTAGGGTAAGTGAATAGAACTAGAATGTTGATTTGACGTTATTTAATTTGTAATGAAAAGATAAGTTGATAGAATGTGTTATTTCCTTTATAAGATATAAACATTTATTTTAAAACATTAACACATACTTAATTTTTTTAGGCATATTTTTCATAGAATATGCATTGACCCATGGCTTTTGGATCACCGCACGTGTCCAATGTGTAAACTTGATGTCATCAAAGCCCTGGGATATTGGGTTTGTTACATTTTTGTTTATATTCATTCAGTCTGCCCCCGTTCTTCCTGAGAGATAAAATTTCATTACTGACCAGAGGCAAGAGGGACGGGCTAAATAGTTCTGACATCCTTGTGGTTCCTGAAGAAATTTTCCTCTTTATTAAAAATGAATTCTTTAGAAATTCCAAAAAATTAATGAACTAAATTTGTGATTGTAGAATAATATGCTAGATGTTTCTTCAGTTTTTAATTACTCGGAGCACTATATTTTGGTACAATGCTTTGCAGAACATATATGTGCTAGTCAGTCTCCTATAAAGAGGAATTATAAAATGTTTGAAATGGAAGGAGCCTCAGACATTTCTGACTCAAGGTGTACATCTTCAATATATATGAGGAAGCCTAAGCCAACAATTCCTGATACCAGTTCTCCCAATTCCTGGGTTTTAGAATTAAGTAGTGCTGGGGAAATTTATCCTGCATTGAATTTACTCCATCAGTTTGATACTCAGATGGTCATAGGGCCTTGTTCAGAAAACAAACAGGAGGGCAAAGTGAGAGAGAGCACAGAGTAGTAGCCAGCCATGTGCTGAGTGCCGTATGAGCATCACGACGTTTGCTTCTCACAGCTCTCTGTGAGGTAAGTACTGCTGTCCCTGTCACTGATGAGAAACTCCCATGTAAGAGATGCTAAATTGCTCACCCAAGGTCACAGCTAGTTAGAGGGGATTTGGCTTTCAGACACAAGTTTGCTTAATTCCAGGGTCCAAGCTCTTAAATACTACCTTACCCATAAAGGGGGACATAGAGGGATGAAAATAGATTTTCTCCTAGATTGTTATATTTTTTATTGTTTTAGAGTCTTCATATAATCTATTAATGTCTCAAAATATTCTTGATTAAATAGTAAATAGTTTTGGAATAAAGATCTTTGAAAGACCTAATGTAAATATAAAATATACTTTTCTTCTTGCTAGAGTTTTTGGTAGTATTATAGAGTTAGAAACTGCAGAGAGGTTTTTTTATGATCATTTTATGCAACTTAAAGCCATAATGGCCGTGAGGGCTGCAGATCTTAGTGTTCCCACCCTCTAGCTTAGCATATCTGCTGAGGTGGTTTCAAGACCACAGCTCTAATTAATAACTGCTGTGGTTTCCTGTGAATTGTATTTTTTAAGTGTGAGTTCTGGAATGCCCTCACCATAGGTACACAGAAAGCGGGGAGGTCAGCATTCGAGAACTGCCTTACTGAAAACTCATTTGCTTTGATATCTAGATTGTCTTTCCTCTAAAATTTCTAATATTCACTTATTAGTTTTTAATAATGATGGCTTCGTTTAGCTTGTAACATGCCTTCTTATGGACTGGGCTCTTCTACTCTGCTCCAGACAAGCGGATGCAGCTCTCTGGGACAGCATTTAAACAGCAGAATCCAGGCAGCTTAACAGATATCTTCTTGGCCAAGTTTTCCTTCTTCCCCTTTCTCTTAGATATACTCTGAAGCTCATTTTAAGTTTTTCTTCATTAGTCATGAACTTTAAATTTGCTTTGCATTTCTGAAAATTTGCATAAAAAGAATTGCACTGATTAGCATTGAGACACTTTGATCTACATGTATATTTCATATATTAAAATCAAGATTCTTCATTTAATTAAAAAAATTTAAAATTTTTTCCAATTATAGTTGACATTTAATATTGGTTTCAGGTGTTAGACATTTTATAACTTATAAAGTAAACCCCCTGATAAGTCTAGGACCCACCTGGCACTATACATAGTTATTACAATATTAGTGACTATATTTCCTGAGCCATACTTTTCATCCCCATGACTATTTCGTAATTACCAATTTGTACTTCTTAAGGGATTCTTCATTTTACTTAAGGTCGGGTTGCTTTCTTAGCATGTTAATTTCAGAATGCTAGAATATATCTCCCCAGAAAGCTTAATTTCTTTTTTGAAGAACAGAAACCTGTAGTAACTTTAAATCAAGTTAAGTAATTGGCCTGTCTTGCCTTTAATTTTTAAAAATCTTTTGACAAATATACTATTTTCTTTAGATCCATTGGCTCCTTCTTTGTTGGATTTTATAGTTATGACACACACTCATTTAGTGACTAAAACTAGTTTTCATTGCCAAGAAAATGGCCTCAGTGGGAGAGCCACCAGCACCCCTTCACAGAGATAGCAAAGGTGGTCCTTTCCTTTGCAGCTCTAACCACTTTGATGTGCTGTTTGTCACATGTTGTTTTCATTTGGCAAGCACTTATCAGAGGAATGCTGTCCCTGGTGCTGGCTCTGAACTTGGCTCTGGGGAGACAGATGAATAAGACACAGTCCTTCTACTCTCAGACCCCTGGGGATTTCACTGTCTGGACTGGTGGGGACCAGAGTGTCTGCCCAAACGTAGCACGGTGAGAGAGGCTATGAGAACAGAGGAAAGATGTACTCTGCTGAGTGGACATGGGATGAGACAGGGAGTGGTTTTTAGAGGGGCATGCTAGCTAGATGTTAAAGGGTTTGCCTCACAGATGAGTATGTTATAGATTGAGAATGTATCCACAGGGGTGTGACCATGTGAGGTTTGAGACTGGCAGGTAGTTAATTTTGGCAGGTATTTATGTAAACTGCTTGGGTCAACTGATTAGGGTGGGCTGAGCGAATGTGAATGTTACGTCAGCTCACCAGGATTTGTTGCTGGGTGTGCCAGGAGTCACGTTCTGATACTGTTTGGTTACTGACAAGAAGGCAGCAGCATGCCATGTGCTATTGGGGAGATAAGGGTACTAGGACATGGCTGGAGCTGCCGTGGGAACAGCTGACCAGCAGTGCCCTTAGCCCAGAGGACAGGAGTCATGCCTGTGCAGTGTTCTCACTTGAAGCAAAGGCGACGGTCTCAGTCTGTCAAGCTTCCCAGACCCCTTGTTTTGAAGGTCGTGTTACCAGTGGGTTCATCTAACCTCACACAGCTTTGACTCTGGCATTAACCAAACAAGGTTTCTGGATAGCCCACAAATTTTGAGACCTAATGTAGTAATGGTCAAAGAGTCTTGGCCCTTACTTTTAGTTTTTTCCTCTTTAAAGCAGCAAGTGTGAGAGGGGGCAGTAGAGGCAAACTGACAGCTGATGAGCTGATGTTTTTAAGTGAACCAGAATCCAATCTGAAGCCTTGGGTTGTTTAGAAACCTCATTCATCTCTGAAACCCTAGTGCCTGCCTCGCTTTGAGAAAGGACAGCGTTGGAGGCAGTGATTAGAACTCATGGCTAAGGCTGGAAGTGGTCAGCAGACAAGACAGCCAGGCTGAGTTCCAGCCTCTGTTCAGGAAGGTGGGATGGTGTTTGGAACAAAGCTCCACTTCTGTCAACAAATAGTTTAAAAGGTGGCATTGCTTTTATCAAGGGGAAAAATAGTTTTTAAAATAAAAAATGTTTAGGTCTTAGAAAGCTGCTTGTTCAGAAGTAATTCATTTTCTGATGTCAGATGAAGACATCAGTATACTTTTTGCCATATTCTGGGTATAAAAGTAAACATTTTATATGAATTATGAGCAAAAGATGATAGATAAGCTTTGATTGTATTACTTAGACAGTTTCTTTTGTTCTAACTCAAGGGAGAGCTTGAGGACGGGCAGGAGATGCCTGTTCCAGAATTGGCCTCTGGGAGTGTTGTGGCTGCAGATTTGAGTATTGCTGTCCAAGAAGATGACAGAAGTGACGGGAGCAACTCACCATTGTCCTCCACTAATGAACCCGTAGCACAGTGCGGTACCAGGTTTAAGGAAGATTCAGGTGAAAACACAGCCTTACTAGGTAAGTAGCCTGCAGATTATAAAACGAACTCATGTTATCAGTTGTTGAAAGAAAATAAATACATAACATGTAGAAAAAAAACAAAAATGAAAACCATAATCTTACACCTGGAAATACCATTTTAACATTTCAATAAATATCTTTTTAGCTTTTTTCTGTTTAAGGATGGAGAGAATGTCATTTTATGTGCTATTAGGTCACTTATTTCTCAGTGTATGAAGTTCTTCCTGTATCAATAGATACATGATTTTGTATAGCTACATAGTATTACATTTTGGATTTACTGTGGTTATTTCTTTAAACTAAACCCTGTTGATGGACTTTTATTATCAGTGACACTTCTAAATCATTATTCATATTTGTTTACCACTTGTCTAATTGTCTTCTATCATTCTATCACAGCCTTCCCGACCTGAATTATAGTTTACAGAATACGCATAAAGAGCAAAGCAATGATCCCTTTGGGAAGTTTTTTGAAGAACCTATGATAATTTTTTTTTTCTTATTAATATTTGCTTTAATTTTTTTAAACCCATTTTTTAAAACAAGTGTCTAGTCCAATTTGGGCACTTCAGAGTTTGGAGAATCCCAGGATGCTTGGTGAATTGCATTTTTTTTTTTTCATAACTGTTGAGATTACCTTTTTTCATATTTATTGGTCGTTTGTTCTTTTTGAGTTGCCCATTTCATCCTTTTTTTATACTGATTCTGAGAGCACTTTGGACTTTATATTGTATTATACACACACCCCATCCTGATTTCTGTATCTTTGACTTGCTGATGTATTTTGCTTAGCTAGAAATTTAAAATTTTTATTTAGTTCAACTTCTCATTCTTCCATGATTTTGCCTTTGATAGCATGCTAACTTAGGAAAACCTTTCTCATTTCAGGATTATAAAAATATTAATTTGTTTTGCTAATATTTGTGGTTTTGTATTTTTACACTTAAATCTTTAATCCACATAATTTAAGAGATTTAACTAACCAATTTTTTCCCAAATATTTAACCAGTTGTCCTAATATTGTTTAGCAAATAACAATTATTTGTGAATAATGTTTTGATATTTGTAAAACAATGCAAATTCCTTTATCTTTATTCTTTTAAAATAATTTCTGGATTTTTCTGCATTTTCAAGATTAATTTTAAAATCATGTTTTAAGTAAAAGAAAGTCCTATCAGAATTTTTATTATAATTGAATTCATGTACAGATTATTTTACAAATTTTTGATTCTTCTGATTTTTAAATTAGCCATCCTGGAACAGGAAGTATATTTTTCCAAATCTATAATTTTCAAACTGAATCCAGTTCTCATTTTTTACGTGTTTAGGATCTATGAGACAAAGATAGAAATATTAGAGCTTAAGTTTTAAGTGGGTACCAAAGGAGGAAAGACAGCATTGTGAAAGAAGGAGAGACTAGACTCAGGGAATTAGAAAGCTGGGAGGTTGGTCCTTTGCAGGCATTGTCCTAACCAGGGCTCTGGCCTCCTGCTGGGACTACGCGTGGGGTAGGGGGAGTCTCCCTGCCCCAAACACATCCTTCCTTACGCAGCATTGCCTTCCATTTGGACACACCTTATTTTTAGAAATTCAATTGTATTCATTCAGCATACTGATTTAATTTTTGCTTTTGCCTTCAGTCTCTAGAAAAAAAAAGAAATTGAAATTTGTTTTCTCTAGTACTTGACCACTCTTGGGATACTTAAAGACAGATGAAACTCTCTCATCCTGATGAAACATCTTTCAAAAGCAGCCTCTAGATTTTCCTGCATTCTTGTTACCCGTAGTGCATTAATATGTCATTTTGTCAGTGTCTTTCCTCAAATGCCCTCTTAGAACTAAGACAATAAATTTCAAATAGGGGGTAGAAATGAAGGTGTGGAAAAAGAAGCCAGGTTACAAAATCACTGGAGAATGTGTTATCTGGTCAGTGTCCCTTCCATTATCCAGTTGGCCTTGTATTGAGCTCTAATGTATGTGCGTTCAAAGAATTTTGTTCTCCTGTATTTAAGGAAGTATCTTATTACTATAGGAAACCTTTTGTGCTGAAATTATTTTCTTATTCCTTAGTAATATCAAGACTGTCTGGATTAGAATATCAGTTCCTTTCTAAGATACTTTAACCTCTCTGTGCCTCATTTGTAAAATGGAGATAGCATGCAGTCTTTACCTCGTTGGGTTGATCTGTATTGCCCAATAAATGCTAGCTCTTGTATTCATGGGTGGTGACACTATCATCATCACCACAGCTACTAGTCTTACCTTTGAAAATATAGTCTAACATCACCAATGCAGACTGCATCTTTTTTTTATAGCACCATGCTGATCAGATTAATATTGATTAGACTAATACTGGAAAACATAGTGTATGTGAGAAGGATGTTTATATACTTTTCTTGACTATACACAATGCGTTGTCATTTTTACCTATATGTTTTACTTAAATTTTTCTGTAATTTCTTGAAATACAGTCTCCAAATGAGCAACGATGTTTAATTGAAGTGCAGAATATGCCAACTGGCTAACGCTGGCTTTTGTTGCTTTGTTGTAGAAACAGGCAGGAGCGACCTTCAGCATGGGGGACCAGTCTCTTAGCGCACTTCCCTCCGACGCGGCACGGACAGAGCTTTGAATTAAAGGACATTCTATTTTTTTTACTTCAGCATATAGTTTGTATATTTGAAAATAATGTACATTCTTTTACCTTTCAGGTTTCGATTTGATAAAAAAAAAGCTAAAATATTTTATTCTGAAAGAGACTTTTTGATTAGTCTTTATATATTTATCTACTAAAATATGTTTACGATAAACAATACGTTGTTTCAGACCATTACAGAGTTGACAACTGGGGACGGCATGCCTAAGAAAGGATGGGTGCTGTTTCTAAATACTAGACTAGCTACTATGGTACTGTATAAATGAGATTCTGTCTCTCAAGGATGGTTTTAGACTAAGCACACAGAATTTAGACTGGTTGAAGTGAAATTGTGTAAATTCAGTTTTCCCTGGAAGAAAGACTTTTCTTGTAAATGAGATGAGAGAAACCTACAGCTTTCTTGCACCTTGGTATTATATAGAGAGGTTTCGAAACCTGAGAACACGTCTTCATTGTTGTTTTCTCTTTGGAATTAGCAGAAGAGCATTAGATAACTTTAGGGTTTACATTTTCCCCTTTCATTAATTTCTTATGATACCTTGATGGGGATGGAAATTTGTTCATTTTTTCTACACATGAAAATGTGAAGATTCTGTATTTTACACGAGCATTAAGTTCTTCGTTGCTTTGTTAAGGAAATTGAGTAGGCAGACTGATTTTTTTTTTCTTCGTAAATGATGAATATATGGTTCCAATTGCAATTTAATGTTTATAATTTTGATTGTTGTTGTAACAAAATAAGTAAACATTTTCTCGATTAATTTTAAAGCAAACTTAATGACGCTGAGCTTGTTTAATCACCTGTCCTTCCTACTTAGGTTTGCTGTTCTTGTAGGTGAAAGGACCAGGCTAATGTAAAGCTAGCTTTCTGGAGACCACTAAGTTTATAAAGTGATTAAGTAAACATCCCCCACCCTCCCTTTTTCTGTTGAGAGTTAACTTTTTTAGAACTTGAAATTGTAGTCCTGTGTTGATTCTAAACCAGTTACTGTATATTTTTATTTTGTTGGTAAAAATAAATGTTTATTGAAAAAAAAATTTTAAAGAATTTATTCTTATAGTTGTATCTAGGATATACAGTTGTTAGAGATTATTTTTTTCAAACTATTTACCATACTTAGATTGTAGCCACTCATAGTGAAATACTTGGTAAGTAAACAGTTTTACTGAAGTAAATAAACTCTGTGGACAGATTCAGTTTGTGGAGCTATCAGAAGAGAAAATTTGTCTTTGAGCTCTCATTTAAACACAACCTCAAAGTAGGTTTCCGTAATAGCCATTATCTTTGAATTTAGCCTTCTGTGGTTCACTGTGAATAGGAACATAGGTCCTTGATTTTATACCAAGTAGGTTGTTGGCTTCTTTGTATTTTAAGAAACATCCTTGGGAGAAATGCTTTAATTAACAGTTCTTCCCAGCAGCCAATGAAACTGACTTTTAAATACTATGATAGATCAAGGTCAGTTGTTTTTGATAATTACATAACTGTGATTTCTTAATCAGGGGCTGTCAAATATAGCTTTCCTTAATTCAAAAGTTTGGACACTAAATTATAAATAGAAGAGATTGGAAGAATTATAGTTTAATTTCTAGAAACACAAGTCTTTAATAGCAGAAAAAGAAATTAGCAGGAGATAGAAAACTCTTCAGTCTTTAAAAGGGAAAAGTTTTCCATTGATAGGTTTAAGATGGAAATATGATAAAGAATCAAATATTACCAGAATTTTTGCTAAGAAAAAGTCGTCGACATGCTGGGAACAGAGAATATAAATGAAGAACGTGTATACTAAATTAGATTTACTTAAGATTATTTATGGCAGCAATCATATTCGTTTTAACAATGGTCATAAAAGCTATTTGTTCACAAATAATGTAGAAACACTTTTTTTGGTTTTTGTTTTTTAAACTATGAAAGTTTGCAAACAGCATGTGAAAGAGGCAGCATATGCTGAACATGTAGTACTCGGTATGTAGTCTGCTGCTTCTGGGTCTTCTGCCAGAAAACCAGGAAGGATCCGGAGGAGAGGTGGAAACAGCAAGTTGTGCCAGGTAAGATTCCTTGAATGCAGTCTTTAGGGATCTCGACTCTACAGAGCCTTTGCGGAAAGCTGGCTCCCTACGGTTACTGAGGAATGATGACAATAAAAGGCCGAATTGCAGTGTGCCCAGCAGCAGTTTGCTCTCTCTGTGGGTGCACGATGACAAAAGCTCCTGAAGCGAACCATTGGTCTGACCTCAGTAACACCGGGATTGAAGCTTTGTACCTTGGGAAGCTTTCTAAGAAAGGCATCCTCAAAGAATGCTTAGATATTTTTAAGAAAAAACAATCTGACCCTTGGATACCAGTGGGCCACAAACAAGTAGTAAATGCCTCTGTGCAAACTTTATGCTGTACTTGCTGCAACGAAGACTGTGGGGGTCATAAAGACAATAAAAAATAATAGACCTTCAAGAACAGGTGTGTTCCCATTGGGATGGAATTCCCAGTGTAACCTAATTTCCCAGGTAAGATAGCTGAGTCAGTAACAGTTTCTTATTTTGAGCACATTTAAAGCTTATTTGCTCGGTGAAGGTTGAGATTAAATCAGTGCATATCTATTACTAACTGGAACTTGAGGTAAGTACACATGTTGGTTAAAAGCCATTTCTTCGCATGCAGTGTAATCCCTTTGTGATTTATGAAGCACAAGATGTCCTCAACCAGAGCTAGTATTGTGGTATAACATATTTTGTGCTTCTGTGATGGCAGCAGTTAATTAGAAAAGCCAGCTAGCTATACCTTTCCCAGTTTAGTTCTTAAAAAGTTTTAAAAAACATGTTTTTCAAAAATATTAATACATGTATTACTAGTTATAAAAGTGCAATTTATACAGTGTAATGCAGCATTAGAAATTTACCCTTATTCCAACAGCAAAGTATAAAATGAGTTGAAAAAAGTATTTGCATTAATGTAAAAATATAATTAAGTCAATCCATTCTTTTGAGTTGTAGGCTGCGTATTATGGGCTAATGAGAAACTTGGGAGCAGCATTACTGCCTTGAGCTGTTTGCAGTTAACTGAATCCCAAGATTATGTAAGTGCTTTTGGCAGCATCTTAGGGATCTTCCTGAGAATAGTGACTGCATACAAAGCAGACAGACCAGATAGAAAGTGAAATCAGCAAAATGTCTTAGGTAGAGGGTGCAAGAATTTAACAAATATGTAAAAAGTTCCTCCCATGCATGTTATATAGATATCCTTAAAATGTTATCTTAAAGGTATATCACTCAAAATATCATTTAAAATAGGTATGTGATCCATCATTCTCCATGGAAAAGTAATAGAATGAAAGTGGTGCATGCTGCTTAAAATTTTGTAAAAATGTATATGTATGCTAAGAATAAAGTGATACCATTTCTTTAAAATTGTCTAACCACAAAGGGAATTATTTGGAATAGGTATATTTTAGGATTCCAAATATTCTTTTGAAGTAGCTTCTCTTTTCTATCCTATTACTTAGTGCTTTCTCCTTTTTAACAGGTGATTTACAGATATTAAAGCTAGAAATTGAAACTAGAAAATCCAGAGAATTCAAGATGCATTTTAACGACAATCAAGTTGAAGTTGTCTGAGTGCACTATAAAGTTGATTGCAGATACTGAATCCCAGGATCATAGTTTCTTGTACTTCAGGTAAACTTTCTTCCACTTTAAACACGTTTAATGAAGACTTTCTCTGGTGTTCTAAATGTAAATCATGACTCAGGTTTTTTCATATATATGTATATGTAATGTTTTCTAAAATTTACTATTCTTTGTAAGTAGTTTATTTAAAATAAATTTGAGCCTTCAGGTAAACACCAATACTGTGATCTTGAAATGATAAGCAGAACTGTCTATTTTTGCAAATTTGCCCACTAAAGTTGGCTTGTAACCCTGAGATCAGTGCTTGCACGTCTGTTATAGACATGTAGAGCAGCGATGATTCTGAGTGGCCTGGCATGTGTCCCACTTGAGGCTGAATAAGAGTCTTGTTTTAGCTCTCAGACTGTCAGCACATGTCCTTTTCATGGTCTCTTCAGTGCCATGTTTTCTGAAATTTTGTACTTTTTGTTGGTGATTTCCATTTAAAATGGTCCCCTAGTTAAGTGCTGTCTACTATTTTAAGTGCAAAGCTGTGACATACCTCACAAAGGAAATATGTGTTGGTTGAGTCTCTTTCAGGCAAGAGTTTCGGACTATCAGAGTTGTGGGTCCTAGAGCCTGAGGCTGGGTTACTCCCAGCAGTGGTGTGGTTGAAACTACTATCCCAGAAAGTATTTGAATAGTGAACTTTTCCCCCAATGGTAATATGCAGAACAGCAATCCCCACTTTCAGTACTGAGAGAAATCAAATTTGTCATCATCTTAGATGGGCGAAGGCACTCCTTTTATACCAGTTTGGGTCCTTATTTCCTGTAATCAGATTCCTTACTTTCATAAGGATACATAAGAAAATTTATTATAAACTTAAGAGTACTGCTTTTCCACCCAAATTACAAGCTTGAAACTTGTACGCAAACCCACGAGGCTTGGTTTTCTTGAATTTTTGCTGAGAATTGGACTGGATGGTAATTCCTGTTGAACAGATTATTTCCCTATAAAGTATATACTTTGAAAATACCTTAGCAAATGAGGCATTTCATTTCTTCAAGAAAAAAATACCATCAGAAAATAGTTTATAAAAACAACTTTAATATAAGGCACTGTTGTCCAAAGCTAAATGAGGGCTAATGGCCCACATGAAGCTCTCTTGCTCTCCTACTCAAACAGCTCATGTGCCCCACAGGCAGAAGGGCACACATCCCACTCTGCAAGCAACTTTACATGACTGTTCCTCAGTGATGACATTACTTCCCAAAGCACTATTATTTGTCCTTCAAACAAAAAACGACTATCTTAAATGAATAACAGAACTAATGAACATTTCAAGAAAACCCAGAAAACTATACCAGCTGTTACAGCCTCAAAAAAGGTTTCTAAGAGTTCTCATGTTTATTGAAGGCCCAAGAAAGGCATTCTATTGTCTATTAAGTGTCCCCATGACAAGAAAAGATAAGGTTACAGGGATGTCTGTCCTTTGGTTCAAACTCTGCTTAATGAGAAGTTAAGAGCTATGTGCATAAATGGGTTCAAGGCTGAAATTTCAGTATGCCACTCGATGATTCAAAAACATTCAACTGATTTCACCTCAAGGGCAGTATAGCAAATTCTCAAGAATATCTTCATTTACTCTCATTAAACACATTTAACATTGGAACCTAGCAAAACTGGATTCTTATCGGAAGACTGTGTTTTAAATAGAAACAGGCACCTTGCTCTTTAGTGAGAAAGACTTTTCTATGGATAATCATCAGCGAGACACCTAAAAGACAATTTTTCCAAGTTCTTACTAAAAATTTTTCTAAAGGAAAAAGTCATCCAGGAAAGCAAAACTTTGCTTTAGGTAGCTAGCTAGTGTTGTTTATATCACGACACCAAGCAATCCACTTAGGGTTTTTACAGTTTTCAAAATTAAATCACAGTACAGCTGAACAATGAATAGGTGGTTCCGATGAGATGAGGTATTATTTCGACATTTTGGTCTCAGAAGGTGGTTCCCCAGTATCCAATGTCTTCAACAACCGGAAGAGGCCAGCAGCTTCTCGTATCCTACTGAACTCGATACAGAAGGCCTGTACTTCTATAAACAAGTCTTGCACATTAATAATCTTGTTACGGATCAAGGATTGAAGAAAGACACACACGAGACGTACCAAACGATTCTGAAAAAGAAGAAAACTTAGTGTGCCCATTTTCATGGCAGGTATTTATAAAATTTACAAAAATTTCTATAACTTACCTGCATGTATTTATCCTTAATTTGTTCACAAGTAGAGATGCAATTTGATATATAAAGGTGAATAAATTCAGGAGGTAGATCAACAGCTGTAGTTAGTCTGTTTCATAAAGTTAGAAAGTTAGAACAAATTTCTGACACATAACCATTAGTTAGTTTTAAATATACTTATTATGCAAATAAATCTAAGAGATACACACCCATTGGTTAAAGATACTTCCATTTTTTAAGTCTATACTTAACATTAGGCAGTATTTTTGAGCACCAAGTCCCTGTATGTTCTTGACTGAATCATAATTCAGTTATTATCTTCCAAGCTCTAATAACCTTGGCAATAATTCTGTTCATTCCCAATTACATGTAAGTGCTAATGGAAGGCGGAGTGTCTGAAGGAGGTGTAAGTAAACAGTACAATATATAACTAAATGGTAAAATGGGGCATTTGCAACAAGAATAATAATGTAGTGAAAAGATTTGGGGAAAGCTTTAAAAGGGCAAATGACTTAAATTGGCCCTCACTGGGAGAGAAGTAAACGATCTGAGTAAAGCTTGGAATTGGTGATAGCATGGCATACATGGTGGGAAAGACCTGGCTGGCATGTAACAAAAGGCATGGTATGGTGGACGATTAATTTAGAGTCTCGGAGGGAAGGGGAAGCTGTATTTTTCAAAGGCTTCTATGGAATATTTTAAGTGGGGAAAAAAAAGATGAAGTGAGAATTCCATGCTCAAGATATGCTAACTATACCATATGAATTTTCCAGAATTCTAAGCTTACTTGACTCCAACTTTTTCCTTTAAGGCACTGTAGGCCTAGTGGAACAGTGCTCCAGGGAACACTGCCATACATAGGCTGCTGGGGTCACACCATACATTTCACACTCGAGGGTGATGTATTATGATGGGGGTCCCACGGAGAGTAGACCTTGTCCTTGAAATTACTGATAAAAAGATGCAGCAGTTGAAGACAAACTGCTACAAGAATGTAGTGAGGGGAAGTGAGCTCTGAGAGCTCCTCGGCCAACCAGAAGGACAGGAACAGAACACCCAGTTTTGCCAGTGACTGAACATAAAGTTGAAAGCCACACACTTCCTCCCTCTCCCAACCCAAAAAGAACTCACATACTTGGGATCACTGGCTTCCAGCCAGACTTTTTTTCACCTGCTGACTAACTTAAAAGGATGTGTTCTTTAGTACAACTTCAAGTAGGTTAAGAAAAATGATCTCCAATTTTATAAACGAGAGTTCAAAAGATGAGCTTTCATTGAAGTTCAGCTACCTGCCCGTCAGAATGGGCTTCCCCACATAGTGGGACTGTATAAACAATATAGTATCGCATGGAAGGAAAGCCAAGATGAGTCTACCTGGGACTGACTACCTCAGGCAAACCTGGACATACAGACACATACACGTATGTATATATGTATGTATATATGAATGTGTATATGTATATATATGTATATAAACAACTTAAGAAAACCCAAGTCTATTCATAATTTACCTAAAACATTTGTAAGGAAAATATGAAATATTCCCACCACAAAGAGAATGCACTGTTACGACAGTTGATGGCAAGAGTCAGGAGACCGAGTCCAAGGTGGGGGAGAGTGCAGGGATACCTGCATGACACTCCCAGAATTCTCTCAGCTCCGAAAACCCCTACTTTCCCATGATAAGCTGTTAGTCACTAACAAAAACAAATGTAGCATCTGTATTTGCAGACAGGTAAAGAATGTACAACCATATAGAAATTTTGACAATTAAGATTCAATTAAGTCAGCATTTATTAACGCTAAATATTTGAGATCTTGCCCTCTGTTCTTATTAGGGGATGCTAAATTCACATGCAGTGAACACTAAGGCTCTGATTAATGGGTTTTCTCAGGCTAATGATATCAGAAAAAAACACTGTTGCTAGTTTTACTCCCACATTTGATCAAGTACAAAAACTTACCGATTTACAACTTCCATCGAATGTAAAGACATGTCCATATTGACCAGGACTGAAAAGTACTCGGTGATCTGGCTCGACTGCATTAACTTCAGCAACATTTCTATGGCGACCAAAGGGTTGTTTTCCACTAGGTCAGGAAGTTTGGCTGGAGTGAGGCCAATATGATAAACAAGTTTGGGGTCTTTTTCCAACTCACCAAGGAGCTAAATATGTAATCAAATTTTTTAAAAAAGAAAGAGGTTCTTGAGTTAAATTAGACATCTCTTTCCTGCATACAAAAATACATATTTTATACAAAAAGTTACAAAACTGTCTGGATTGAACCAAATTCATAAATTTCTTTCAAACCCATGATCATTAATGACTTGTCATTTTTCAGTTTACTTTGAATTGTAAAGATATTAAAATATCAACACTTTCAGGGCAATTTATAAATATGCAGTGATTCCCTCTGGGCATTATACCAGACTCGGTTTTGTCTGGTTGGACAGAATATTGTCTGGATTGTAACATCATCAAACCTTGGCAGGTTTTTCTGTCATGTTATAACCATAAACAATCTTAATTACCAATTAGTTCTCCCAAGCAGCACAGACCACGGGAACCGGAAACAACAGCCCCACCCAGCCCAGGTGGGGAAGAGGGAGATCTGACCCTGCAGCTCATCAGTTTGTACTACTTTCTGGTTTAGGTCACAGTCTCACTTTGTAATTAAAATAGTATCCTCAAAAACAAATTTTTCTGCCAAAATAGTACTTTTCCTTTAAAATTTTCTGTTCTTTCCTCTATCACAGTGGACTGTTTCAGGATGGTCTAATAAACAAAGTGAACTATGAACATAGCTTTTGACTTTGAAAATATTTTTTGGTGGTAAAGTGGATTTGGAGCTGTCACCATCTCCTAACAAGTTCTAATGTGAAAGTATGCAAACTGAATTACTATAACTCACCAACCAGAAATCACCCACAGGGGTCCTCAGCAGAGTCTTCTAGTTGGGCAGCAGGGGCTATTTTGACTCAAATCTAGCATTAACCAGCTGTGTGATGGGGGCTTCTTTACCTTACCTGTGCCTATTTCCTCCATCAAATGTTGTTAAACCTGCTTACCCTCAGGAGAGTTATGGTCTAACTTAAGTGAAGTGTCCAGCTGGTGCATAGGGGCAGATTACCAAAAAAAGTGAGACCCATCCTGCCTTGCCTCTCTGAGTCTAGCTCATCTCAAACTGAGCATGAGTATGTTTCAGTCATCAGATACTGAATGATCTCCAGCTGAGTGAGAAGGACAGAACAGAGATCCAGAGATCCAGAGACACTGGGTCCAAAAAACATACTGCTGCTGGCTCATGGTAATAGTATCATTTAATTGGTCATTCATCACATTAAAAAAAACAACAATGCATTAAAGAAAAGGTTTGTAATAAATACATACCTGTGTTTGTTGAGGAGAAGATAAGGGGCTTTTGAAGGCTTTGGCCATTATTCGCTTGATCTCTACACCCGTGCTATTCTTAACACACATTGATTTGTCCCACTGAATCGAATGGTCAGGCTCTGTTGGATTTAGCCATGCCAGCTCATCCTCACAGATGTGGAGTGGAGGTGGGGGACGAATAAACTCTGGCCGAAAGTGGCCTATAAATGAAAGTAGTAATATTTGCTTCTATCAGGAAGCTAACACCTGTGTACACTGTATCCATCTCATGCTTGATGAAGTACACAAATACCCTTTCAATAAAAATATAAAAAACTCAGACTTCAAAACCAGAAGCAGAAATGATAAGAGTTTTATTTAGAATACAGTCAAGAAAATGAAACACTAACAAAATGCCAGATACTGAATCTATGTGTTTTTGAGGAAAGTATTACCGTGATATGCCAATGTTTAATTCAAGCAGCATCTCCTCCCAATAGCAGGACACAACCTGCTGTACTGGTGAGTCTATGGGGAAAATGTAATACTTTTGATCTCACTCATCCTATTCTTAGTTGCCACTATTTTATTCAGGTACCACTATGATTTGTATCAGTTCTATCTTTGCATCTTAAAACTGAAATAGCGGGGTGGAGAAAACAACATGAGTAACTTCTGACATTCTTGATCAATCTGGAGACTTTCATAAATCTGTAAATTCCCAAATGCCATATTAATTTTCATAAAACAGTGAAAGTATACAGGAAAATGAAGGGATTCAACACCTCAACTATTCCATACAACAAGCCAGTTATAAACTCACCGAAATAAATGCTGCTGGGACTTCTGAACAAATTTCACACCTTGCTTTCTTTGGTTTCCACGTAGGGCCTAAGATGGCTCATTCCTATCATGGACCCTACCTAGGTCCTGCCAAATCTGAAATTCTACTCCAGTTTATTGAAAAGGTCTTGTTTTCTGGCTAAGAATCAACAGTTTGTCTTAAACTACATTATCTCTTCACTTATATCACCAGAAACTAGCATCTGATTCTCTTTTCAGATCATTTACAAAAATCTTTAACACTTCATATGCACTTACGTGTTAAGATAAAGTTCCCATGAGGTAGGGATGCCTGGTGTTTAGACTCAGTATCTGATTGATTTGCTTTTCATGTACCTTTCTGTGGGCCCATGCAAGTCAAAGCTGCGCCTGACCAGGTGTTAAATAAAAGCTAGTATGTACCATGGATCTTTGGGCATACCCGTGACCAGCAGAAACTTCAAATATAAAACCCAATTATTTATGCCAAAGATCTACTGTAAGTGGCATAAAAAGTCAGTGTGAGTTTTAAAGTTATGATGACACTATAATCTGAAGAACATGTTCTTATCCCTAAGCAGAAAGCATGGCTTAATCATTAAAACCACAGAAGCCTATGAAACCAAGTTGTGGCTGTATTACTTAAAGTTCAATAGGCATTTTGTTTGAATTAAAGTAAATTAAGAGCTATAAGGAGTAAAGTTACAATGGAGGAGGTGATGACAGTGGTATGTAATGAGCTATAAAAATAGTTTTTCCATAAAATCAGAATTTATATCTTCAGATATGCTGATAATATGTAATAAAAACTTGGTAATTTTATTAAATAACTTACTGCGCATCTCCACTATATTATAGACACTGTTAAGAAGTTTCTCATTAAATTCTAGTTTAAGCAACAATGAAAATAACATGATATATCAGAAAACCAAGAAGTCTCAGGATGCTGATAAAACCAAGAGTAAAAATATATACCTACTTTCAATCGGCGGCTTTGGTCCACTGACTAAAGCTTCCGTGATCTGGGAGGCAACAGAGCTGTCAAATCCAGAATTAGAAGAATCTGGGTCTGGGTCACTGAGAATACTAGGGAAGCTAGCCTTACTTTGGGTTGGCAATTCAGACTGGCGTTCTGGAAGTTAAAATAGAGATTTGAAAATTGAGGACACAAGGACAGTGTAAAGAACCTAACAGGAAAGCTATCTGCAACAAATAAGCAAAGGGCCAGATTCAGGATATGCATATTTTTCAAAACTCCTACAAGTCAATTTTTAAAAATAGGAAAAAATGGGCTAGACATTTTATTTAGAAACTTGAATGGCCAATAAACATCTGAAAAATTTCAATTCCATTAGGAACCAGGAAAAAATCAGTTAAAACAAGATACTACTACACACCCACCAGACTGGCTAACATCAAATGCAAAGGAGGTTGTCGGGTAACACACTGCTGATGGGAATGAAAAATGGCACAGCAACTTTGGAAACAATTTGCCTTTACCTAGTAAAGTTTTACATGTGCTATCTTTCCACCTAGAAGAAACACTTTTACATATACACCAGAAGAATATACAAGATTGTTCATAGCCATGTTATGCCCATCAACAGAAGGGATAAAGAGCGTGGTATCCAACTATATGGAATATATACGTTCATACAACTCAATAGCCAAAAAAAAAAACCAATTTAAAAGTGAGGAGATATTTTTCCAAAGAAGACAGACAGATGGCCAATAGGTACATGAAAAGTTGCTCTACATCACTATCAGGGAAATGCGAATCAGAACCACAATGAGATACCACTTCACCTGTCAGAATGGCTATTATCAAAAAGACAATAAACGATAAAGGCTGTTAAGGACATAAAGGAAAGGGAACCCTTGTGTAGTGTTGACAGGAATGTAAAATAATGTAGGCACTATGGAAAACAGTATGAGGTTCTTCAAGAAATTAAAAATGGAACCACCATATAATACAGCAGTTTCAAAGAAAATGAAACACTAATTCAAAAACACTTGCACTCCCATGGAAACAAGTTTCTATCAATGAAATGGATAAAGAAAATATAGAGTGTACACACACACACACACACATATTGACACAGACACACACAACCACACTTTTGGTTTATGGATCTCACTGTAAGATCAGAATTTCAGGCCTCTGCAGAGATGATCTGTATAGCTAGCTCCAGAGAAGATAGGAGTATCTTTCTTGCACTTGTGAAATGAATGGAGTGGGACATCAATAATGGGTAGGGGACAGCATGCAGCGAGTTTAACCACTATGCCAAGCTTCTCAATCCTAACTAGTCATATATTCCTTTCTGACTGAGCTTGATATACTTTAAAATTTTCTCACAGGCTGACTCAAGTCATAAGTTGAAAGGTCAGATTTGATTTTCACTTTAGGAAAATACAAAGCTAAACTCTCAGAATACACACTGCTTCTGAAGGTAAGGTGACTGAAAGTGCCTATCACTTCTGTACCCAGTTTTCATACTTTGGTTAAGGAAATAATCATTTCATTTCTGTTAATAGATTGTATCTGGCACTAGTGGCTAACAAGTACTTTAGTGTACCTGCAATCTTAAAAGTTTTGAAAAGATTTCTCTTGGTTTCGAAAAATAACCATTGTTATTTTAATGCCCACTAGTTAAAAAGTGAGGTTCAAAATGCTCCAAGGAAAAAGTAGTTCATTAAAAGATGTCACCTTATATAAACAGCTAAATGTTACAGGTACATTAAGTCTAAAGATGGGGCACTGTCAAAATTAATACTGCAGTTCATTTAATCACAAGGTCAAGGGTTCACAAATGGCTATCAGAATTTCCCTAATGAATAATTCTCAAGTAATAAGATCAAACATCTGTTATCTTTGCTTAGAAAGCAAAAGTCCCCTACTTTCTATCATGACACGCTTTTGCTTCAAGTGCATCCATTTGCTTATATGTGTAACACAGAAGGTGCCAAAACAATCTTGAAACACAAGAATCAAGTGGAGGCCTCACACTTCCTGATTTCAAAACTTAACTAAAAACCTATCATCTTCAAAAGTATGGTACCAGAATAAAGACAGACATATAAACCATGATATGGAACATAGACGAGATATAAACCCAGTCAAATGATTTTCAACAAGGGTGCCAAGAGAATATTGTTTTGGCTATTCAGAGTCCCTTGAGATTCCATAAGAATTTTATGATGGGTTTTTCTATTTCTATAAAGCACACTGTTGGGATTTTGATAAGAATTGCATTGAATCTGTGATCTCACTTTGAGAAAAACTGACATGAGGAAAATTTTATTTTTTAAACAGACTAAATCCTTCTAAAACATTCTTCTTAAATTGGAAAAGCATTCCATTCAAGTGAAAACTAAAAATGGATTTATATGCCATATTAGCAAGGATCCAGTACTAAAGCTACATTTTTCATGGAAGGTACCAACCTTTTTGCAGGTACCAAGACTGTCATTTTAAGTGGAGTACTTCAAGAAAAAAGGCCTACTGCTATCACACAAGAATGCCCAAACCATCGATTCCTCCTTACCAGCCAAGGCCAGCTGAAGCCCGCTAATGTCCACAGACTGGCCCATGTTTCCAACGTCCATCAACGCAATCTGTCGAGGTGTCTTTTTAAAGAGCTCCCTTGGAGGTGCCAGCATCAGCTGGGAAAGAAAAAACTTTTCTGGTGGAGTTATAGGAGGTAAAAATCCTACAAAGAAAGATGTACAATGATTACTCCAGTGGTTATTTTTAGGAATTAACATGAATCTGGTAAAATTAGCATTTGCTACTTGCCATTTCAATTCACATATCTTAAAGACAAAATTGTAATGTTTAGGTTTCAATTATAATTCACATTTTTGAAAATGTAATTAAACATGTCACTTGAATTCCTATGACTTGTGGCAACATCAATGAAATGAGGTTTTTGTAACTATTAAGAACTTGTTTTTGTGCTTGCTTCGGCAGCACGTATACTAAAAGAACTTTGTTTTTAACGTGCCTCAGTTCCTGCAAAGGCTAAAGCTTACAAGTGCCATCAAAAACAAAACACTATAGTGCTCAGAAATGCTTTTCTTTCTTTGCTGCTGTAACTGTAGAGGTTGAAGAGGCAAGAGTCACTAGCAATGCAAATATACTTCACATACCTGCTTTAGTACAACTGCTGAATGTTGCCTCCTTTTTGTCCCATATTCAGTTGCTCACCGAGCCTCATCCATCCTACTGCAGCAATGTCACCAGACTCCATTCTCTCATTGCCATTCCCTCTCCCCTCTTTCCTCTTAAATTGGAAAAGCATTCCATTCAAGTGTAGCCCTGCAACACTTCCTGGTTTCTGCAGCTCCCAGTTTTGACCCCTGCCCCACCTACTACCCACAGTCCACATGCCCATTTACCACTTAGTTATATTTCTAGGTACACAGCTGCTCACAATACTTAACCTGTTTACATGGAATTAAACCCAAACTTCTGCACCATTATAAAACCCTTCATAATCTGGTCCTGACCCAGTTTCTTAATCTCATCTCTTGAATTCCCCCACCATCCATGTATCCTACACTCCAGCTGCACAAAATCTCAGTTTTTCTGATTCCAGATTTCAGAAAAATCTGGTGTATTGGTGCTTATATGTGTAACACAGAAGGTGCCAAAACAATCTTGAAACACAAGAATCAAGTGGAGGCCTCACACTTCCTGATTTCAAAACTTAACTAAAAACCTATCATCTTCAAAAGTATGGTACCAGAATAAAGACAGACATATAAACCATGATATGGAACATAGACGAGATATAAACCCAGTCAAATGATTTTCAACAAGGGTGAAAAATAACCAATACACCAAATTCTTTAAGAATACCTGGCAGGGCCACACTTTCTTCCCTACCACCAGCTCTTACCAATATTGAGCAAAAACATCACTCCTCTGGAGACTCTCTCCAGTTACACGTAGGTAGTTGTTCCTCTGTGCTGCTAAGCCTTTCGTATGTGACATCTCATACAGCTCTTACCACACTGTGTTATGACTATGTTTACGTCTTCCCAACCAGCCTGCAAGTTTCTCGAGTGCAAGGAAGCCTTATTTAGTCCCAGATACATTCTCAACCCTGGCTCAGCATCAGAATCATCTGAAAAACTTGAAAAAATATACCCATTAGATCCTCACCCTAGGTGTACAATATAAGCCTTGCCATTGATATTCTCCTGTTGTGTATTTAAGCACCATCTGTACCTACTTTAATGAAAGTAATGATAATAGGTAACACTTATGAAGGATTTATTTACATAATAACTCTACCAGTTAGAAATTATCTGCATTTTACAAAGAAACAGGCACAGAGAGGTAAAATAACCCATCCATGGATTCCTTCCCTGGCAAATTTGTGTTTACAATAAAGTCTATAGTCTAGATCTAGGTTTAGACTCATTGCATTTGAGAATGGCAGTGTATAAATCAGGGTTCTTTTGTCTAACTTGTCCAAAGACTTCAAAGGGCTCTGTGACCTAAACCCCACACTGTCCCCATCCTCTGCTAGGGTTTTGACCACTCAATACACATGTTGCATTCACTTTCTAGGTATTCCCAAACTTCCTGAAAGCCAGGTTCAGTACCTGTACCCTAAAGGCATCTCAGCCAACACAAAGGTTGCCTCTCTTAGATAAGGGCAGTGCAGAAAACAAACCAGAAGATGCTCTAGACCCAGAAGGTTGTCTGGCAGGACCACCAACTAGCTTAAAATATAGAAGCCCTCCTGTGCCACAAAACTCACTATTGGTATTACCTCAAAACCAGCTGCCTTACAACCTTTTGACTCCCTATATATGTGGCCCTTCCATATAGAGTGATTTGCCCCTTTCCCCCCACGGGTTAAGTATTGTAAGATCAAGCTGTTTTCCACCTCTGCCCACCTGTTTTCCCCCACTACACTCCCAGATACCCTTATTATCAACATCCCCTCTGCACCTTTCTCCTCTCCTGGCTGCAAGTCTCCCAACGTCTCATAAAGCATCTCTTGCTTGAGTTAAAAAAAAATAAAAGACATCAAACCATTGATCTAATCTCACCAATGCTGCACACGTTTTACATAATGTCCAGTAGTTATGCGTTTTCTGACCTAGGCGGTGAATTTGAGACTACCTTCTATCATTTGCTCCCATCACATTATCCAAGGGCACCTAACAGCCCAACGAAGATGGCTGCAAAGTCCTTAAACGCTGTTTAATGTGTTTATGCCCAACAGCTTCTTCGGGTTCTGAATAATGACCTCTACTTGCTCGTCTGAGACCTAAAATCAAGGCAGATCCAGTGCGTCATCAGTTACAATTACACACCCATCAGATGGGCTTTACAAGAAAGAACTGTATTTAAGATACTAAAAATGTCAAGCCCCTCAATGCGCTGCACGACGTGACGACCTACATGTACTATTGAGAGGAATAATTTTCGGTGCCATGAATTTGTAATTAAGCTACCATTTCTTCATACTTTAGAGTTGGGGAGGCGGAGAGAATTTCTAAAGGAAACTTCATTTCACTTGCGGGTGAATTCCTAGAAACGCTGGTGGAAAATCGACGAACGTAAGTATCCACAACGCACACCTGGCTTCAGGAGAGGAGGGAAGGGCCGGCGGTGGCGGGAGGCGGCTCCGCCCGGGGCGCTTACCTGAGAGCGGTGGCCGGTCAGGCTCCTGGCCGCCGCGGGCGGGCGGCGCGGGGTTGAGAAGGTGCGCGAAGCTGGCGGCGAAGGGATTAGCGGCGAGCGGCTCCGTGCGGTACATCTCCCAGAGCAGGTAGAGCGCCGTGAGGCGCTGCGCCGCGCTGGGCAGCAGGTCAGGCTGCTGCAGGAGCATTACGAGCACCGAACCCAGGCGGAAGTGGTCGGCCTTGCTGAAGTAGTGGTGGAAAGCTGTGGACAGGCCCTCGAAGGTACTACCGCCGCCTGCCTCCTCCGAGATGATGCTCAGCAGGCTCGAGAGTTCCTTCGGGGTCAGGCTCATTCTGCCAGCGGGGCCCCCCGGGCCTCCACTCCCCGGAGCGGGGCCGCCTGCTCCGACTCTGCTGCTGCTGCCGGAGCCCCCCGGACCGCTCCTGGACGCCGCCCCCGACGCTTCTCGGGTTCCTCTTTGCTCTGCAGCAGTGAGAAGCCGGGCAGACGCCGCGCTCGCCCCGCCGCCGGGCATCAACCTCGCTCGCCTGCCCTGCTTCGCGGCTGGAGTGGCCCTGCCGCAGGCCCGTTCCGTTCCCGCGGCCGTAAAGCGTGCTCTGACACGACAGTGTCGCAAACAGAACATGTCGGGGAAGCGAGACTACTTCAGAGGAGAGAGCAGTGCCCAGCGAGAGCGAGACTGGTGGAGCGCAGCCAGGGGGCGGATCCGGAGACGTAGGGTGGGGGAAGCCAGGATCCTAGAAGTGGGAGCGGGGCCTGCGCCGTTCCGGTCTCTTGCCGTGGAGATAGCGGTTCTGCATCTTAGCAGCGCGAGGTCTGCACTTCGGGGAGCAATCTCCCGTGGCGCTGCCGGTGCCAGGCGACCCCGAGAAACGTTTTTTATGTTATTGTTTGGAAAAATGCAGCTGAGAGTCTGAATAATTTTCTTAATGTAACATACATGACTCTTCATGGCAAAAAAACCAGTTTACTTGCAAATAACTAAAGACATTGCACATTACTCTGGACGGAAAAAAGGCCACATACTAACACTGACAAGTTCAGGGAAGGCCAGCATGGCTCACCTAGGGTAAAGCTTGACCTTTGTCAAGAAAGCTACAGGCCCTGGTGTGACCAACCATCATGAGCTGCTTTTAGATAGGAATTTTTATGTGCAGACCGTCCTATATGGTTACTTTGGGTCTCAGTTTGTAGGGCCCTCCATGCTGATCTCCCCTGGGCTTGTCAGGTTTCGTATGCCCCATCCCCCCTTTTTTTTCCCACAAGGATTATTCATGACTCAATGTCTAGAGTCTACTCAGGACTGCTCCTAAAGAGCATTTAACAAGGACTGTGTGTCTCACTGTAGAGTAAGTTCACCTTCCTGGTTTGTGGGCAGTTTTACAATAACAGTTATACTCCAGCATGTTTCTTTGACACTTAAACTGCCCATATCATCAATATTCATTTCAATTAAAAATGGAAACTCTTCGTAAATGATGCATGGACATTTTATACTCAGGGCTCATTCTTCTTAAATAGGAGAGAAAGAATGAGAAAGACAAGGCTGCCTCTTGAAAATTTGATGTTTCACCTGTCAGAGAATCTTCTAAGGTCTTTGACCAGAGTTATTGTGATGAAATTAAGAGAATAAGATGGGATACCATCTATGATTTCACCTGTGGGTCTGTTGTCACATAACTTAGGTTTCAATAGTTGAATTTTATCTAGAGTTTGAAGGGGATTTTTTGCTTCATTGACTTAATTACTGCACTTTGAAAATAACCCGATTCATTCTTATGTTGCAAAATGTACTTTATTCTTAATTTAGGTAAATGTGTTTATCTAGAGTTTTATCAGGTATTACTCATCTTAAAGAGAACCCAGTGTCTTTTTTTCTACTTAAATACCCTACTCTGAATTTACTCCTATGGAGTGTGTCAGCACTACCCCCACAGGAGGGCCCGCGTGCTGGTTGAGGAGAGGGTTGTTTTACGGTTTGTTTTCTTTCGTTAGAAGAGAATCAACTCATACTTTATTCCACTAGTTTCTCTTGGGGATGAAAGTCCTGTTTCAGGTTTGGCTCTCATCACCTTTCCCTCCGCAAGCACTTTAGTGCATCAATCATCTTCTCTTCACATGTATGTTCAGGACTAGTTCTTTTCTCTGTGTTTACAATAAATATGTTCACCTTTCACTAATGAACACATAGACTTTGGTTCATCCAGGTGACGGAATGTACGTTGACCGGTGCTAAAAAAAAAAGAGAGCGCTATTGAAAGCCATGCCCGGGCAGGCGGGGAACCTTAAATGCACATGACCATGTGAAAGAAGTCTGTCTAAAAAGGTCACAGACCCCGTGGTTCCAACTAATAAGACATTCTGGAAAAGGCAAAACTATGGAGAGGGTAAAAATGTAGATCAGTGAGTTGCTGGGGGTTATGGTTAGGGAGTGTGTGTGTGTGTGTGTGTGTGTGTAGGTGTGGTGGTGGTGGTGGTAGTAGTGGTGGTGTTGCAGGATATTTGGACAGAGAGACGGGACAGTGAGGCAATGAGCAGGAAGTAGCGTTCATTGGTGCTGGCACCGGCTCAGCGGATTCACATCCAAAGGCTGAGCCCCGATCGCAGCCGGGCTTTCCCTTTTATACACATCTTATACTTCCTCATAGTTACAGACTTGCATGTTCTTTCTATATAAGGAAAATGTATTTTGATTGCTTGGCAGGCTGAAAGGGGAAGTGAGTAACTTTCAACCATCCTAGGAAGTGGTTAGCTCGGGCCTCGCTATCATGGTGTCAGTGATGGTGAATAAGTGGAGCAAAGAAAGATTTTAAAACAGTGAAACTACGTATTCTGTACAATACTAATATGGTGAAATACATTTGTCAAAATCCATAGACTGTACAATACTGAGAATGAGCACAGATGTAAACTCCAGACTCTGGGTGATCACGATGTATCAATGAAGATTCATGTACTGTAACCAACGTACCACTCTGGTTCGAGATGTTGATAGGATAGTGGGGGAGTGAAGAGCTCTGAGTCTGAACTACCCAAAACTCCCAGCTAAAAAGATAGACACTCTTATCAGGCAGGACATTCCAAGGGCCTAGCCGTTTCCTCCCAGGAGCTAAGCAGGTCAGACCTTTCTATGGAAAGTGCAAGTTCTAAATATCCCAGATCTGCTGGGTCGACCCTCTAAGGCACAATCTGTGGGCTGAGTTTTCCAAATCATGCGGTACTTGCAAATTTTTGTCGTTCTCCTAAGTTTGTGTTTTTGGAAACTACCACACCGTTTTCCAGAGCAGCTGTACTGTTTTACGTCACCACCAGTGTGATGTGTGAGTTACTCAGTTTTTCCACGGCCTGACCTCACCAGCGTTTTGATACTGTTCCCCATCTGTATTTTGTTTAAGGCATCCTGACTGTCTTGTGGCTGTCTTGAGATCCCCACCCATCTCACTGTGATGTTCATTGGCATTCCCGGGAAACCACTGGCTCATCTTTTCATGGGATTTTTTCGCCATCCATCAGTATTCCCCACTCTCATCTTCTCTGGTGAAATGCCTGTTCTGTGTCTTTGGTCTATTTTGCATTTTTTTCCCCCTAAGACAATACTGCTGCTGCAGTTCGAGGGCGCCTCTTTCCTTGGTCGCTTTACCCTCTTCAGAGGGTATTTCACAGAGCTTCTGTTTTTAGTTTTGACAACTTCTGATATCTTTGTTTCTCCTTTTGGATCATGCTTCTGATGTCAAGTCTTAAAATCTCTGCCTGGCTCTAAATCCCAAATTTTTCTGAGACTTTCCCCCACGCCTCCTCCTTCCCAAGGGGTCGTCTAGTTTTCCGTTTTACACTAGAGCGAGCGTATGATCCATTTCGAGTGTTTGCTTGCTTGCATGCATGTTTTGCCTGTGGATGTCTGATTATTCTATTCCCATTTGATGGAGAGGCTATTCCCATGAATTGCTTTAGCACGTTTGCCAACATTCCACAGTGTAGGCACTGTAACTGCATGAAGTACAAAGTTTGCTGCCGTCTGTTTAGTCTGCAATCAGTACCTAAATAACTGCACGTCAGGATCAGAAACTGATCTTCAAACCCTGTCAGAGATCGCTCAATGCGTACCTGTTACTTGGGTCTCTCTCTTTGTCTCTCTCTCTCTCACACACACAGAGCAAAGTGTGTGTATGTGGGTCATCTACTCATGTCTCCCCCAAAAGGGATAATCAAAAGAGAACATTGTTGAAGAGAGGTGAAATTACACACAAAAATGAAAAGTGCTTACGCTAGACATGAATTTAGACGTGATCAGAAGGTAGATGAGTATGGGTGTGACAACACCGCCACCTTGTGAGAGACTGGATGTGTGACCACGGGGACTTGCATAGGCTAGTCTCTCAAAGTCTAGGAGGATGAGATGATCCATCACAGGGGAATGACCGTGGTGAAAATGTTCACCTCGAAGGACCTCAGAGAGACATGGAACGATATGGGAAACACAAAGAATGATGTGTTGGAAGGTGATCTAAACTTATGGAAGACTGGGATGATCCAGTGAGGTCTAGAAGATACCGCGTAAAGGCCAGCACTGTTAGACAGATTGTGACATTTTAAAAAAGTAAATAAAAAGCCACTTTCTCAGTGACAGTCTATTGAATGTGTATCTTGCTATTTTTGTCACATACCTTTTAAATTCAGAATAAGAGAGATTTTTATGTTTTGACCCAAAGCTTTGAATGTTGTGGAAAAATTTTTTTTTTTCTCACATGGGTTATATAACACTGCTATTTTCAGTTTCAGTTTATGCAGTCCTTTTATGATCCTGCGCTTCCCTGCAAAACGAGGAGGACTGTGCATGCATGGAGAAGTTGTCCATATGGCTTCTGGATGTTCCCTCGGCCTTGGGCATATTTGTTCAGGTCTCCGTTTTGTTCTGTTGATCTGCGATCCATGTGTCTCTCCCTCTGTCAACGTCACAGCGTCTCTATTCGCTCCTGTAAAAGAGAATTGTCTGTTTTGTTTTGTTTTGTTTTAGAATGGCCAAAGGAAGTTGTACAATGTGGTGGTTATGGAATGACTGATGGATTGACAGATGGATTGATTTTTCAATTTCATGGAACAGTTCATCATTCATATTTACCTTGCTTGAAACACACACACTCACTCACAGTGTTGCAATGTACTGATCGATGTACTGGCACTTGATGCATTTAGTGAACAGCTATAAATTATTCTCCCCAAGCCCCCCAACCCGCTTCACAATTTGTTGTCATTGTTGTCCTTGCAGTACATAATGCCAAAATCGACAACCGATATCACACTAATGTTCCCATGATCCCAAACCTAGAACCATTAGTCTATCTAACTGCAATTTTCGCCTCTCCTCGAAATGGCATCTTCATCAAGCACTCTGGGATTTCTGGCCAAGTGTCAGTAAGGTAATCTGTCACATGGGCCTTCTCCATGCCTCATGGAAAGAGGCCATCTGCAAAAAACCCTTCCTCTCCTCTCCGCTCAAAGAATAAGTGTCCCAGCCTCAAATAATCCTTTCTTGTCTTTTGTCAATTGCTCCCTTGCCCCACCTTTCTTCCTATAAAGTCCTTCCATTTTCAACAGCCCTTCGGGTCACCTTTTTAGTTGCGAGGTGGGATGCTGCCCCGTTCATGAATCGCTTAATAAGGCCAAATAGATCTTCAAATTTACTCGATTAAATTTTGTGTTTTAATACCTCAAACTTACTCAAACATGATCTTCGGAACCTCTTATCCACTGACCTGCCCAAAGCCCAGGGGGAGATTATATCCCTGGCGCTAAGGATGGTCACCCTCCGTACAGAAACTTCCATCCGAGGTGGGATCCTGGGGGGAGATGTGAGGGAGGAGGGCCAGGCAGGTGGTCTGTCCCTGTGGGGTCTGAAAAGGCAGTGCTGTTGTAACTGAGCACAGACAAGCAAATAACATGGAGAGGGTGAGCATTCGGCCATCCAGGTGGGCATTCGGCTAGTTCTTGTCTGAGAAGGCACCCAGTCAGGGGACGACTAGAGGGCACCTCTGTCCACTCCTCTCCCTGGGGTGGAGAGGGAGACGGAGCCCACTTCCTGCTGAGCTCACATTTCTGCTGTTTTGAATTTCACCCTTATTGGACAGTTGAGAAACTGAGACCCACAGAGAGGCAGGGACTGGCCAGGGTGTATGACAGTCAGAGTCCAGAGGTCAGCAGAGTTCCCACCTCCAGGCTAACAGTGTAGTCTTTCGCTCCCATAGGGCTGGTTTGGAAACTAGAAAGCCTAATACGCTGGGAAGCTCCGGCCTGTTCTCAGTGCGTGGGGTTGTCTTCTCCTGGGACCCGTGATGTGCACGCTGGCATGTGTGTGTGCACACACACATGCTAGATGTAGGACCAGATGTCGGAAGAGGAACATATACACAGGTGACTAGAGGAAGAGAAAAGAGGCACTATCTGCATGTGACAGCAGCCCTCCAGTGTTAGAGCTGTCTCCCCACACACATGTGAGCATCCTGATGAAGCACGTGCTCGAGTAACTCCTGCAGGCAAACGGGAGACGGACAGGCCCTGCAAGGTACTGGGCTCATCTAGGGTCCAGAAGAGTTAAGAGTGAAGAATTGGTCACAACCCAGGTCTGTCTCCTCAATGCCAGGGCCTTGGCTGCAGCCAGATGTTCCCAGAGAGGAACCCTGGAGCGGGGTGTGTTGGATTCATCATGTACAGGCATTGTGTGGAGAAGAGGAATGACAGGCAGCAGCCCAGAGGACTATTTGGATAGCTGTTACTCAAGGAGAGGATGCAGGGAGGGGGATCCCAGGAAGTGAGGTCACTTCCTTTTCAACAGACCACCCCCATAGAACCTGGAACCCCATTACCAGGCACCAACATTCCAGTAACAGCCCCTCAGCCAGCTCACTTGGCAAGAGGCACTCAGTAAGACAACATGTTCTCTTGCTGTGCTCCCACATTCCAGGGCTCTGGCCTCCAGAGACGACACAGTGACTTTTCCAGATGGTGTAGGCACCTCTGGCCCTTTTGGAGAAGGTCCCCTCGGGAAATACAAGGAGACTTTGGTCAGGCCTCTCTAGGCCAGGCCACCTCTGTGAGCACACCCTAGGCATCCCCGTCCTCAATGTGGGGGATGGTGGACGTGAAGGGAGGACCCTCTGGGCAGAAACAGTTGCTGGGCAGGGAATACTCTGATGGTCTTGTCACATCACACCCCAGGACAAGGCTGGCAGGGTGGAGGGGGCTTCCTGAGGGCCCCTAATCTGTGCCATCGGGAATCTAGCACCCTCAGGCTGTCACATCTTTTCCACCCTCGGAGGAGGTCTGGGAAGACCATTGCGTGGCTATGTCTGGGGTGGAGAGTCAGGGGGTCTGAGGACGGCAAGGACTGGGCTCTGAAGCTCTCTGTCTTCCGGGCACTGTCTTCACAGAGCTCTATGCTGGACATCAGACAGGGGCTAAAGGACAAGGACCTCAACTCTGTCCCCCACCAGGACGGGCAGGCACCCCACGGCACTGAGACAGCCCAGCCAGGGCTCAGGGTGAGTGCAGGTGCTGAGCTGACCTGACACTCAGGACCCAGACAGTCAGGGGGTCCTGGGTTCCAGGAGTCACAGTGCTGCTCCCCTGGACTCCCTCCTAAAGTCCAGCCCCCAAAGGAATCTGGGTCCCCCTCCCCTCTCCCACCCGCCCTCACTGTGCAGCCCCTTCCTGGGACAGATGCAAAGTCACTGTCCACATATTTGTAGGGATCCCAGCAAAGAGATGTTGACACCATTTCTCCTCACATTCAGTCAAGAGTATATTTGTGTCATTCTACAGATTCTCTTGTTTGAACGCCCACCCCCGGTGTTGGTGCTGGCCTCTGGATCCTTACACTCTTCCCGCGCCCCCCCACCCGGCAGTCGTAGACATCATCATGATCTGTAGGGGTACTGTGATGCAAAAGGACATGGGGTTCATGTGACATGCCCATTGCTCTGCCACTTGCTGCCCTGGGGACACATCCCCACGAGCCCTCCAGGACACACAGCTGCAGGACATAACAGGAAGGGACCTGTTACTACAGCGATGCACCTGTTCACCTTGACCCGCTCCCCTTCTGTTGCCATTTCAGTGGTGCTGCCCTGAACATCCCACATGTCCTGGTATCTTTATCCCTCTCATCCCAGGAGAAACCTCCATGTTCTCATCCTAGAGTGGGACGTTTGGTCAAACATCACAGGGATGACGCTCAATATGGGGAGGTGCTGTCCAAACTCAGCCAAGAAAACGACCTCAGATACCAATATGTCAAAACACTCCCCAGCTCAAATTCTATTTGAATGCCAAGAACCTTTTCTCTCCTGGGAACACATATGTCTCCCCTTTTGCCATCGATTACTGAGGGCTTGGGAGTGTGTTCTGAGCTGCAATCCCCAATCCTCACAGTGGCTCATGGCGCTACCGTTGACTGCATGTCCCTCCTCTATCCTACTTCAGGGAGAAAGTGAATTGAGGAACCAACAATATAAGACAAGCATGGTGCCATCTGCCTGGGCACGCAGGCTGGACAGTCTGATTGCTTCCCTGGTGCCTGCCTTCCTGGACAGTGATCCCACCTTCGTTCCCGCCTTCCTAGGCAGTTACAAAACATTTCCACCACGCAGCGGGTGTTGGCTACCCTGTGTGCAAGGTGAGCACCCTGCCTCCACCTATCCCCCACAACACAGGGTTCATTCAGCCACCTGCTAGTGTGAGTTCTCAGGTCACTGCATCTCTGAGTCTGTTTGCTCCTCTGGACGGCAAGGTGAGCAGAGGACCAGCCTCAGAGGGTCATTGTAGGGACTAGTGGTGTCCTCCCTAGCAAAGTGCTTTCTGGGGGCCTGTCCCTGTGGAGAGGTCCTTGGGGGCTGGTGGGGCGGCGGGGGGGTGGTGGTGTGTGGTTAAGCTATGACAGTGCTACTTGGGCATTTTTCTCTTCCGCATGACGATGCCTCTACCTGACTCCTCACTGTTTCCAGGGTTGGGCCAAGCTGTTTTTTCATGTGAAAAGGAGGTTTGTGACTCCATGGGGTTCCTGTTCTGGATGAAGCCAGAGTAGAAATCCTAGGGATGAGAAGTGGGCCAGGCTCACTCAAAAGATATCCATAAAGGGACTGGTGGGGGCTCATCTATTTGGCAAATATATGAGAAGCCATTCCAGGTGCGGGCACGGAGTAAGTCGTGTCCACAGGACAGCCAGTGTGACATCCTCCTGGCCCCCTGTAGGTATGGCTGCATCGTCCCAATTTCTGAAGGGGATGGTGGACCCCTGGACCAGGTGAAAGGATAAGTGGGCTTAGGACAGAGCCGTGAGCTGGGTATAGAGACTATGGACTGGAAGTGCCAGCAGAACCCTGTACCCCACATGTCATGGCGTTTCTGCAAGGGGGCGAGGGCTGAGAGTATTTCCTAGAGGAGAGGGAAGGAGTCAGAGAGCTGTGGAGGGGCTGAGGTGTGGTGGGCAGGCACCAGGGAGGTGGGGACTGGGTCAGCCCAGCTCCCCCTCACCGTTGACCAACAGCTCTCAGTTCCAAAAGCTTTCCGCTCGACCCTCCTGGTTGACCCGGCACATCTCTGCCAGCACTACCAGGCTACAGGTCCAAGAGGAGTAGGACTGACTTCTGGATGGGCGGGAGTAGGCGGCACGGAGACCCAGACCCCCACACGGTGCTATGGGAAGGCGGTGTGGAAGGAGAGGCCAGGCCTCAGACTCTATTGCTCGCCTGTGTCCCCCCAGGGCCATCTACTTCATCCTGGGCATCTGGTTGGATCAACACCATGATGACTTTCTCCAGCCCCCAGAATTCCCCTGCCTGAGACTGTTGCTGGCTTACATCCAGGTCAACTTCCCAGGGTCCAGCCTGGAGCACCAGGCCCAGCTCCTCCTCTCAGAACTAAAGGACCTTCAGCCCCATGAAGCAGAGATGGAGGGTGAGGACAACTGGTGGGAATGTGGCCTGTGAAGGTGGGGGCCTTGGCCAGACCACACAGAGGGGTCTTCCAAGGCTGAGTTAGGCCAGAACACCAAGTTGACTCAGACCACCGTCCCTAGAGTCTGCATTCAGGACCACTTCCTGGGGTGGGTTCTTGAGCTGAGACTTCATTGATGGATATGAGAGGTTCCCTTTGTTTGCAAGGCCATCAGAGGGACTGATGCTGATAATATGTCCCTTCTTGAATCTTCAAACCAGGTCCAGAGCAAGACCAGGAAACCACACAAGAGGCGACACTGACAGCATCTCTAGTCCCCTTTACAGAGCCCGTGCCATCTGGAGGCTCAGCCTCCCCTGAAGAAGGCGACGTCCAACAAACAGCTCACTTCGGCTCCTCGGAGGCCTTGAGGGCCCGGTTCTGAGCAGCAGCCTGTTTGACTGCCACTCCAGAAGGTTCTTTCTCTGTTCCTCCTTCTGCATTCTTTTCAATTGTTGTTTTTCTCTGACCTATATAAAGTTTCTCTGTAGATTTTTTTAAAAAGTTCAATTACGATAAAATTTATTTTAACCTAAATTTAATAACTTGCTATGAAATCTTCTTTTAAGATAATAATATCTACCCTGTAATCCCTCATAGTGTACTTTTAAGTGACCTTAAGTACCGTCATCAGACTTCACCACTATCAGCCATATCACAACTACCATCTAGTTCCAGAACATTTCCAGCAAAGTCAAACCCAGCACCGATTAGTCGCTCACGCCTCCTCCCCCGTCACCCCGTGGCAGTCGCTGACCCCTGTGTTTCCATAGATTTACCTATTCTGGATTTTCAATAAGTGTCCTTAGCTTCTCTGAGTTTCTGGTTTCCTCTTCTGTAAAAGGGGGAAGGTTGTAGGGAGGATTATGTAAAGCCCTTTCATACAAAATCTGGCACATAATAAAACTAAATAAATATTGGCTATTAGAATAAAAAAAAAGAAAAAGAAAGAGAAGCCCCGCCCCGTGAGCACACAATGACGCGCATGTGGCTTTTTGTGTCTGACTATGTAGCAGACGAGGAGACTGATTGTTTTTTTGGTTGTAATAAAAATAACATTGTTTATTAAGAAGGACAATTCCTATGAGGTAAAGATCACGGGTAAGAAAGGAAAGCTCATGTGAATATCTTCATTACCTTGGGAGAGGTGCCACTCGTATAACTAGGACACAAGAGCCTGAGCCATAAGGGGAATGCCTGGGTCTGAAGGCACTTTAAAAGCTTTCTGTTCCTGGATAGGCAGTGTTTAAATTTTTCTAGTGCACATAGTAAAAAAATATTAAAATCACAAGTTAAGTGTTTCCCTTTATTACCAATGCATTAAGTAATAAAATATAGTGTTTTTCAAAGGTTTTACGTAACCATAACTAAAGTTGATTAGCAAAATAAGGATTTAAATATGAACAAAAAAAAGGAAATCCACTTTCTCTACCACGAAATAATTGCCTTTCATGAAAGGTCGCCATCAATATCAATGGATGACATATGATATGGAGTCTCACTTCGTATGCTCTTTGGCCATTGGTGTATCTTCTTCGGTGAGGTCTCTGTTAGGTCTTTGGCTCATTTTTTAAGTAGATCGTGTGTTTCCTTATATTGAATTTTCAGCGTTCTTCGTATGTTTTGAATGACGATCCTTTACCTCATGTGTCTGTTGCAAATAATTTCTCCCAGTCTGTGCCTAGCCATCTTATTCTCTTACTATGTCTTTTGTAGTTTTAATAACATTTAATTAGCTTGTCAATGATTTCTTTCATGAACCGTACCTTTGGCATTCTATCTAAAAAGTCAATGTCGTATTTATGGCAATTTACTTTTTTCTCTCCATTATGTTATGGTTGTTTTCTAGGTTTGTATTTAACACTCAGGTCGCATTTCTACACACTAACAAAGAACTTCATTTAACTTTCTTTGAGTTAGTCTTTTGCAGGTGGAAATTCACTTGTTCCAGCACCACGTGTTGAAATTAGTCTTTCTTTCCTTTACTTTATTGTCTTCGATTCTTGGTCAAAAATTAGTTGACTGTGTTTATGTGGCTTTATTTTTGTTCTGTCTCTTCTGTTGAGTTTCTGGGTTAGTCTGTTCTTTCGCTAATACTTCCACTGTCTTTATCCTTGTATCTTTATAGTAAGTGTTAAAGTTGGGTAGTGTTAGTTCTTTTACTTTTTTGTTCTCCTTCAATATTGTGATGACTGTTGTGTGTTTCTGTAGCTATTTTAACAATATTAGTTCTACCATTTCATGAACACGGTCTATTGTTCCATTTATTTGTGTGTTTTTTAATTTCTTCCAAAATATTTTATAGATTTTACTCATAGATATGTTCATCCCTTGGTTAGATTTATTCCTAAGTATTTTATTGTTTTCGATGCTATTATAAGTGAGACTATTTTCTTTGTTTTTATTTTTCCAGATAGTTCTTTGTTAGTGTGTAGAAATGTTTCTCATTTTTCTGTGTATTTTCTGTCCTGTAACTTGACTAAATATATTTCTTAGTTTTAAGAGTTTTTTTGGTAGAAGTTTTAGAACTTTCTACATATCGAATGGCATCATCGGCAAACAGAGACAGTTTTACTTCTTCCTTTCTGATTGGATGTCCTTTATTTCTCTTTCTTGCCTAATTGCTCTGGCTAGATCTTCCAGTAGTTCACCGAGTAAAAGGGGTCAGAGTATAGACACTTGTCTTTTTCCTTATTTTAGAGGATGAATTTCTCAGCTGTTTGATGTTGAGTACGATATCAGGTGTAGGCTGTCATATATGCCCTACATTTTGTTCAGGTATATTTGATCTTACTTAATTAGTTGAGTTTTATTTTTAAATGACATTGTGTTGTTAGGGTCAAGGACAGGGTTAGGGGTAGGATTAGGGTTAGGTTCAGAGGTAAGAACACGTAGCTCAGCTCAGATACATGAGAACACTGAGTAGACATGTGTGGATTTATACCAGACTGAATGCAACAACTCTCCAGTCTGCAGGTGCAGGTATGCTGAGGGTTTGGTGGGGCCCTCCTGGGACTGGCTGAGTCCTCTGTCCCATCCCAGTGGGCAGCAGTGGACAATCAGGTCTGAGACAGGACAGCCCTAGGCCTCTGACCAACTAGGCAGGCATCTGTACTCATTCAGCTAAGACCAGTCTGGGCCCTATCGGGCTGCCATGGCCAGTCACTAAGCTGACCATGCTGCTGGGCCTTTGGACAGCTCCTTGGACAGCCCAGACAGCCCCTTGGGATGTTTCAATTTCCAACATCCATGGGGTTGAGACAAGTGCCTCCTCCCTCAAAGCTTCAGCCTCCAAGAGAGGTAAGAAATCTGTGGACATCGAATGTGACCCTGACCACAACAATATTACAGCTGACTGTAGCCCTGCACACCTCGGCTTCCTTGTTGTAACAGACCTCTTCCATTCATGTCTCCCAATGGGCACTTTCACACTGAGTTTGCATGGTCTCTGAGGGCCACACGCATACACGGTCCAGCCCCTGCAGCCTCCCGAAATCCAGCCAGCTGTGCCTTCCTGGCATGATATGATCGTGATCTTTCCACTGCTTCTATGAGCCAGAACTTCCTTATCATTCTAGTCTTTGTCTCTTTTCTTTGTAAAGGAGAGAGAAGAAATTGGAAATGAGCTACTTTGTTCCTTGGGGATGGCTGATAAATGTGCCCGGGGGCAGGCGTGACTGCGGGGCTCCCATCTCCCATGGACACGGATGAGATCTGTGTATCTCCTGAGGGCACGTGGGCTCTGCTGGGCCAGACTCTCACATGCGACTATCCGATGCCCAAGGCAGGACCCCTGAGTTCACCACCAGCAGCAACATTAGTTTCTCAGTAATTGGAATTGCAGTGGAATGGCTTCCTGTTGCTGTGGGAGGATAGCAAGAGCCCTGGACTTGAGGTGGGGCAGGGGGTGGTGGGAGAGCTGCAGCCTGTCACTATGAGTCCCTTTCCTGTGGCAGTTTCAGAACCAACACTGTGTATAGAGAGCCTGCAAGTCACCACATCTGAGGGCAGCGGGGTACAAACCAAAGATTTATTTTGCTCTAAAAGAGAAAGCCAAAGAGGACCAGACCAAAAGGAACCCAGGTCCGAGAGCAGAAAGCTTGGGTATGGAAAGGCCACAGAGAGCTCTGTAGGAGCCCCACTGCGAAACCCAGGGGGAGCTGGGGAGGTGGGCTGCGGTGGAATCCTGGGCTCTTTTTGGGAACTGGAACAGAAGGGGCCTTGCGGACTCCAGTCCGGGTATAGCGTTTGTAAGAGGAGCTGAAGACAAGGCTTCTTGGGCAACTTTGCTGCAACAGCCACCCGCCTCCTACCTCCCCGCAAAGCAGTGGTGAGTGGAGCTGTCCGGACAGTTTGGGATCAGTCTGTCAGCTTTGCCCTGGCGGATGGTGTCTCGTCCAAGGCTGGGGCCACTCTCAGTTTCAGAGGGCTGGCCCAATGTGGGCACTTTATGCCCCTGGAGGCCTAAAGGCATATAGGGAAGACCTGGGAACACAATGAAGATTCAGCCAAGGTTCTCTGAAAAGATCCCAAACCCACAGACCACACACATAGTCAGCAACCACCGGCTTCATCACCCTGACTTCTTCTTCCAGGCAATGGACGGACACCTACTTGGTGTCAGTCTTCACACTGCCCTTCACCGACACCAACCTCAGCACTTTTCGTCAGCCCTCCTTCCCCTTCATCAATCTCAATCTCTTTCGGCCATTCTCCAATGAGGATCGGTGCCCAATGGCATCCGGACCTTCCACTTTGTCAGCCTGAGACCATTTCTCTTCCCCTCAGCATTGTGGTCCAGCTCTGCCACCTTGTAGCTGGCCTGACTTTGGGTGTCTTGTATTGCAGGCCCTTGGTCGGGCTGGGCTGGTTTCGTCTTCTCCACCACTGACACAGTGGACCCCGTGACTACAGGAAACTAGCATATACTCGGCCATCTTTTCACTCATCACTGGCCATTCGGATCTCCTGAGGCCTGTCCTCCCCCAGGGGTGGCACCTGGGTACCTAGGTTTGTGGCCCTGGGTACCCGGAGAGGTGTCCCTGGTTACCTGGAGAAAATGGAATTGAGCTTCAGGGGTTTGTGTGGTGAAAACAGAGGTCACTGAAAAGAAAGGATGGGGTTGATCTGCAGGGGCTGGTATGTGGAAGCGAGGGTCATTGAGGAGAAAAATGGGGTTGAACTACAGGGGAAGGGACAATCCAGCCACCAAGCGTCAACCTGAAAGGACTCAGGCTAGACCAGGCAGTGGCTGGGGACCAGGAGGCCCTGTGTGTATTCCTGCCTAAAGAGTTTATTTACACTGTGTACCATGGGTAGTAATATGCTTATATTATATTAAAGTGAGAAAAAGTAAACTTTAAAAATAACAAAGGTGTATGTAAATAACTTCTAGTCTCCTACTGCATAGATATTAAACCATCTCTCCCAATTAGGTGTAGACTTTTCCTTAAAAATGTATGAAATATTTAAAGAAGCACCATGTCTGAGCTTCCCTAAGTTTGTCAGCCACTGGCATGGACTATGGGAGGGCGTTTTTGATCATGTCTGACATCTGTCTGTCAGGATGGAAAGCCGGTTTATTTGAATATAACTCCACAAACTCGGCTGAGGATATTCGCATTTAAAGCCACTGTCTGACCCTCAGAAGTCAGCGCAGAGAGGGCATCTGCACAGGATGTGAACGCAAAAAAGTCTGAAACCGCAGAGAATTTTAATGAGTTCATTTAGGACAATGTGACAATGCAATGGCCAGGAAGCAAAATGTCAGCGGATTAAGAAAATGGCAGTTTTGCAGCTTATTTTATACATTAGAATCACAGAAGGAGACACAAGGAGGCTCATTGGTGGTAGATTAAGGGGGTGGGAGAAAGCAACCCAGGGAAACTTCTGAGACTGGAGAAAAAGTAAAACTGAAGGTCACACACTTCATTCACATGGATGTGTACAGGAGAGTTAATAATTAATATACGGCACAGAGAGAAGATCCACGGAGAACAAGATAACAGTGAGGGGTTCTATGGTACCTGCTCTGGTATAGTGAGCTGTGCCCCAAAGGACTGGAAGAAAAGAAATTCTCTTATGTTCCAAGAAAATGTTATCTTAGATGTAAAAGGACAATCAACAGACTCGCTTAAGGTACAGATAGACGTTTGTCGAGAAAGCTATGGGCCCAAGATGTGACTACCCACCGTAAGCTGCTTTTAGATACGAATTTTGTGGTTGGACCCTCCTGTGTGGTTAATTTCAGTCTCTGAGTTTGTAAGGCCCTCCACGCTGCCCTCCCCTCGAGCTTGTCAGGTATAGTATGTGGCTCAATTTTTCATTCACACTTCCAATTTTGGTCCTAAATGAATGCAAAGGATGCACTGATGACCAGCCCCTTGTTTGAATAATGTGGTCCTGCAGTGCTAGCAAGGCTGGTTCCTAGGAGTCTTGGCATCATTATTTGTTTTGCTGAAATGACAGGCCATTGGAGATGAGACAAGACCATAAACTTGGAAGTCAAGGCCAAAGTTTTTCTCCAAAGAGAAAGGCAGGTAAATGGGAGGCAGTCGGGTCTTATGGGCATCCATTAAGACAAAAACACTCTGGATCAATTCTAACCTATGAGCTATCATGATCCATGTTTTGCTGTCTGTATCACTTTTCTGTTTTTTGCATTTAGTATGATATTTACTTATATTTGAGGGCACAGCACGCACCTTTTCAGTTTTCACACTCTGACCATAAGAACTTCTCTCTTTTACTGGTGTGGTGGTGGTGGTTTTAATATGGCCCATCTCCTGCCCATTGGAAATACTCAGGTGTCACTCATTATTATTCTGATTCTTGCTAGTTCTGCAATCGGGAACTGTAACTTTTCACTTTTTCAGGGTCAAGGCTGTCAAAATGCAATGGTGTGAATTACGATTGGTTCCCATCCAGATGCGCAGGGCGACCAGTGAATGTTTCATGAGGAAGAAGGCTGTGTTGACCAAAAGGAGTAACTCTCAGATTGAGAAGAACTGTAGGGAGAGCTTTTGGCTAAGGGAGAAGAAAAACTTCTGAGTTTTAGCTGTACCACTTGTACGTTGCACCAACCAGAGGACTGGGGTGAGAAGCAACAGACATGCTGTAGGACAGGCCAAATGTTACAGATGGATTACATTATCTGCCCGGTGAGATGAGTCCTTCTGACACTATGTCACTCAGAGAGATTTCCCCAATGGGGAATTATATGTTTCCGATAATAATAATATGCCCTCTTCTAAGACCGTTTCTCTACAGCAAAGGGATGTCTCCACACAGACAGAAAACCCACACATATAACTAACGCACACTTTTGCCTCGAGATGGTAGCATTTGGAAGGATCCAATGACCATACCTCAAATGGACCTTAAAAACATGGTGAATGGCTGTGACCACTACGTGATTTCCTAGTTACTGCCACTATATTTGTAGGAGACTTGAATCCGAATTTCTTATGATGGCCTAAACCAATCTCTTCAGAACAAGTTTTAGAAACTGCCTCTGCTTCAAAATATAACCTTTGCGGCATTGTCCGTAAAGCTATTCGCTTACAATATTACTAGCCTAATGTTTGCCAGACAAGAATACTGAGGCAGTCACTCCTTCGAAAATTAGAAGGAATCCTCAAATTGACCCAGCATGTCCGATGCAGCTGTTGCCAATACAATAAAGTTGCTTCCTCACAAAAGACACAGCCACATATATCAATGCAGCACCTGTGCGAATGCAGCTTCCACCGCTTTAAAAGTGGTTGCCGGACAACAGACAAATCCAGATTTATTAAGGTTTACAGTATGGCTGGCTATACATCTGTCTGCTCGCAAGTTTTCTCATGCAGACAGGACCATTCGATGGAAGGGCAGTTGGATGTCCGTCTCAGCCACACTCTGTTACACAGAGACTCTCTTTTTCTCAGTGTTTATGTGAATTTATCAAGTGATAGGCACTCATCATTCCAAAGGGAGCACTGTGTCATTCCCATCTGTCACATGATCTCCCTGTGTTTCCTACAGGCCAGTCTCTTGGTACGCATGTGATTCCCACAGGGAGGTCATGACACACTGTTGTGATTTCTGCAGGGCAATGCCCCCAAGGTCGAGACCATTTCCTTTTTCATATACTAGACTAAAGACCTACGCATGCTGAAAACAACCTCGCCCCTATGAATAGGAACTATCGTGGAGGGCATGGCCCTCAGAACAAATCAGTCTGCTCTTGCAGAAAACAATGGAGACCTCTGTTCATGGCAGTAGTACTCTCCTCCCTTCACATGATGTACACTGGAGACCCAGGTCCATGAACCAAAGCCAGTCTCTTCCTCACACTTATACAATGGGTCCCAGGTCTAATGCCACCAAGCCTGTCCTCTTTGAAAACTAGTAGATGGAGACCTTCAACCACAAGGACAGCTTGTCCTCTGGTAAGAGTATCTTTCTTGGAGACCTAGGACCTTGGCTCCGGACCTATATGTTCTATGAGGAGCAAAAGTGGTGACCTTGGCTTGCAGTTCCAATCTCTTTTCCTATTCTAGGAGGTAGAGCTGAGGCCTTGACCTACAGCATTTATTCTGTCTTTTCCTAACGGACACTGAAGTGGTGGCCTGGGCCAATGGTTCTAAGCCTGTCCTCTCTGAACAAATGTAGGGTGAAGTCCTAAGCCCATAGTAACAAGCCTGCCATCATGTAAAGGAACCTAGAATGGAGACTTAGGCCCATGACACCAAGCCTAGACTCTTCTCACAGGAACTAGTGTGCAGGCCCAGGCTCCCAAGGTCCAGACCATCTAATTCATAACAGACTAGATGAAGTAACTACTCACACACACCCAAGGTAGCCCATGTGAACAATAACTAATGTGGAGTGCATGTCCCACAAACAAAGCTGTCTTCCTTGAACGAGAGGAAGAATGGAAGCCTCAGTTCAAGCCATCAATAATGTCCTCCCTTGAAATGATGTACACTGGAGACCCGGACCCATGACACAAAGCTAGTCTCTTCCAAACAATAATACAACAAAGCCCTGGTCTAAAGCCACCAAGCATGTCCTCATTGAAAATTAGTAAATTCAGACCTTAAGCCACAAGACCAGTCTTTCTTCTCGTGAGAATATCTTTCTTGGAGAACTAGAACCTTGGCTCCATGTCTCTTAGGAGCAAGATTGGCTAAGCCTGGACTCTCCTTAAAGGACCTAGATTGCAGGCCCAAGCTCCCAAATAAGACTGTCTAATTGATAGCAGGCTAGACGAAATAACTGCTCACACTACACCGAACGTAGCTCCTGCGAACAGAAACACATGTTGAGTGAATAACCCACGAACAAATCTATCTTCTCTGAACAAAAAGAAGAATGGAGGCCTGCATTCATACACAGCAGCACTGTCTTCCCTTGAAAGGATGTGGAGAAGTAACATGGGCCCAAGGCACAAAACTTGTCTTTTCCTAACAATAAGTACAAGGAAGACTAGAACCCATGGCAATAAAGTATTCCTCTCTGAAAATTATTAGATAGGGGACCTTAACCCATAGGACAAGCCTATCCTCAGGTAAGAGAATAGTAACTCGAGACCTAGGACCTTGACTCCTGCCTGGATTTCTAATCAGGAACCAGAGAGCTGGTTTGGGTTTGGAGCTCCAATCCTTTCTCCTATTTCTAGGAAGTAGAGCTGAGAAATTGGGCCACAGCATTTCTTCTGTCTTTCCCTAACAGAGACTGAAGAAGTGGCCTGGGCCCACGGTTCGAAGCCTGTCCTCTCTGAACAAATGGCGCCTGGAGTCCTAGGCACACGGCAACAAGCCTTCTTTATGGAAGAGAAACTGGAATGAAGAATGTGGAAATTGTCATCAAGCCTGGACCTCCTAAAAGAAACGAATAGACAGCCCTAGGCCCACAAGGTCAATACCATCTAATTTGTAACAAAGTCCAAACTGAAGACCTAGTCGAACAACACGTAGCCTGGCCCCTGCTACCAGAAACTCTTGGGGAGACCTTGGCTAACAGAACCAATCTGTCATCTCCTCTCAGGAGAAAGAACGGAGGATTTGGATCATGGCACTCAGACTCTCCTGCATTCAAAGCATAAACAATAGGAATTTGAGACGATGGCATCAACCTTGTGCCGTCCTAACAGTCAATTCAGAATAACCGGGTCCCATGTCACCAATATCTCCCTTTTGCAAATGAATGAAAGAGGACCTTAACCAGCAGCACCAAGCCATTTCACTGGTAAGAGAAGATAGGTAGAGTGGGCACTAAGATATTCGGCAACAGGCCAGAAATTTCTTTCAGGAAATCAATTGGAGAGCTTTGAAGCAAGGCCAAACATTGTTCCTATTTCCAGGAAGTAGAGTGGAGACCTTGGCCCACGGAATCTAGCCTAAATTTTCATAACAAAACCTTTGGTAGAGGACTTGGCACACGGTAACAAGATCGTTATGGTAAGAGACAAGAAGTTGATAGAACTCCATGGCCTATGACCCAGTCCTCTGCCTGGATCAGGGGAAGTAGAGTGGATATTTGAAAACACAACACCAGGCTAGTCTCATTTTCAAGGTAAACTCAAGTGGATAATGTTTCACACACACTCCGGCCAGGTTAATGCTAGGAAGTAGAGTGGAAATCTACGCCCACAGTAACAAGATTAGTCACCCGGTAGACAAACGATTCCCGCGGCGTCTTCCATGACTCCCAAATAAATTCCATCGAGGTTTCACGTGACCCCTCATGATTCCCTAGTGCTTGTTACGTGATTTTAAGGTGACTTCCATACTATCCTTCTTCCCCTTTCCTCAACCAAGTGTTATCAAAACATGTCTCATAATCTGCACATTTTCAATATTTCAGCATTGATGTATTGTCTGTTAAGGATTTCCTTCTCAACAGTGTTGGCCTAGGTCCACATTCAAGAATAGTGTGAGAGGAGCACCTGAAGCAGGTAAGAATGATGTTAACAATGACTCAGCATTTTTGCTGCAATACAGATCTATGGCGGCTTTTGTTTGCAATGTGATCCAGTCGCTACCTCACAGCACACTCAACCTCAGGTTTCAACGCTGCCAATATGGGACTGCCACCTCCCCTGCCATAAAGCAGGTTTCCTGACAACAAACAAAATCTCAAGTGAATTAAAGATCATTGTCTGGCCACAGACACCTTTTATCTCAAGTAAGTTTTATAAATTGGACACGATTTTCGATTAGGGGTCAGTTAGGCGGTGGTCTCGGCCCCCTTCTGTTACACAGAGACTAAAGCTGTCTATTTTTATAGAAAAGAAAGGGGACCTTTGTTCATAGTAACAGTACTGTCCTCTCTTCAAATGATGTAGACTGGAGACTTAGGCCCCTGTCACAAAGCCAGTCACTTCTAACAATAATAAACGGATCCATGGTCTGAAGCCACCGAGCTTTTCCTCTTTGAAAATTAGTATACTGGAGACCTGAAACCACAAGGCCAGTCTTTCCTCTGGCGGGAATATATGTTTGGAGAAATAGAATCTTGGTTCCATGTCTGGAATTTCTCTTTGGAGTGAGAGTGGTGACTTGGTCTCGCAGTTCCAATCCCTTCTTCTTTTCCAGGAGATAGAGCTGAGACCTTGTCCCACAGCATATCTTCTGTCTTTTCCTAAGAGAGACTGAAGTGGTGGCCTGGGCCCACGCTTCTAAGCCTGTCCTCCCTAAACAAATGTTGAGTGGTGTCTTAGGCCCACAGCAACAAGCCTGTTTTCGAATGGAGACTTAGGCCTGTGACATGAAGCCTGCCCTCTCTTCTTGGACATAGAGTGCAGGCTCAGTCTCTCAAGGTCCAGATAGTCTAATAGGTAAAGATTAGATGAAACAACTACTCACACTGCACCCAAGGTACCCCTGAGAACACAAACTCATGTGGAGTGCGTGGCCCACTAACAAACCAGTCTTCTCTGAAACAAAGTAAGAATGGAGGCCTTCGTTTGTAACAGCAACACTGTCTTTCATTGATAGAATGTGAAGTGGTGACACATGCCCAAGGCACAAAGCCTGTCCTTTCTTAACAAAAAGTACAAGAAAGACTGGGACTCATGGCAATAAACCATTCCTCTCTGAAAATTAGTAGAGAGGAGACCCTCACCCACAGAGCAAGTCGGTCCTTAGGCATGAAAATCTTAACTCGAGACTTTGGACGTTGTCTCCTGCCTGAATTTCAAATTAGGAACCAGAATGCTGACCTTGGTTTGCAGTTCCATTTCCTTCCACAATTTCCAGGAAGTCGAGCTGAGAAACTGGCCTATAGCATTCCTCTGCCGCTACCTATCAGAGACTAAAGGAGTGTGTTGGGCCTACAGTTGCAAGCCTGTCTTCTCTGAAAGAATGTTGCCTGGAGTCCTAGGGACACAGCAATGAGCCTTCTTTATGGAAGAGGAATTCGAATGGACACTGCGGAAATCAGCACCAATCCTGAACCTTCTCAAAGGAAGTAGTTGTCAGCCCCAGGCCCACAAGGTCAAGATCCTCCAATTGGTAACGACGTCCAGACTGAACACTTAGGCTCACAACACCCAGCTTGGCCCCAGGTACCAGAAGAACTATGGGAGGGCTTGGCCTACAGAACCAAGATGTCATCTCGTAGAAGGGAGAAGAACACAGGACTCGGTTCACGGCACCAAGACTGTCCTCAGTTTAAAGCAGTTATGATAGAAATTTAGGCTCATGGAACCAACCTTGTGTCATCCTAACTGTACATTCAGCAAAACCTGGTCCCTCGTCATGAGTTTTCCTTTTTTCCAATTATTGAAAGGTGACCGTAACATATAGGACCAAGCCTTTCTCTTGATATGTGGAGGTAGTGTGAATACTTAGACACTTGACACAAGGTGGTACTCTTCTTTCAAGAATTTGACTGGGGAGCATAGCCAAGGACCGTTCCTATTTTCACTAAATCTAGCCTAAATTTTCATAACAGAACCTTTGGTAGAAGACGTGGCACATGGTAACAAGATTGTTATGCTAAGGAAAAAGACTTTGATAGAAGCCCATGGCCCATGACCCTCATCTGCCTGGATCAGGGGAAGAAGAGTGGATGTTTGTAAACACAACACCATGCCGGTCTCATTTTCCAGGTAAACTGGAGATGAAAATGTTTCTCACACACTCAAGCCTTGTTCATTCTAAGAAGTAGAGTGGAAACCTACGCCCACAGTAACAAGACTAGTCATCTGGTAGACAAACGATTCCTGTGGCGTCTTCCATGACCCCCAAGTTAATTCCATGGAGATGTTCACGTGACCACTGCATGATTCTGTCGTGATTGTTACGTGATTTTCAAGTGACATTCACCTCATCGCACTTCCCTTATTCTCAAACAAGTTTTTTCAAAACGCATTTCATAATGTACACGTTTTCAATATTTCCGCATCGATGTATTGTCCATTAAGAATTTCCGTCTGGATATTAGTGGCCTAAGGTCCGTTTTCAAGAATAGTGTGTGAGTCGCACCTGATATCATTAAGAGCTATGCTCACAATGACTCAGCATTTTTGCTGCAATACAGATCAATTGCGGCGACTGTTTCCACTGCTAAAGTAGCTTACTCAAAGAGACTCACTATCCGAATTTCAACGCGATGAATGTGCGACAACCACTCCCATTGCCTTCAAGCAGGTAGCCTGACCACAGCAGAATTCTCGAGCCAGTGATCAAAGCCTACACTGCTTTTCTCAAGAAAGTCTTCTCGTGGAGATCTGAACCTTCGATTGGAGTGCAATGAGGTTGCTGTCTTAGCCACGCTCTGTTACACATGGACTCCTTTTCTCAGTGTTTATGTGAATTTAAGCAAGGAATGTAGAAGGATATTTCAAAAGTGAGCGCCACACCATCACCCAATGTCATGTGATTTCCCTTTGATGCCCTCAGGCCAGTCTCTTGATGGTCACGTAATTCTCATTCTGAAGCAATGTGAATATTGCGAGATTCCCACGTTGTTGCTATGCGATTTTCAGGTGAATTCCACCTCATTTTCCTCTGCTGGCCTAAACCATGGCTTTCCAGAACACGTTGAATAAACTGCCTCAATGTGAATATCTCAGCTTTCTTTGTAAGGTTGTTAAGCCGATCCTTCTCAGAATTTGTAGTCTTGAGTTTTGCTGTAGAAGAATTCTGAGGCAGCCATTCCTTCCATCGTGAAGAGGTATCCTCACAATGACTCTTCATTTTACCTACAATGAAGCAAAATGCGGCTGATGTTTCCACCGCTATCCAGTCGCTTCCTCACAGCACACTCAGCCTCAGGTTTCAACGCTGCAAATATCTGACCGCCACCTCTTTTGCCATAAAGCAGGTTTTCGGACAACAGACAAAACGTGAGCCGAATTAAGAATCATTGTCTGGCCACATACACCTTTGACCTCAAGTAAGTTTTGTAAAGTGGACCCGACACTCAATTGGAAGTCAGTTAGGAGGCTGTCTCGGCCCCCATCGGGAACACAAAGACTAAAGTTTTCTCAGTATTTCTCTCAATTTTATCCAGTGATGTGCACTCGTCATTCCAAAGGGAGCACTTTGTCGTCCCCATCTGTCACATGATCTCCTCATTTATCACAGAGGCCATTCTCTTGAAGGACATGTGATTCCCACAGGCCAGTCTATTGATGGTCACGTGGTTCTTGTTGGGCAGCCACGTGAATATCGCTAGATTCCCATGTTGTTGCTATGCGATTTTCAGGTGATTTCCACCTCATTTTTCCTCCTGCCTAAACCAAGGTTTTCCAGGACATGTTGAAGGTATTTCTTCAAAGTCAATATCTCAGCATTTTTCATATGGGCGTTAAACCAGTCCTTCTCAGAATTAGTGCTCTGAGGAATTCTGAGGTAGCCGTTCCTTCCGCCATGAAGAGGTATCCTCATAATGCCTCCGCATTTTATCTATAGTACAGCAAAATGGCAGCTGTTGTTTCCACTGTCATCCAGTTGCTTCCTCACAGCACACTTAGCCTCCAGGTTTCAAAGTGGACAATATGCGACCACCACCTCCATTGCCATAATGCAGGTTTTCTGACAACAGACAAAATATGAGGCTAATTAAGGATCGTTAGCCACATACACCGTTGACCTCAGTAAATTTTGTAAAGTGAATACTGCCTTCATTTGGACGTCAGTTAGGAGGCTTTCTTGGCCCCCTTCTGTTACACATAGAGTAATGTTTTTTCAGGTTTTGTCTTAATTTTATCAAGTGATATGCACTCATCATTCCAAAGGGTACACTTCGTCGTCCCCATCTATCACATGATCTCCCTGTTTATCATAGAGGCCATTCTCTGAATGGGCATGTGATTCCCACAGGACAGTCACGTTATCCTCTCTTAACTCCCACAGTGCAATAGTCCAAAGAAAACTCTGTCCTATTTTGAACAGACTAGGGAAAATACCTATTCATACTACCAACAACCTAGACCCTGGGATGGAAACTAATGTGCGGTGCATGGCCCACAGACCAAAGTTCTTTTCTCTTACAGAAAAGAAGGGGAACTTCTGTTCATGGCAAAAGACCTACTCATACTGCCAATAACCTATACCTTGTGACAGAAACTAAACTACAGTGCATGGATGCACATCAAAGCTGTCTACTCTTACTGAAAAGAAAGGGGACCTCCGTTTATGGTAACAGTGCTGTCCTCCTTCAAATGATATAGACTGGAGATCTGGGCCTTTGACACAAAGCCAGTCTATCCCTAACAATAATATAACGGAGCACTGGTCTAAAGCCACTAAACATGTCCTCGTTGAAAATTAATAAATTCAGACCTTAAACGCAAGCCAGTCTTTTCTCTCGCGAGAATATCTTTCTTGGAGAACTAAAACCTTGGCTCTATGCCTGGAATTTCTCTTAGAAGCGAGAGTAGCTCCTAAGTTTGGACTCTCCTTACAGGATTTAGTTTGCAGGCCCAGACTCCCAAATAAGACTATCTAATTGATAGCAGGCTAGATGCAACAACTACTCACACTACACCGAATGTAGCTCCTGTGAACAGAAACACATGTTGAGTGAATAACCCACAAACAAATCTATCTTCTCTGAACAAAAAAGAGGAATAGAGGCCTGCATTCGTACCCAGCAGCACTGTCTTCTCTTGAAAAAATGTGCACTTGTGACACAGACCCAAGGCACAAAGCCTGTCTTTTCCTAACAACAAATACAAGGCAAAATGATACCCATGGCGATAAACTATTACTCTGAAAATTATTAGATAGGAGACCTTAACACACAGGACAAGCCTATCCTCTGATAAGAGAATCTTAACTCGAGATCTAGGACCTTATCTCCTGCCTGGATTTCTAATCAGGAACTAGAGAGCTGATCTGGGTTTGCAGTTCCAATCCCTTCCCCTATTTCCAGGAAATGGAGCTGAGAAATTGTCCCATAGCATTTCTTCTCTTTTTCTATAATGGAGATTGAAGGGGTGGCTTGGTCCCACGGTTCTAATCCTGTCCTGGCTACAGGTCCACGAGGAGTAGGACTGACTTCTGGATGGCCTGGAGCAGGCGGCACGAAGACCTAGACCTCCACATGGTGCTATGGGAAGGCAGTGTGGAAGGAGAGGCCAGGCCTCAGACTCTATTGCTCGCCTGTCTCCCCACAGGGCCATCTACTTCATCCTGGGCATCTGGTTGGACCAACACCATGATGACTTTCTCCAGCCCCCAGAATTCCCCTGCCTGAGACTGTTGCCGGCTTATATCCAGGTCAACTTCCCAGGGTCCAGCCTGGAGCACCAGGCCCAGCTCCTCCTCTCAGAACTAAAGGACCTTCAGCCCCATGAAGCAGAGACGGAGGGTGAGGACAACTCTGGTGGGAATGTGGCCTGCGAGGGTGGGGGCCTTGGCCAGACCACACAGAGGGGTCTTCCAAGGCTGAGTTAGGCCAGAACACCAAGTTGACTCAGACCACCGTCCCTAAGGTCTGCATTCGAGACCACTTCCTGGGGTGGGTTCTTGAGCTGAGACTTCATTGATGGATATGAGAGGTTCCCTTTGTTTGCAAGGCCATCAGAGGGACTGATGCTGATAATATGTCCCTTCTTGAATCTTCAAACCAGGTCTAGAGCAAGACCAGGAAACCACACAAGAGGTGACACCGACAGCATCTCTAGTCCCCTCTACAGAGCCCGTGCCATCTGGAGGCTCAGCCTCCCCTGAAGAAGGCGACGTCCAACAAACAGCTCACTTCGGCTCCTCGGAGGCCTTGAGGGCCCGGTTCTGAGCAGCAGCCTGTTTGACTGCCACTCCAGAAGGTTCTTTCTCTGTTCCTCCTTCTGCATTCTTTTCAATTGTTGTTTTTCTCTGACCTATATAAAGTTTCTCTGTAGATTTTTTTTAAAAGTTCAGTTACAATGAAATTTATTTTAACCTAAATTTAATAACTTGCTATGAAATCTTCTTTTAAGATAATAATATCTACCCTGTAATCCCTCATAGTGTACTTTTAAGTGACCTTAAGTACCATCATCAGACTACACCACTATCAGCCATATCACAACTACCATCTAGTTCCAGAACATTTCCAGCAAAGTCAAACCCAGCACCGATTAGTCGCTCACACCTCCTCCCTCGTCAGCCCGTGGCAGTCGCTGACCCCTGTGTTTCCATAGATTTACCTATTCTGGATTTTCAATAAGTGTCCTTAGCTTCTCTGAGTTTCTGGTTCCTTCTTCTATAAAAAGGGGAAGGTTGTAGTGAGGATTATGTAAAGTCCTTTCATACAAAATCTGGCACATAATAAAACTAAATAAATATTGGCTATTAGAATAAAAAAAAAGAAAAAGAAAGAGAAGCCCCGCCCCGTGAGCACACAATGACGCGCATGTGGCTTTTTGTGTCTGACTATGTAGCAGACGAGGAGACTGATTGTTTTTTTGGTTGTAATAAAAATAACATTGTTTATTAAGAAGGACAATTCCTATGAGGTAAAGATCACGGGTAAGAAAGGAAAGCTCATGTGAATATCTTCATTACCTTGGGAGAGGTGCCACTCGTATAACTAGGACACAAGAGCCTGAGCCATAAGGGGAATGCCTGAGTCTGAAGGCACTTTAAAAGCTTTCTGTTCCTGGATAGGCAGTGTTTAAATTTTTCTAGTGCACGTAGTAAAAAAAAATATTAAAATCACATGTTAAGTGTTTCCCTTTATTACCAACGCATTAAGTAATAAAATATAATATCTTTTAAAGGTTTTACATAACAATAACTAAAGTTGATTAGCAAAATAAGGATTTAAATATGGACAGAAAAAGGAGATCCACTTTCTCTACCATGAAATAATTGCCTTTCACAAAAGGTCGCCATCAATATCAATGGATGACATATGGTATGGAGTCTCACTTCGTATGCTCTTTGGCCATTGGTGTATCTTCTTCGGTGAGGTCTCTGTTAGGTCTTTGGCTCATTTTTTAAGTAGGTCGTGTGTTTCCTTATATTGAATTTTCAGTGTTCTTCGTATGTTTTGAATGACGATCCTTTACCGCATGTGTCTGTTGCAAATAATTTCTCCCAGTCTGCGCCTAGTCATCTCATTCTCTTACAATGTCTTTTGTAGTTTTAATAACATTTAATTAGCTTGTCAATGATTTCGTTCATGAACCGTACCTTTGGCATTCTATCTAAAAAGTCAATGTTGTATTTATGGCAATTTACTTTTTTCTCTCCATTATGTTATGGTTGTTTTCTAGGTTTGTATTTAAGACTTAGGTCGCATTTCTATATACTGGTCCCCAACCGCTGCCACTAGATTTGTAGGAGACTTGAATCCGAATCTCTTATGATGGCCTAAACCAATCTCTTCAGAACAAATTTTAGAAACTGCCTCAACTTCAAAATATAACCACTGCACCATTGTCTGTAAAGCAATTCATTCACAACATTACTAGCCTAATGTTTGCTAAACAAGAATACTGAGATGGTCACTCCTTCGAAAATTAGAAGGTAACCTCATATTGAATCAGCATTTCCAATGCACTATAGCAAATCTGCGGAAGCTTTGCCAATATAATAAAGTCGCTTCCTCATAAAAGACACACAGATATATTCAGTGCAGCACCTGTGTGAATGGTGCTTCCACTGCCTTAAAAGATGTTGCTGGACAACAGATGAATTCAGTTTTATTAAGGATTACAGTATGGCTGGCTATACATCTGTCCTCCCACAAGTTTTCTCATGCAGACATGACCATTCGATGGATGGGCCATTAGCTGTCAGTCTCAACCACACTCTGTTACACAGAGCCTCTCTTTTTCTCAGTGTTTATGTAAATTTTATGAAGTTACATGAATCAAGCTTTTCTTTATGTAAGGGAAACTAGAATGGAGTATTAGGCACATGACACAAGCCCGGACTCCCCTCACAGGAACTAGAGAGCGGGCCCAGATTCCCAAGGTCAAGACTGTCTAATTTATAACAGACCACATGAAACTCCTACTCACACAACACCCAAGGTACCCCTGCGAACAGAAACTTATGGGGAGTGCATGGCTCACGAACAAAACTGTCTTCTCTGAACAAAAAGAAAAATCTAGTTCACATTTTATGCCATCAATACTGTCTTCCTTTGAAATGATATGGAGTGGTGACATGGGCCCATTCCATGTCTCACCTAACAACAAGTACAAAGAAAACCAGGACCCAAAGCATTAAGCCTTTCCTCTAGGTAAATTAGTAGACCGGAGACCTTAACCCACAGGGCCAGCCTGTCCTCTGATAAGAGAATCTTCACAGGAGACCCAGAACCTTGCCTCAGGCCTGGACTTTTCATCAGGAACTAGAGTGCTGACCTTGCTTTGCAATTCCAATCCTTTTCCCTATTTCCTGGAAATAGAGCTGAGAAATTGGCCTACAGCATTTCTTCTGTCTTTCTGAGACTGAAAGGGTGTTCTGGGCCTACAGTTCTAAGCCTGTTATCTCTGAACGTACGTCTCCTGGAGTCCAAGGCACAAAGCAACGAAACTTCTTTATAGAAAAAAAAACTAGAACGAAAACTATAGAAATCAGGTCCAAGCCTGGACCTCCAAAAGAATCTACTTGGCAGCCCCAGGCCCACAAGGTCAAGACCATCTAATTGGTAACAAAGTCCCACAACACCCCACCTGGCCCCTGCTACCAGAAACACTTGGGATGACCTTGGCCCAAAGGACCAAGCTGTCATCTTCTAGGAGGATGGAGAATGGAGAATTCGGTTTATGGCACCAAGACTGTTCTCACTTTAAAGCATTTACAATAGAAATTCGGGCCGATGGCAACAACCATGTGTCATCTTAACAGGCCACTCAGCACAACCTGGTCCCACATCACCAATTTTCCTTTTTGCCAATTATTGAAACGTGACCGTAACCTACAGAACCAAGCCTCTCCCCTGGTAGGAGAAGGTAGTATGGTCACTAAGAAACGTGGCACAAACCTGGGCTCTTCTTTCAGGAACTCGATGGGGGAGCTTGGAAGCACAGTCAAGCATTGCTCCTATTTCCAAGAAGTAAAGTGGAGACCTTGGTGCCGCGGTCCAGCCACGACAGGATCCAGGGGGCCCCGAAGGTGGGCAAGGCGTCGGCGCGGGAGACAGTCGACTACACAGCTCAGAGGCGGTGTGACACTGTTTCGTTTTATTGTGATTTGAGTACAACTTTTATACTTTTTATTTGGCATTTGATTATACTTTGTTGTTAAGGTAGCAGGGAGTTAAATTTCTGTGGTTAGGCGGAGCAGAAAATCTTATAGAGTATATTATTATTGATGTTCATGATTAACTAGTACATTTTTCTCTCAATCATTAGAACAGAACTACCTGATGGAACAATCTAAACTTTTAATTCTTATATCTATTACGTAAGATACAGTTTGATATAAGTAAAGGTGATAGATAGATGTATTCATAACAGCAAGTATTGGCTTGTGGGCAGACATTGTTCTTCTTTCTGCCTGAAGAAATCTTTTAAATGCTATTTGATTTATGCTATATCTAAAGTTCAAGCTGAACCTTTCTCATAGCTGTTCAAAAGTTTCCTTGGTACAGTAATGAGGAAAATATTTATAAAAATCAGTTTTACAAAGCTGCTTTCATAAGCTAAGTTTCTGTTCCTTTGTTTTTAAGCACCAAGGAGATCCCGACCTAGCCAGCCTTTCTATGAAACTTAAACTACTATAAGGCACATGAATTCTATCTTTATTCACTACATGTATACTATCTTTATTATAAGCTTCTGAATAAGGCAAAGGAAGATCAGGTAATCTTTTCATACTATTAGCCCCCCTAGGTGGATACCAGAGTTTTCTATTTATCCACTAGGCCACAAAAGGAGGCCCTTCTATAGTAGGCACAGGCTTATGAGTAAATTTCTTATCCTTACTAATTTTTCTACTAACTGCGTGGGAACAGGAGTATAAACTGGTTCTAGTATTCAGCTTGTTATAATTTATTCATAATATCTTTAAGAGGTGCGTCAAAAGGAATTTCCCTTAATAATTGTTCAAATAAAGGGTTTATGCATTCTGGACACGTCAGGGTGACTAGAGCTGATTCCATACGCGGGGAATTTACTATGTTTTCCTCAGAGCCAATTTTGAGGAAATCCATTCGTATAGCGTTTACACTTACTAGAATTTGTGCTACCCAAATTCCCCCTCTTAATAGGATCATTTCTAAGAAACCAATTATCCCTAAACACATGCCACGTCCTCGTTCTTGACGATGCATTCCTTGAAGCCTCTGTCCCCATCTCCGGACCTTGTCACGCAGTAGGGTAGAAAGAGGACGCGGCACCTTGGCCCACAAAATCTAGCCTAACTTTTCTTAACGGAACTTTAGATGGAAGATTTGGCACACAGTAAGATCGTCTTTGTAGAAAAAAAAGAAAATTCGATAGTAGTCTGTGGCCCAGGACCCAGTACATTGCCTGGATCATGGGAAGGAGAGTGGGTGTTTGAAAACAAGATATCCTGCTGGTCACATTTTCAAAGTAAACTCGAGTGGAAAACATTTCAAAGTAAACTCGAGTGGAAAACATTTTCTAAACACTCAATCCTGGTTCATTCTAAGAAGTAGAGTGAAAACCTATGCCTACAGCAACAAGACTAGTCACCTAGTAGACACAAGATTCCCACCGGGTCTTCCTTGACCCCCAAATGAATCTTGCGAGGTGTTCACGTGACCGCCACATAATTCCGTAGTGATTGCTTTGTGATTTTCAAGTGACTTCCACCTTATTCCTCTTGCCCTATCCTCGACCAAGTGTTTTCAAAACACGTCTCATAAATTCTTCATTTTCAATATTTCAGCATTGATGCATTGGCCTTTAAGCAATTTCCTCCAGACAGTAGTGGCCTAAGGTCCACAAACAGGAATAGTGCGGGAGTTGCACCTTAAGCCATCAAGAGTTATGGTCAAAATGACTCAGCATTTTTGCTACAGTACAGCAAAATGGCGACTGCTATTTCCACTGCTGTAAAGTACCTTCCTCAAGCAGACTCAGCCTCCAAATTTCAATGCAGTTAATGTGCGATAGCTGCTCTCATTGCCTTCAAGCTGGTTGCCTGACCACAGATGAAACCTCAGGCCAGTTATCAAGGGATCATTATTTGGTAGCCTACACCGCTGTCCTCAAGCAAGTCTTCTCATGCAGATCTGATCTTTCAGTTGAACGGCAGTGAAGTTGCTGTCTCGGCCACGCTCTGTTACAAACAAATGCTCCTTTTCTCACAGTTTATGTGAATTTTATCAAGGAATGTAGCAGGATAACTCAAAAGTGAGCATCACACCATGACCCCATGTCACGTGATCTCCCTGTGGTGCCATAAGGCCAGTCTCTTGATGATCATGTGATTCCTATGGGACAGCCGCGCGAATACCGCAAGATTCCCTAGTTCCTGCTATGAGATTTTCTGGTGGCTTCCATCACATTTTCCTCCACTGGCCTAAACTAAGGGTTTTCAGTACATGTTGAAGGAACTGCCTCAATGTTAATATCTCAGCTTCCTTTCCATGGTCGTTAACCCAGCCCCTCTCAGAATTTGTAGTCTGAGGTTTGCTATAGAGGAATTCTGAGGCAGCCATTCTTTCTGCTATGAACAGGTATCTTCACAATGACTCAGCATTTTTCATATAATACAGCAAAATGGCGGCTGTGTTTCCACCTCTTTCCTATCACTTCCTCGCAGCACACTCGGCCTCCATATTTCAATGCGGATAATATGCGAATGCTGCCTCCACTACCATAAAGCAGGTTTCTTGACAACAGACAAAACCGGAGGTGAATTAAAGATCATTGTCTGGCTGCATACACCTTTGACCTCAAGTAAGTTTTGTAATATGGACACAACATTCGATCGAAGGTCTATTAGGAGGCTGGCTGGGCATCTTCCTTTACACACAGATTAATGTTTTCTCAGTGTTTATGTGAATTTTATCAAGTGATATAACTTGTCATTCCAAAGGGAGCACTACATCATCTCCATCTGTCACCTTATCACTCTGTTTCATACAGGCCACACTCTTGATGGGCACGTGATTCCCGCGCGGCTGTCACATGATCCTGTTGTGACTCCAAGGGGCCATGCTCCCGCGGTTAACACTCTCTGATTTTGAAGAGACTAGGCAAAAGACCTACTCACACTACCAATAACCTAGACTCTGTGACAGAAACTAATGTGCAGTGAATGGCCCACAGATCAAAGCTCTATACTCTTACAGAAAAGAAAGAAGACCTCTGTTCAGGGTAAAAATACTCTCCTTCCTTCAAATGATGTAGATTGGAGACCTGGACCCTTGACAAAAGCCATTCTCTGTCAAACATTAATACAACGGAACCCTGGTCTAAAGCCACCAAGCCTGCCCATGTTGAAAATTGGTAGATCGGAGATCTTAAACCACAAGGCCAGCATTTCCTCTGGTAAGAATATCTTTCCTGGAGAACTAGAACCTTGGCTCCAGGCCTGGACTTTCTGTTAGGAGTGAGAATAGTGACTTTGGCTTGTAGTTCCAATCCATTCAACTATTCCAGAAGGTAGAGCTGAGACAACTGCCCACAGCATTTCTTCTGTCTTCTCCTAACAGAGACTGAAGTCATGGCCTGGGCCCATGGTTCTAAGCCTATCCTCCCTGAACGAATGTCGAGTGGTGTCCTAGGCCCAAAGCAACAAGCTCGTCTTTATGCAAGGGAAACTAGAGTTGAGACTTAGGCCTGTGAAACCAAGCCTATACCCTCCTCACAGGAAGGAGAGTGCAGACCCAGGCTCCTAAGTTCAAGACCATCTAATTTATAACAGACTAAAAGGAACAACAACTCACACTACACCCATGGTAGCCCCTTTGAACAGAAAATCAGGTGGAGTGTATGGCCCACAAACAAACGAGGCTTCTCCAAACAAAAGGAAGAATGGAAGACTCCGTTCATACCAGCAACACTGTCTTCCCTTGAAAGGATATGGAGTGGTGACACAGGCCCAATTTACAAAGGCTGTTTTTTCTAACAATAAGTTCAAGGGAGGCTGGAACCCATGGAAATAAGCTTGGCCTCTCTGAATACTAGTAGGTAGGAGACCTTACCCCAAAGGACAAGCCAGTCCTCCAGTAAGAGAATCTTAAGTCAAGAACTAGGACCTTGACTCCCGCCTGGATTTCTAATCAGGAACCGGAGTGCTGACCTTGTTTTGCAGTTCCAATCTCTTCCCCTATTTCCAGGAATTGGAGCTGAGAAACTGGCCCACAGCAATTCTTCTATATTTCCCTAACAGAAAATGAAGGAGTGCCTTGGCCTCACAGTTCTAAGCCTCTCCTCTCTGAAGAAATGTCAACTGGAGTCCTAGGCCCACAGCAACAAGTCTTCTTTATGCAAGGGAAACCAGAACAGAGACTGTGGAAATCGGCACCAAGCCTGGACCTCTTAAAAGGAACTAGCTGGCAGCCCCAGGCCACAAGGTCAAACTCTTGGGGAGATCTTGGCCTACAGAACCAAGCTGTCAACTCCTAGGAAGAGGAAGAATGGAGGACACAAAGATGGAACATAGCCCTGATCTCAAGACCTTCAGTACTTATGAAAGAATCTACTAAGCAAGCTAATGTTCATGTAGCAAATTTCCTGGGAGTGAGACTCCGTCTCAGAAAAATTTACTTTTTCCCTTAGAAAAGAAAAATCTGTTTTCAAATATAGACATATCTAAAATTATAGTCCTGTCTCTTTCTGAGAGGTGCATTTCACTCAAATGCATTTTTTCTCTTTCTGTGGTAAGGAAGAAGGAAGTAAGTGGGTGGCCCTGACAAGCCCTCTCCCCAAAGCCCATACATCTGTTCACAGTCTCCCACATGCACTCTACCTCCTCGTGAGTGGACAAATATTTTTTTAATCCTTTTGTGGTCACACATGATTATGCTTATTTCTACCAATGATGAAATTGTATTAAGTTGCTCAGGTAACTGTGAAAAGTGTTTCCCTGAAAACACTTCTATTGTAGAGAGAAATAAATGATCCCTGCAGGTGTCCAAGCAGTAAATCAATACACCCCAACAGGTGTGTCCACTGAAAAGGGCCCAGCAAGTAAGACAGCTGGGAACTGTGACTGCTTCTTTCTCTATGGACAACACAGGTCTGTAATAACATTAGCCAGGGGAAACATTCCCATAACCACTGCCGAAACTTACAATCCAGAATGTGTCTATAAAATTAATGTCTTACATTACTCCAAGTTTGAGTAATTTCCAGTGAGCAATTATTTGAGTGCAGAAGAGTTTTTGGATTGCTCTTGCTATTAGCATCTCTTTTCCCCAACAAATCATGTCCAACAGCAGCAAGAGAATGATTTTAAGCAAGAGAATGAAGCCCTTCAAAGGGGCCCTCTTGACTCAGAATAAAGCTCAAGCTTGCTTTCATTCCTAAAGCCTACCTGATCTGACTCCCACCTACTTTTTGGGTCTCACTCCTGCCACTTGCCCCTGATCATCACACTTGAAGGCTCCGGCCTCCCATTGGTTCCAGGAGCAGATCAAGCCCTGAGTTTGAGGATCTGTGTCTCCTTCTACCTGGCATTCACTTGTCAAGGCTCTTTGCCAGCCTGGCTCCTTTAGGTCTAAATTCCACTACTCTCGGATTCTTAGCTCCTTTAGGTCTAAATTCCACTATTCTCGGACCCTTTGCTTTCCGTCATTACCATATTTCCTTCCTACTATTTGTTTGTTATTTTGTTATTGTCTGTCCTCCTGCACCAAATGGAAGATGCATCCCACAATATCAAAACTTTAGAAGTGCCGAGCACATGCAAGATGCTCAGTAGCTATAGCTATCAGTGCAAGAATGGATGATGCATGCCTGCATGACTGATTGGATAAGTAAGGATCATCTATCTACCTATAGATTTCAGACCAAAAAACAAAAACAAAAACAAAAACAAAAACACACCATAGCTATCTAGTTACGAGCTATCAGAGTAAGTGCCTATACTCTGTATTCCACTTCAAAGTAGCCACAAACCTACTGACCATTTTCAATTATTGTTGTCCAAATGTGAACAGCCTTCTTTGGTCATTTACCCCTTAGGATTCTGCCATCCTTTCCATTGGCTAGTCCAGTTAGAAGTCCAAAGGCATTTGTACATGGGCAGGAGAAGCAATACAATTATTAAAAGTTTTGTCTTTTTCACCCTCTTTGCCTCTTGCCACTTGCTGTACTGGCCACATACTCTGTGAGCCTCATGGCCATGGATCACAAAATGGAGGAAATCAAGGACTTCCTGCTCACAGCCAGGCGAAAAGATGCCAAATTGGTCAATCGAGAAAAATAAAGATAACGTGAACTTTAACCCACTTCCCGTTTAGAAAATAAAAGTGCAGCTCACTGCCAGTGTTAATCTAATTTTACATTAACACCCTCTTTGAGGCTGAAGCAAATCTGACTGGTTTTCAATGTGAAAATAAAATATAAAAATTGTTCTTGGCGTTATTGCTAAACAGAATGTGTCTCTAATCCTGATGTAACAGAAATGTATATGATGATCAGTACTTAAAATCCTTTTTTTTTGTGATAAATTTCAAAGCATGGAACAACACAACGTGGAAAATATCACGTTTCTCTCAGGATCTTCTTGCCATCCTTGTCGTGAGAGCAGCAGACTTTGCAGCAACCAGTTGGATTCTGTTTCCCTGATGCTGGTGGTCTGCTCTTGGGGAAATGTCTTCCAGACAGGCAAAGAGGTGTGACATCATCAGGGTGCAGACAACCTCGAAGATGTTGCTGCCCTGGCTTGCTTTTCTAGCATGCTTTCAATCAACGTCAGTCTGACATTTACATGGCTGATGGTGTGCTTGGAATTGTCCTTCTTGAACAGGATGCAGGAGTTCAGCACTGTAATATTTAGAAGGTGGCGAAAGAATTTCTTATACCAAAACTTGTGCCTTTCGTGCTCAGTTTGATAAGAAGTGAATATCTGATTGGCCAAGTACACTGCTCTCATATTCTTTTTATAATTTACAATGACACATGCTTTCTTTTCATTTCTGTTATCTACTTCAATCACAGTATTATTGTGGCATGTCGACAACATTGTCACCTCCTTCTTTTCACATCATTTCAGTGCCATAAGTTCACCACAGAATGTGGCTACAGTTATCCCTTTTGCAATCCTTTTTTTTCTCCAGATCATTTGGCATTCATTCTCTCTTCAAAGGAGCTGTCCCAATTGCATCAGTCCTGTTTTGATGTAACTTTGAAAAGCGTGGGAGATGTATAAGAGCTATCGAGGAAGACACAATATCCTTGGTCAAGAAGGTCATTGACCAAGCTAAGAACAATGTGCAATGATTTCAGACCATCAGCTGAATCTTTCATATTCATACTGGGCTTTGTGTGAACAAGCGCATTCCAAACATAACCAGACCGACTTTCACAAAGTACATAAAGCTTGAGATCAAATCGTGCTTGTTTCGTCAGGATGTACTACTTCATAGCTAACTGCCCCTTAAACAGCATCAGTGATTCCTCAACTACAATGTTTCTGTTTGGAATATATACAGTTGAAAGCTTATTTACGAGAAAGTTGAACACGGGTTTGATCTTCTGCAATGAAATCTGGGTCTTTGATTGACCAGTGGAAGAATTGTTGATAAAATGCAGGAATCAAAGCCAAAGTAAAAATCTTTCATCAGTCATAATTTGCCTGAGAGACGGTATATCCAAAAGAGGCCTTATCGACCAAAACCGGCTCGGTTTCTGCACAATACCTTGCAGTAGTAACATTACTGCAAAAAAGACTTTCAGTTTGTCATGGTCAGAGTCTTACCATTTATCCATTCGTAAAAATCCTTTTAGACCAGGTGGCTTTGAAGCCAACAAGGTAGCTTAGGCATTTGTTTCGCTAGTGATATTTGAAACCGATTCCTCAGTAAAGAATTGTTCAAAATACTGTAGTGGGTAAGTGGTATTGCTGACATCAATTTTCCTGCCAGATGTGCCAGTAAAGTTATATCTTTGACACAAGTTGACCACTTCAGAGCGGCACCCGAGTCAGCTGATGCGGGGCTGTTTCCACCAGATTCCAAATCAAACAAAGGCCTGACTGTATAGTCTTCAGAAATACTATCTGAAAAATCATCGGAATCATCCATTTTGGAAAAATAAGATTCATCGAATGAATTTTCAGCTAAAAATTGTTTGAGAATGATATTAACATCACACGTAGGAATGCTACATTTTCTAGGATGTAACATTTTCAGTGATCGAGAATTATTATATTTTGTAAATTGAAATACCATTCCTAAAAACAGAATGCTTTAAGTAGAATGATGTCATTTATTTCCAAAGACTATAGATATGCTAGAGCGATGTGAAAATAATAAAAGCGAGATATTTTGTGGCAAACTTTGAGTCTAAGGTTAGGACTGTAATCCGGGAGTTATCTTCAGGTAAATGCTGCAGCTGCAAGCACCGCTGGCGAGTATTCTCAGGGCAAATGGGAAATGGGTGAAAATTCGATGCAGCAGATACCTTTATACCTTGGTCATCACAGACAATGAGAAACTGAAGCAGTCTCTGCCCTTGGGTTTGTCAGTGAAGGAGCTAAAATGAACCAGAATTGCTAATCTAAACTGCATTAAAATTTTTTAATTCTTAAAAAAAAGTTTTATTTTGTGATTCACAATTAACCACGTATCACTCAGATAACCAAGCATGATTTAAGTTCTAGGTGTGGGCCTCAAGAGTTGATGAATATTAAGTGTCACTGAAAGTCTAGGACATAAAATTGCCAGAAATTTCCATTCCTTGTAAAGAGAAATATACTGTTTCTTCCATCTTACTCTTTTCCTTCAGAACAAATAGAAACAAACAGATCTGATAAATTGAGGTCAAACACATAATATTTTAGAATTTAAAGTTTTATAGCTTAGAGTAAGTATCTTTAGAAGACACTTGGCTTAACATTTTTAAAGGTGGTAATATGCATCTATATAACTTGTTAGGCTTTTGAGATGACCAGTTTTACATATAAATGTTATAGTTTATTTAGACAATTATAAATTTGCTAATTTAATTTCATAATCTAATTCATAATCTAATCTAATTTTAAAATTTAAAGTTATTACTTTAAAATATGGAGACTCCAACAGATCTAATAGATCTGATTCTGTATATTCAAAATGAGCATCCTGACACTGAACTGCATAATTCACCTTTACGGTTGAAGCTTCTCTTTTAATCATGGGAAAAAGTACAGTGGCTGAAAGGCTTCGAATCTCAACTGGCTGCGTTCAAATCCTTTACCACCGGTGCGGTTCTGGTGGGTTATATAAGTTCTCGAGAACTTAGATTCCTTATCTGTAATATGAGAAAAATGAGAGTATCCATTTGATAGGTCTGTGGTAAAGATTTTAAAATTATAGTAATATAAGTAAAGCACTTTTAAATTAGGCCAAATATGTATTAGACTTTAATAAGTGCTAGCTGTTTTTTGTTTGGCCTAATTCATTTGAAGGTCCACAGTTACTTTGCATGGTTATTGCCATAGGCAAAAATTAACATGTAATCCTCTCAACTATAGTAAAAATCAGAAAAAAAATTCGATTTAAACTGCACATAAAATACAATATGCAAAATCACATTAGGATAAATGTAGCTATTGCTATGAAATGAATAAAAATAAATAAATTTTAGTAAATGTGCAGTGTGTCCACTAGGACATTTTATATGGCAGAATTGCATGAGGCACCCAGGCAGTTCAGTTAAATAAGCAAAATAAAATTAAAATGCTGAGTTTGCCATTATCAATAAACAGAAACCTACATAAACAAAAAAAATAATTCCATTGCATTTTTAACCTTTGGCTTTTATTGTAAGAACAGTATGTACACTATAAACCAGGAGTGGCAAACAGGTTTTATCATCTAGACAACCCTTATCAACTAGAAGTGACTCTCTGGAAAACTCTGTTAAGAAGAAATCTGAGCACATATCTGGGTTCATTGGTAAAGAGTCCCCTGATCAATTATTGACATACACTACGGTTATAGGAGCGAAAGTGATGCTGCACATGCCGCATAATTACTACTCCTTGTAATTCCAAAATAGTTTGCCAGTGCCAGGAAATAGGCAGCTATAGGACAAAACAGTTTGGAACGAAAGACCTATCTGTGTTGACAGGGAGGGCTGCTGGAGAGAATGACCAGGGCTTTCATTGGTTACTGCTTTCATCTCCTCCAATCGTTAAGCATTTAGGTGTAGCCTAAAGCCTGATCTGCCTTGAACATGTCCTAGGAAACAGGATTAATGTAAGAACAGTTCCATGGGCCCTCCTTGTATGTGGAACACACCTGGGGATTCAGAACTCATGAAACAGTCTGGAAGAAGAATCTAAAGAAAGCAAAGCTGTCACACGTCCACAAACAGAAAGCAAAGCTCGAGGTCCTGTAAAACCACCCACGTGGAATCTTGTGAGTACTGCCTGAAAGTTTTTATTTGTAATCGCCAGGTTAGCTTCTTTTAAGAAGAACAGAGAGCGAGATTGAGAAGAAGGAGAAGTAATTGGTCGCTTTCTCCAACTCATAGGGAAAAACATTTTTTTAAAGATATGAAGGAGAAAAATATACTTTTCTGCCCCTAGTCCCAAATTTTCCCAAAGACTCTGCACTGGTTCCCTTGTAGCTTTGCCAGATCAAAAGGAAACATTTTCCTAAAAGTTAAATTCTCCCTGAGCAAACTATAGCCAGGTGCCTCCCCTCTCTGCAAGTGGGAGACATGCCAGTTCCCCTCCATGGGGTAAGGCTCCCAATCTAAGTGTGCCTGCCGTCCTAACACAGGATCTAGACCCACCAAGGAGCCTGGTCCCAGTTTCTCTGCTGAGGGTGTCACTGCTGAGACAGATTTCTCTGCCTATTCACTGGAAGTTATTTTGGAAAGAGCTGAAGGGCAAACTAAAAGTAGATTCAGGGGCTCAGGCCAGCAGCCTGCAGAGTTGGGGGGTCAGCGCTAAGGAGCCAGAGCTGACCAACAGCCTTCTTTGCCTTTCTTTTGGCTGCAAAAAAGATTCCCTCCTCCTAATTTATCATCTTCAGGAAGAGCTCAGGCTGGACAACGCAGACACTTAGCTCTGACATCTGGATTCACTAAAGGTTTGGCAAAGTTCTTTATCAGAGGGGTGGAATGGTAATGAGCCAGAGGAGGATTCTAGGCACCCTAAGACCTCAGCCCCGGTCATCATGACATTTTAAGCAAGAGGAGAGAAGAATACAGAGGTGGTACAGTGAGCTTGCCTTTTGGAAGTACCTAGATCTCTGATAAACCAGGCTCAGAGGTTCCCTGAAAGGTTCACCTTTCACCCCAGTAAAAGGTCTACATGTCACTGAAGCTCCCCCAGGTCCTAGATGCACTTAGGTATAAAGTTGGATCGTAGAGACAGTCCCTGTGTGCCCAGCACGATCAAGTGAGTGAACTGTCCTGTGATCTTCCAGTACCCCCACCCTTCACGTGGGCACTGTTATTGATTATGGAGGGATTAGCCCCCTCGGTAACCTTCTCGAGGCCCCTCTGCAGTGATCACTGCAGCAGTGCTGGCTCCTGGGCCCTTCACATGACTACACTCATGTCAGGCTCCCTGTTTGGCACAATGACTATTGAAAGGTTTTAGTATGGAAGTCTGAGGTGAGACTGTAACCCTAAAATCCTCTGTGCTCTGCCTGTTCATCCCTCCCCGCTACCCAATCCCTGGCAACCACTGATCTTTTTACTGTCCCCATAGATTTATCTTTTCCACAAAGTCATACTGTTGGAATGATCCACTGTGAAACTTTTTCAGACTGGCTTCCTTCACTGAGTGACGTGCACTTAAGGTCCCTCCATGCCTTTTCATGGCTTGATAGCTCATTTCTTTTTAGTGCTGGATAATATTCCATTGTAACTCATTTAATTATAAAGAGAGAAGAAAGTTCCCCCTAATGTTTCTTTTGCCTCAGGTTGCTTTAGGGTACACCTCCAGCTACTCCTTCTCCTCCACACCCATCTGCTTCATCTTCTCTGGCTTTAGGGACATTAATTCCTGGAAAAGTTTAACACACTGTTAGGATGACTGATTGCCACATTAGAAGCAGGGAGCAGTGCCTTTAAGTGGGCTGTGCTCAGAGTCTTTCCTTTGAAACTAAATGTATATAGAAGCCTAAAAGAGAAGACAGGTAAACATGAACCTGCCCAAGACGAAACCTTCCCAGGTGGGAGGGCAGGGCCCAGAACCTATCTTCTCGGAAAACACAAGGACCCACGACTCCTTGGCAGTCACGGAGGCACCCCAAGTGATATGTAAGCATCTACAGCTGCTTGAAAATGGCAGCTCTTAAGTAATGGACACTGAGACTGGTAAACTTGGGGGCCCAAAAAAAGACTGAAGAGAGAAAGACCAGTTGGAAGGATAGACTAGCGAGTGGTTTACCATGACTGCATGAAGAACCCCACGGAAGAGGACAAAAGCAGGTGCAGGAAAGTCACAAAGTCAAGCTCTGCAAATGCACAATTGCGCATATGGTTTGATCTCTTTAAATTTTAGGATTGAGGAAAGAAGTCTCAGAAACCAAAAATCTTTGGTAAATGGAGTTGTCATTATTTTATTTGTCTTTCAGCTAAGGAAAACGTTAAATTAGATACGCAATTATTAAAACAGAGGGAATTTAGGGTTACAGTCTCACCTCAGACTTCCATACTGAAACCTTTCAATAGTCATTGTGCCAAACAGGGAGCCTGACATGAGTGTAGTCAAGCCTCATCTGCTTCAGTTACCCGCTCAGCTCCATAGCTGTCTAGGTCAGATGTAGTTCCAGTACCTGCCCTCAGCCTATTTCAACAAACAGCCTAAGTGCCGAGTCCATCCTGGCCTTTTGCTGCTCTAACTTGAGAAGAGTCTGTGAACTTAGTGGCCCTCTGCTCTGGTCCCCTACATGGCTGTCCACATTTTTGTCACTCATGCCTCAGAAAGGCCATCTCTGAGGAGCCAATCCAAACCTGTCATGGTCTAACACATCTCCCAGTTTTGTTTCCCTCTGTGGCATTTATCTCCATCAGAAATATGTTTACTTCTTTATTGTCTTTACACCCTGAAACAAAGCGATTTAAAATGCTTCAGGTTCCCACATTTTCCAGTGTTCTTAGTTAAATTATCATTGTAATATAGTAATGAATTCCCACCACACTTTTCATAACTTTCTCAGAGAATAATGTAAATTAAAAAAAAAAAAAGGAATGGCTTTTCTAAGCATTAGAAATGATATAAGCATACCTTTTTTTTTAAGTTCCCCTCAAGTACGTCTACATAGAAAGATGTCCTTGGAAGAAATGAAAGATCTCAAGCTAGATGAAAAATACCTACAACCAGAAACCAAAGAAGTAAAAGGAATACTCTTGACCAAGATAATGAGTGATAATTGGGACAAGATCTGGAATTTCCAAGCAAGACCTGATGATCTCCTCATTGCAAGCTACGCCAAGGCAGGTGAGTTTGAGAACTGGTGCTGAGGAAGACAGCTTTGCAGGAGCCGAGTACCTGGAAGGGGTTCTCAATTTTCAAAGGCAGGTTTCCCTAGGGCTGGTCCCTGGAAAAATGAAAAACAGACTGGATTATGAGCTCTAATCTCCCAGCATCCAAGATCCTTCTTTTTATTCACTTAGGTCTGTGATAGAAAAAGAGATAGCTAGAATCCCAAATCATCAAAGGACTGAATGAATTACAAAACTATCTAAAAAGCACAGAGTCTGAGAAATAGCACAGAAGTTCCTGTCGGAAATCTTGTCAATGCAGCTGCTCCTTGTTTGTATCCGCTAAACTCTCCTGGAGTAACAGTGCCCCATGCTCATGAGAAGTTCTCTCAGGGTAGGGGGCAGATGTGAAACTGAGCACTTTCACACCAATATAAAAAAATGCTAATAGCATTGAGTCCAAACCTACACAAGTACCAAGGGAAGGATCTGGGAGAGGGGAGGTGACGCTTATCAGAAACAAAATGAAGAGGAGTTTGTGGGAGAAATAATGGTTGGAAAGGGTGAAGGGTATGCTAGGCCTATGCAGGGGTAGAAGATTAGACACCATAATAAACAGGGAAGATTCTTACATAATACCTGGTAATCTCTCTGCATTATCTGTATTTATAATTTCAAGCAGTATAACCAAGGGAAATAAAGAACTTTAATCTGTAACCAGTTTGGGAAATACAGTGACCATTTGACTCAACAAGAGGAACTCTAGATATTCATAATCAGAAGATTTCTGACTCAGAATTCTTTCCTTGGATTCAGCTTGTTCTCACCACTCAGCATTGCTGGCCAGAGCTTTCCTAATACGCTGCATTAGGGATTCCTGTTGGGAAGTTTCCATTTCTCAAGAAGCACTTTTTCCATCTGGGTAGCACTTTTCTTGCCTAGTTCTGAACTGAACTTTGTATTGTACCTCAGAGCAGAAATTTGTTTTCAACTCACCTTGGAAATGATACAATAAACCTCAGGGCCCTCCATATTCTTTGAGATAGTCTCATACTCTCTCTCTAGCCTTATTCCTCCACTTCTCAATTCCCCGTGAGCCCTTACACTTTCCAACATGAAACTCCATCCGCCTTTGTCCTGGCTTCCCCTCCTGGGATGTCCTAGCTCCTTAATGCAGGTGGACAATCTAGACCTGCTATAACTGTTCATTCTAAAGTGACCCGACCATCTCAACAGAGCCTCACTGATATTTTTGGTTTAAAAAAGAAAAGAGATGTCGGGTGGACAATGAGCACAGTCTAGCTCTTTGCCTATCCATATGTCTATTTATAGTGCTTTCCTTTATCAGGATTTAATTTGGCTACAAACGTCAGAAAACCCCACAAAACATGAAAGAAAAAACGATCTGGAAGTGAACAGTCCAGGGCTGAAATGGTGGCTACACTGATCATCAGAGACCCTGGCTCCTTTGAACTTTTTGCTCCACCATCTTCAAGTGTAGCTTTTGGTTGTGTAGTCCAATGTGACTGCTGGCATTCCAGCTATCACATGCCTATTCCAAATAGCAGAAAAGAAGTAGGAAGCTGAAGAATAAGGTCATGTTCCTTCCCTTCAATGACAGCCTCCCCAAATTTGATGTTATGGCCATATCTGGTTGTAAGAAACCCTGAAAAATGTCACCAGTAAACAAGTAGCTATATGCCCAGGTAAAAATTGAGGATCTATTAATTTGAGAAAGAATGAAAGAATGGAGATTAACTAGGAAAGAAACAATCTTTATCATATCTTATCCCCTCAAAAAAACAAAAAAACAAACAACTGTAAGCTTGTTAGAGGCAGAGACAGTGAGTGGCTAACCCATTTTTGTATCTTCCTACATTTCTTTGATTCAGTATTCTTTCATTTAAGCTACATTTATCAGGTGCAAAGCCCTATGCCAGATACGAGGAATAAAGAGAACAAAAGGACACGTTTCTACATCTGTTGAGCTCTCCCTCTCACAAGAAGGCAGATATGTATATAAACGGACCTTGACAATGAGCACGGGGGTCACTGGTGCTCAGAGAGGTTCTGTCCTTTCTACGTGTCATGCAGAGGCTTTGTCCACTTGGATGTCCTTCAGAGAAGGTTATAAGTGAGCTAGCTGATTCTGCTCTGTACCCAGCAAATGTGAATTTAACCGAATAAATGAATAATCAAGGAAACAGAACTAAATTGTGTGGTAAGTAGGTTGAATCGAGAATAACTAATGCTTCTAGGCACAACCTGGACACAGGAGATTGTGGACATGATCCAAAATGATGGAGACGTGCAGAAGTGCCAACGGGCCAACACCTATGACCGGCAACCTTTCATTGAGTGGAGTCTACCCCCGCCCCTCAACTCAGGTAAATTTTCCCAACTAGGACTTATGAAGTTATAAGCATTATGCTGGGTCGCTTTCCATCTGAAAAGAGAATTATTTCTACAATCGACCTTGTAGAAAATATTTCCAAAGGGAACTACGAGGAGTTTGAAGGTGGTCCAGGTCCACATACTCACTTCAATTGGGAAGAAAATCTCCTAAATTTCCTTTCTAAAATATATGACTATGTAGCATCAGACAGCATATTCCCTGAGAACTTGAGAGTGACCACGAAAGTATAACACAGTGAAGGTAGGTTTGAGGACTCCCAGCGTTCATGGTTAAGAACCACATTTCTGTGTCACTGTGCCTCCTTCTCATGGAAAACTGTCTTCCAAATATACTTTATCTATAACCTCTCTACCAGAGAATCAAGATGAATTATATATAGTATCCTTATTACCAACAAATAACTATACTTCATACCAAAGATACTAAGAAATATATGGCATAGACAAGAACTCTTGAAAGCTTGCAGTCAATTAGGAATAAAGCCCCGTGTTTTATAAAGTACAAAGTAGCAAATAGTAGCTTTTGCAATAGGAGACAACCCAGTGGTGAAAAGGCATAGACTTTGGAATCAAATAGTCCAGCTTCAAATGCTGGTTTATATTCTTACCTGGGTGACCAGTAAGTTATTAAACCTCTCAAAACCTAATGTTTCTCCCTTTGGAAACTACTACCTATTGAAAATTCATTATTAATTGACCCAATTATTACAACACCATCAGTTGAAAAAATTCTCTTTCTTCCCATTGAATTGACTTGTTCTCTTCACAAAAATCAATTACTCATATATATATATGGCGGTATTCTGGATTTTTTCCTATTCTGTTCTTTTCCATTATGTGTCCATCTTTCGGTCAATACCCACTTTTCGATCACTGTAGTTCTTTTATAAGTTTTGTACCTTAGCGATATTTTGTGCCTTTTGTTATGTAGATGAAAAAGGGGATACATACTAAACCTGACAAGCTCAAGGGAGGCCAGCATAGAGGGCCCTACAAACTCAGAGACTGAAATTAAGCACACAGAATGGTCTGAACATAAATATTCCTATCTTAAAACAGGTCATGGTGGGTAGTCCCATCCTGGGCCTGTAGTTTTCTTGACAAAGGTCGATCTTTACCCTAAGTGAGACTATCTATTGTCTTTTCTCATCTAAGATAACGTCCCCTTGGAATGTCAGAGTTATCCCTTTTTTTCCAGACCCTCAGATGTAGCCCACCACACCAGAACAGAGACCACAGAACCCCTCACTGTTATCTTGTCCCCTGCACACTACCTCTCTGTGTCATAAATGTTAATTATTAACTCTCCTGTACCCATCAATGTAAAAGAAGTATGCGCCCTTCCGTTTTACTTTTTATCAAATCCCAGAGATTTCCCCACTTTGCTTTCTCCCACCCCCTTTATCCGACCACCAATGATTTCATGTACCTCTCCTTACGTCTCTTCCTTTGATTCTAATGTGTAAAATAGCTGCAAAACTGCCATTCTCCAGAGCATTTTCTTAATTCATTGAGATTTTGCTTCCCGGCAGTTGTCAATTGGGCTCAAATAAATTCGTTAAAATTCTCTACAGGTTTGGACGTTTCTTTTGTCAACATTTACATCAGTCTGGCACATCTTTAGTCAAATTTAACCATAAATAATTTTTTTCGATGCTATTATTTTTATATTCTAATTTTAATTATTTGTTGTAGCTACATTAAAATATAATTGATTTTTTAATTTGATCTTGTATCTGTGACCTAGTAATTAGTACTATCTTTTTTTATATTCTATTGCATATTCTGCATATTTAACCATGTCTTCTGTGAATAAAGAAAAGTTTACTTCTTTTCTAGTCTGAATACACATTATTTCTTTTTCTTGCCTTCTTGCACTGACTAGAACCTCCATTGCAGTGTTGAACAGAAATCATAAAAGCAGACATCCTTATCTTGATCCTAATGTTAGTGGAAAAACGTTCATGTTTTAGCATTAAGTATGACGTTAACTGTAACTTTTTTTGTAGATGCTTTTTTTATGCCGAAGAAGTTCTCTTTTATTCCTTGTTTTTCAGAGTTCTTAGTCATAAATCAGTGTTGGATTTTGTCAAATGCTTTTTGAAATGAGAATTTAATTCACTTATTTTCATTCATTCTTTGTTTATGGCTACAAATTTTTCTCTGATCGCTATTTTAAATGTATTTGGGTTTTTCTATTTGTTTGGTTTTGATATGTAGTATTTTCTTTATATTTCGTTATGCACATTTTTCCAAATTTGTGTAATTTTACACCAAAGTTGTTTAGTAAATGTTTTTAATTTCCAGATGAAAAAGCTTTCCATTTGGGGCTTTGTGTTTAATTTCTAGTTTTGTTGCATTTGTGATCAAAGAATGTCTATAGTATTTCAGCTTTATGAGCCCTAATGAAGTTTAATTTATGCCCTAACATAGGATCGATTTTTGTGAATTTATCATGTGAACTTTAGTAGAAGTTACATCTTCTATTATCTGAAAAGATCTAATATGTTATGTTGTTTAAATCTTTTATATCCTTTTTTTGTCTTTTACTGAGACTTGACTGGTCTTGTACTGAGAGTGAAAGGATGCTATTATTAATGTATTTTTATTTCTCCTTATACCTATTGCGGTTTCTGTTTTATATAAGTGATTATTCTGTTATTTGGCATGTAGCTATTTATGATTATTATATTTTATTGCTATAACGGGGTCTTTAGCATTAGAAAGCTCCTTCCTTGTTGCATATAATGCTTATGAAGTTGAAGCCTACTTTATCTGATAGCATCACAATTCCTGCTTTCTTTAGTTTCCATTTGATGTTATATCTCTACCCATTCTATTATTTTTACTCTTTATGTGTTTTAGGTGCATCTCTTTTATGCTCCATATAGTTGGCTTTTCCTTTTTGAAAATTTTATAGGTGATTAAATTTCACTCACATTTATCGATATATAATGTTTGGTCACAAATATGTCATATTATCATGTGTAGAAATTATTATGCACAATAAATAATATGTACTGTCTTTCCCTCTGGGATATAACCTTTTTATTTTTCTTTTATTTAAAAACATTGTGGGTTTTTTATTTTGTTTTGTTTTTAATAGAGTTTTATTTTAGATTTAGGAAATTTTTAAAATTTACTTCCTAGTGGTTGGTTGCCTGTATATTATTACCCTTAATAATGCCTTAATCCTCCTTTCTTTACTTAACCTTATACCTCTGATCTGCCAGTTTCAAAGAAATCGTTCGATTCACTCTTACTTATATAACCACCAATGATCTAATTCTAAATTTTCAGTTGTATTGTTTCTACTTTGTCATATAAAGTTTACATATTATTCTTAAATTTATCACCTCACACTTTTTAATATTAGGTCTAGTGTTAAATAATGTGAAATGCTCACCATCATTTTATTTGATAATTTTCCTAGTCATCTCTCGGTTGAATCAAACTCATCCTAGTAGATTGTTCATGAAGGCTCATGTGTATTCTCTGAGTTATTGCACATTCAAAACTTTTTTCAATAACCTTGATACTTGAAGCACAGCTTGCCTGGATATAATACCTTTCATTCACATTTTCCATCCTTAAGTTTCTTAAAAATGATGCTCCCCCATTGCCTTGCTTTGTTTGCTGTTTTACCAGATGTCTAATACCAATTTAATGATCTTAACTTTTTGAATTATTTCATACTTTTCCCTGGCCTGGTTCTCTCGATAGTTACCACTGGATTCCAGGGTTCCTTCATGGATTTCATTTCTATTGGGTGGACTGGCATCCACTAGGTAGAAGGCCTCTTTTCCTCTCCCTGAGATCCACAGTTTGGCTGGTAGATCCTAGAGCTGTAATTTCAAACTTCTGAAAACATTTTGGTGGATATTGTTTAATTAGCTAGGTTTTATGACCCAAGTAGTGAGGCGAAGCCAATGACCCTAGCTTTACCGCTGGTACTGGGCCACCGCCTGAGCCAATAACATCTATATAATCATGATCTTTAAGCAATTTGGTAGGTATTTGTTCCCTTGGGCTATTATAAGAAAGTCATATTACACGATCTACCCTTGATCATGTTGCCAACACGTGGAAAATGGTGAGACCATCGAAAAATCAAAATGGTAAGGGGAGCATTGATCTGGTGAGTGGATATGGATGATATTCTCTCTGGCATTGTAGGAACAGTTCCCGTAAGCAGTAACGAGGAGTGTTTGGAGAAGACTGGTAGTCTGTGCGTGGGGCGGGTGGGGGTGGGGGTAGGGTGGAGACCTGAGGGCCAGGAATTAAGCAGTATTAGAACCTGGAGTAAAGTTTCTATTCATTTGGGGGACTTTTTGTTTGAAAGTTTGAGAAGCATGTCTTTGAGTAGGTCATTGTACCTCTCTGTAAGTCCCGCTGCTTAGGACCAGTAAACAAGCTGGAAATCCCACAAGACTATAGAGCCCAAGACTGAATGACTTGAGAGGTGAAGTGGGAACATTGAGCTGAATCTATGATGTCTCACCAGATATCCAAAGAGGATGAGCACATACCTACCTGGTAAGGAAGGAGAGTACATGATGCGAAGCATCATTTCTGGAGGGAGCAGCCCCCTCCTTGATGGTGGTTGCAATACCAACTAGCTCCAGCAGAGAGAAGCAGGGGCCAAAAAAATCAACTTGCCATCTTGAATACGTTTTTCGCCCCAGGGCCAATGTTCCCATTTGAGAGCCTTCCAGAGTTTTGTATGGGGACAAAGCAGGCAATTATCTACCATCGCTTTGGCTAGAGCTGAGGTCAGGGGAATGCCATGCCTGTATGCTCAGTCAGTGAGTGCTGTCATATCCTTATGGCCCAAATATTCTAGAAAGTTACTCTATGATTACCCAAGGAGGTTGGGATTTGAAGGGCGATAACAGGACCTTTGCTGTTGTATGTTTTGTTCTGGTTTGTTTTTACTATATATGCATCTGAAGCTTTTTGCTATTTGACAATGAAAATGTATCACATTCTTGCTTTTTAAAGTACCAACAATTTTTTTTTAAACCCCATTGCTACTAGGTATGGCATGACTAGAGAAATCGTTGTATCTGAGGCTGTCTGCTACTCTGGGAAGTGGCTTATGCTGGGCCTGGGACATGTTTGTAATTTGGATAGAGAGTCTGCAATGCTATCATATTCTGCTTCTACTGTCCGTTGGCATGTGTGTTAGGAGACGTGATTGACCATAAACAGCATATGTGAGTTGGCTGTTTCTCTTCAAATGGAGTTGCCCCAGATAGGTTTTCCTGAATCATGAAATTATTCCTTTTGCCATTGTCCAGGCCAGGCTGCCAGCTTATTGGTGACTGCCCAGGAGCCAGTAAAAATATGTGCCCTTGAGAATCTCCTATTCATGGCCTATTGTACTGCCAGGTGCACTGCCACCAATTTTGCCAGTCTGGCCAAACCAATGCTCCTCAACTAGAGATCTGCCACTAGCACGATGATATACTGCAGCATTCTGGTGGGCCACGTTGCGTACAATGGTGGCATTGCCTTGGGTGACTCCCTTTCCATGTCAGACGGGTGGTCCCAAGGGCTTCTCAAACTACTAGAGGGGCCAGCAGTGGTGGTGCCATTAGCTTTGCCTTCTTGTCAGTGGGCACGAGGCTGAGCGTGGGGGAAGCCACATCCTCCTGTAATCTGGAAAGGCCCTTAACATCATATTTAGCTTTTTCCTGAAAGTACTATTTCCATTCTAATAGTGTGGCCTCAGTGGCTGTAGCAAGCCTCTGATGGATTGAATTCCTGAACCAAGGCAGATTGGAGACATATATGCAAATCAGTATGGTCTGTGAAAGCTTCTGTCTCTAAAAGGGCCCAATAGGCTTCCAAAATTTGGCAATCAGGTGGCGAGTATCAGATGCCGTCTGGGGCAGACATTTGGTCCGGGACCCATTTACAGTGAGATAGAGCCATAGTGAGTCCAGAGACTCCTCGAGGCATAGTCAGGCATCACCAGTGATTCAACTGGGAAGTCTGAGCCTGGAGAGGCTAAGGGAAGGACCTGCTATATGGCAGTTTGGTGAGGTTCTTCCCAGTGGAAAGAAGCCGATTCGCATGTAACAGCAGAAATAGCCTTAAGTAAAACGGTAAGTGTAGAGCGTGTTGCCTCCCAAAGGTAGAGACCTAATACATGCTGTGTGCCAGCTTAGTGTAGTGAGAGACTAGACTATGAGGAGTTGATATTTTATAGCAAGGGGAATTTCATAGTTCTCAGCTGACAACATGATGCCAAGAGACTTGACAGAAGTGGCTGGTCCTTGGATCTTATGCAAGGTAAATGGCCCATTCTCTCTGCTGTAAACATCGTGTTACTAGGTGTGAATCTTCCCTGACAGCATCCTCAGAGGGCTCCTGTAATAGAATGTCATCTACCTAATGCCAAAGGCAGCAAGCAGTGTGTTAGTTTGAGCGAATGATATCTCGTCTGCATAGGTTATGTGCAATGGCAGGGCTATTTAGATAAGCCATGCACGGTCAACTCAGTGAAGGCATCTTTGAAAATGAAAGCAAATTGAGGTTGTGAGTCTTCCATTACTGGGACAAAATCAAACCTGTTGGCTAGATCTAGGGCAAAGTAGGGTCCCTGAGCTCTTTGGATGTCATCTGTCATGTCCGTAATATTGGGAATGGGAGACTTAATGGTGGGAAACTCTGCATTTCAGTTTCAATCGTCAATTGTTAATCTCCATTCAATTTGGCCAGTTTTAACCCTAGCCAGATAGAACTATTAAAAGGTGAGATGGTAGTCATAAATGACCCCAGGGTCAAGTACAACTCCAATGACTAGCTGAAGGCCCTGTGTACCTTGCATCAGCCGATATTGTGGTGTATTTATTGTTTTCACCGGAGGATGCATTTGGTCAGGTTACCATTTCTCAGCTTCCATAAGAAAGGCCAGTAATTTGGGTTTATTCCACCAGTCATGTCACTGGTGGGGGCATCCATATCTATAAATAGGAAAATAGAGAGCCAAGGTGGCCACCACCACGGGCAACTGTTTTAGAAATGTAGTGCCAATAGACACATCCAGCCCAAGTTGTACTCCCTTTATAGTTTACCCTGCTATACCTTGTAGGCTCTAGGAGGATCCCTTGGGGATTTAGAAAGATTACCTAAAATTATTATGACTTGGGCTTATTCTGCGTTTAACAGAGCCAAGAATGTCTGATTATTGCCTCTGTCCCTGTGGACCACCAGAGTAGTGAATGAGCAATTGTCCTCAGGATGTGATAAGCTCTAGGCAGCTGTTGAGTAGGGTAATGGTCTGGGGGGCTGCCATGCAGGTTGGAGAAGTTGTTTGGGGCAAAGGGAGCCTTGGAACCCTCTGAAGACTTCTGGGCCACTGAGATTAGAAGTACACAGAACACCCCAAGAGCCATATGGGAAGGTTAAGGCGGGGTGCAGGCAGAAAATGTGGTGGAGGCTGAGACACTTGCCTTTATTAGGGCCCATGCTTTGGGGTTCCTAGGCTAAGGCCAGATTTGTCAATTCAGACCAAAAGCAGCCAAGTTCTTGGTGAGCTTTGAGAGTGCTCAAGGGAAAGGCCTTGGGAGGCAGGGAAGACTGCTTATCACAAGGGTCATTGGGGAGCCACTTCAGGAACTTACATTTACTTGTGACTCTATGGGCAACTATCTAGGGCATGTTCTTGAGGGAAGGCTGGTTTCCTGCAGGCCCTTGGCCATATAGAATGGAGGCCAAGGCAGCAATATTATGGAGTAGGTATAAATTCAAGTCTCTTTTTATTCCCTGAAAGTTTGTTCTGATTATAGGTTTAAATATTAGTTCAATTCCATTCTTTTAACATTCTTCTAAGGAACTTCAATTTATTCCCCCATTGGACCTTTACCTGTCTTCTGTGTCTGTCACTTTCTCTCTAAATCTTTTTACTTCTTACTTTATCTCATTGTCACCATCTTGGTTGTTTTCTTGCTTTCCTTCAATGTTTTTTTAAAAAATTTTTGTTTAAACTTATTCTCTATTGTCAGTTTTATGACTTAATATTCATTTATTATGTTGTCTTTTTGCTTCTATTTTTTTGAGCTCATATTATTTCATTTCTCCCTCTTTTGTCTATTTCTGCTTTTAATTTTTGTATTTTTGAGCCATTTTTTCATATTCACAAATGTTTCAGTATTATTTCAATATATTTAATTCTTTCAGTATACTTAATTTGGTTTGGAATGTTGTGTTACGATTTGTTCAGGCTCAATTTTTCATCTGGAAATATATCACAGCACAGAATAGTGCTAGCATACGACTGGTGGCTACTGTGGTTCCTGGCCTTATAAGTAAAGGTTGAAAGAAAAACAGAAGCTCTTTAAACAGAGCTGCTGGGGCTGTAAGGTGGTTCATAACCTCTCCCTCTTAAGAGGGATATCAGCTCTTCTCCAGCTGCCTCTCCTCCACTCTCTGTTGTAGTAATAGAAACCCCAAAGGACTAAATATCCAAGTGCTTATTGAGGTCACAGTTACCACAGCATCTTTATCTAGCCACGCAAGTACACACCAATACCCAACAAATAAGGAGAGTAATGTTACCTCAGTAGATTTCAATATCTCCTCAGGGCTTTTCTCTACCAGAATGGACCATAAAGATGTCATCAGGAGGGAAACCCAGACATGTAAAACCATAATTTGAGGTAGTGCCAACTATTTGGTAAATCTTATTCCGGATGTTTGACAAAATAATAATATTGAATCCATGTAGCAGACGAGAAGTGTTTAACTGAATGATGTGGCCCTGTTTTCCAGGTTTAGACCTGGCCAACAAAATGCCTTCTCCTAGAACTCTGAAGACTCATCTGCCTGTTCATATGCTACCACCTTCTTTCTGGAAAGAAAATTCAAAGGTAAGAAGAATCAACTCTTCAAACCTAGTTTTGATCAATATGGCCAAAGAATATCTCTATCTTAGAGGAAATAATCAAAGATTTTGGAAGACAAATAACCAGTGGAGGTACAAGGCAGACAGTGGGATTCCCACTCATTTCCTTCTGGATCCACCTGTGAGTGGTTCTAAAGAAAGTAACCTCACAGGGTGATCTGATCATAAATTCCTAACTGGTGGGTCATGGTGGGTAGTCATGCCCCATGCATATAGCTTTTTTAGTAAAAAGGTTTTCCTTTGCCTTAAAGCAAGTCCTGTCCATTGTTTCTGTGCATCTAGAAGCATTTGTAATGCTTCTTTTCAGCCCCCACCCCTTCTAACCACCCTCAAGAGAGCACATAATCTTGTTAGCTATCCTATAATTTGATCCCCACCTTGCTTTCCCCCACCGCCATGTAATCTTCCTGATTTCCGCCCCCAGTTTCAAATGTATAAAAGAAGCTGCAAAGCCACCATTCTCAGGAGGATTCGAAATCTTAATTCCCAAGCATATGTCCTTAGTTCAGCTCAGATAAACTCTTATCAAAATTCTCTATAGGTTTGGACAGTTTATCTGTTGACATGACTTTCTTCAAAATATTATTTCTGGTATACACCAGGAAGTTTTCACACAAAATTATTCTGATTGGTTGCCAGTTAAACCACATTAAATGAAAGTGAGCCATGGAAGAAAGCACCTATTTCCCAAAAGAGGCAATTATCTTAGTTTGAATCCTGTAAGAAGCAAACGCCAAGACAGAGTATGATGTGAAAGAGATTCATTTAGGGAAAATCTGTCAGGAGAAAAGGAGATCAAGACAAAGGAGTATGGGGAGCATGATGCAGTGTTTAGAAATTGGTCCACCTGTAGAGAGAGCATAACTGATGGTGCAAGTTCTCAGGAATTGTTTTACCTCTATAGCCGCTATTAAATTTTTTAAATTTTATTTTGACCCTTCCAGCTTCAGATCCTATAAATGCAGTGTACAATAAATGTACTAGTGTTTCTTTTTGATATCTGCTTCATCAGTGAGTCTTGAAATCAATGATATATGGGATATAAACCAAGTATCAACTTGTAAATTTGCAGTGAATAGTGTAGCCATCCAGCAAAATTAAAGGTGTGTATTAGCTGGACTGGTAGGTACATCAACTTGTGGACAAGTTAGTTTGAAAACCCAAGTGCAGACTCTTTTACTTTCTGGACTGAATCCTTACCAAGAAAGCATAATGGTGAAGTCTGTTTAGCCAAGGCACTCTCTTCCCAGTGCTGTGCTCAGAAATGGAACGCGAGTGATTGCTTTCGACTCTCTTTTTTTTTTTTCTGGGTTTCTATGACTCGCCAGATGTTCAGCTTGTTCATCTCCTATCTCCAAACAAGGTATAATAAAATCAAATGTTTTCGTGTATCAAAATTTTATCCCATTCCTTATCTATTTCCCTGAAATTATACTCAGGGTACCTTGATTTGTGAAACTTTCTTGGTTGATTCCCACAGAACCCAATATTATTTCCAAATGATATTGGAAACATGGTGTTAGAAGACACACTAACACTTGGTTAGTCATCATATTAACACCTTATTTTTGTAAAATCAGGCCTCGTAAAAATGTAAAATTCTATGGCAGCACATCTCTTTTTCTGCGGAGAATCACAAAGTATTTGAGGACACGACTGAGAAAGCTCAGTCCAACCTTTTCATTTTATTAGGGTGTGGTAAGCTAAATAATGCTCCTCCAAAGATATCCACATTGAAATCACAAAAATCTGTGAATGCTACCTATATGGTAAAGTGGACTTTGCAGATGTGATTAAATTGAGGCTCTGGAGATGGGAAGAGTAGCCAAGATTATTTGGGTGGGCCCTAAATATCAACACAAGGATCCTTAAAAGAGGGATTCAAGAAGATCAAAGGGGGAAATAGAAGATGTATGACAACTTAAGCAAGAAATTGGAGTGATTCGAGGATGATGTCAAGGGTCTATGGCCATGCTACCCTGAACAAGCCCGATCCCATCTGATCTCAGAAACTAAGCAGAGTCGAGCCTGGTTAGTACTTGGACGAGAGACCACCTAGGAAGCTCAGGTGCTATAAGTGTAAAAAATAAAAAATAAGGGATTGTAAGCTGACAAGGTTCTTGCAATCTATGAGGACAATCAAGGGTGGACAAACAAACAAAAAAACCAAACAAAAAACAAAGATGGTGTCAAGAGCCAAAGACTCTAGAGGTTAAAAACAGTGAGGAAATGGATTCTCCTCTTGACTTTGGCCTAGTGAAATCTGGTTTCCAGAACGGCAAGAGAATAAATATCTTGTGTTAAGCCACTACATTTGTGATAACTTGTTACAGCAACAATAGGAAACTCACACATATCACTCAACAGACAAAAAAAATTAAGTTTTTGACTTAGATCACATCAAACTCTCTGACTTATACCATAAGTACATTTGAATATGTTCCCTGTCTAGCCCAGACTTCCTCTATCCAATTACTCAGGCTTTGATTTGCAAATAGGCAATAACCAACATAAGCACTAAGAAATATATTTACACAATAATAAGACCTTCAAGTTGTATCATACTTTTTGTTTTTCTGAGCATTTTCATTATTGGAGAGATATCTAGCAGTAGGAAAAGGAGCAGAGAAACAGTCATGACAGGTTTGTTTTCATCTGAGAGGGCTATGGGGGAAAGCGGTTGGGATGCAAGATTTCAGGGTAATTCACTAAGAGGAAAAATATGACTGGGTGATTGGTTGTGTTGGACATAGGAGTTTTGTTCAATGAGACACAGTGAAAAATGCTTGATAAACGATTAATGTGTTCCTAACCACAACCCTGCTGAGAGTGCACACAGTAGCACAGGCTGGAATCGGAGGCAGGGTAGTGAGTGGGAGGAAGGGGACAACAGGACAAGAAGCCAAGAGGTCAGCTCTTCTGGGCCGGACCCCTACTTTTTCTAGGAGACAACATTGTCACAAACAACTCCAAAGTAGACTTAGCATGGCTCTCAGGGGTCCTGTGATCTATTCAGCAAATGAACAGTAGGAGTGCTGATTCACGTGTAAGGCTGCAATTCATTGTGTACAAGTGAGACTAGATGGCTAATGCTTTAGCTTCTTTTATCCTATACCCTAGTCATATTCTTTGCTCAGTGAAAACCAGAAGGGCTCTTCCTTTCATTCATGGAAAAATGTCACAGTAGCCTCCTTAACCTTCAGGAATATGATAGTTAGGGTGACTGTGGCATTTATCATGCAAAGCAGGACACTTAGCATAATAATGATGCTAAGACCACAGATATAAACTGGAACTCTGCCTGGGCAAACCAGAAGATGTGGTAGTCTTGATCATAGAAAAAACATGCACATTTAATGACTCAGTTGGGGTAGTCCACCTATTCTTAAAGGCTTTCAGATAACATAGTACTCTGCACTGAACAATATGTTTCTGTCTTCTTTTCTTCCTGTCTCAATTCTCTTGCTGGTTGATTTCAGATTATCTATGTGGCTAGAAATGCCAAAGACTGTCTGGTGTCCTACTACCATTTCTCAAGAATGAATAAAACGGTGCCTGATCCTGGCACTTGGGAGGAATATGTTGAGACATTCAAAGCTGGAAAAGGTGAGTGAGAGGAAATTGTGGGTCCATGCTTCCTTATTCAGTCCCCTACTGGCATCAGAAAGAAAGGGTTTTCATGGAATAATTGTATTCTTCAAGGCTCTAGGAGGACGAAGATGACACACTCAAACTGGGTCACTTAAAGAGAGTTTAGCCAAGAGACTATTTAGAATGCTATGGAAAGAGTTTAAAGAAACCAACAGGTGAGAGCATAATATTCTGGGGAGAACACCAGAAGGGAGGCGTTGCCCCCTGGAGAAAGGATAGGGCTCCTTTACAGGAGCTGAAGCCTTTGGTAGGCAAAACGGTCAACCACGGTGAGCCAACAGGGAGGTATCAGGGAAATAAACAAGCTATCTTCACTCTCCTCCTGCCTCCAAAAGCCTTCCAGTGCCTCTTGCTGGCAAAGCCCAGGTGGCAGCCTGGGACAAAAGAGCCCATTGACCTAGTCCTTAGAGGTCAACCTTGAAGGGTGGAGGAGGGTGGAGAGTAGATTTGGCAAGGCCAACAAAAGACACTCAATGTCTCCCTCTGCTTCCCATTCATTTGCAAAGAAAGTAAAGGTACCCAATACCTGGTAATTACAGATTTTTTAGAATGAAAGTCTTATTTTTAAAATCAGCCTGTTGGGAAACAATATTTATTGCAAAACACTGATCTAGGCACTGTGCAATGATGCAAGGGAGATAAAGATTATGAATCCCTAGTCACAAGACAGTATCTCATGTAGCTGTTAAGTTCAAGGGTGGAAATATAAACCAAGGAATCCAGAATACTTTGTTATCTTCCTAAATATTAAAAAAGGAATTTCCTGTCTTCTACAAGTAAGAATTTTACCCAGGGTCTTTGTCTTCTGGTTGTAGTTATTAAATGTCCTCTTTATTTGAGATATTCATGCTCATTAGATAAATTTCAAGTTGATATTGATCCCCACCTCTCTCCTTCCCCTCAGTGTTATGGGGCTCCTGGTATGACCACGTAAAGGGATGGTGGGAAGCAAAAGACCAACACCGCATTCTCTACCTCTTCTACGAGGACATGAAGGAGGTAAGGGGCAGTGTGGTCTCCATCAGATACTCTCACATTCTTCAGTGCAACAAACCGCAGTGAAAATCCTGGCACGTGGGCTTGCCCACAGAAGAGCCTTCAGTGGGAACCCACTCTCTCCATGACACTCTTTCCAATTCTGTTTTATCCTCAAAAGCTCTAACTACATTATTGGTCTTCTAAATTTTCTTTGCTTCAGTTCATGGTTCCTAGAAGATCCTTTCTCCTCAGGAAATACCGCATGCCTTTATTGTCGAATTAATCCTGACACTTATGAACCATGTTTCTTCACCTATAAAATGTGCATTATCGTATTTCGAATCTCACAAAATTATTGTAAGGGATTACGAGATCATATTTGTAAAATGTGTAGTCATGTTCAATAAATTTAGTTTCCTTCCCCCTCTTTCATGCCCTAAGCCCACATCACAAATCAAAGTTTAATACAAATAAACATTGGCAAAAATGGTCCCACATATTGGGACTGAGGGCTGGTTTCTCCATTTCAAGTCATTGTGTATGAGTTGTATTACAAATTCACGCTCATGGCCTAGTGGATTGGTGTCCTAGAATTACAAAACTACTTCCTATGCCAATGCTAAGAAATCTAGTCAAAAGCTATAGCTTTTTCTGCTTCTCTTTGATCAGAAAGAACCAAGGTACAAGATTCATTCACATTTCCTGGTCAGTTTAAGATGCCTTTTATTTATGCTCTTACTAACCTCTTGTTAAAACTCATAGACTTTTTTTTGCCATCTCTTATAGCTCAAATACTAGAATTAATCATACTGTGCTTTGCCAGCAACATTTTCTCTCTTTTATTCAACCTTTCCTGATCTCTGCCGAGAGATACAATTGCTCCTTCTGTTAAATCTTATGGCACTCTCTCTGTATGTGGCAGTAAGTTTTCTTGGCCAGAGACTGCAGTTAGTTGTGTTTACATTTTATTCACCTATTGCAAGGTAAGTCACCTGAGGGCAGTGAAGGCCCTCATCTTTGTGTTCTGGCACAGTACAGTGTCTTACACACAATCATTACTTGAGGAATATTTGTTACTGTATTCGAATCGATCCCTTAACTCATCTCTCCGCAAATACTGTTTCTCTAAACAGAATGTCATCTTTAATGGAAAACCCCAAATTATTTGTTTTGTATAACTATTCTACATGCAGGACCCAAAGCGGGAAATTCAGAAGATATTGAAGTTCCTGGAGAAAGACTCATCAGAGGAAGTTTTGAATAAAATCATCTATAATACCTCTTTTGATGTAATGAAGCAAAACCCAATGGCCAATTACACCACTTTACCTAGCAGCATCATGGACCACTCTATCTCCCCTTTTATGAGGAAAGGTACGAAGGGCTTATATTCTAAGATTGCAAATTAGACTCTGTGATCTCCGTGATCTGTTTAAATTTTCCAGAAATGTTTCATGTGATATTACTTATTCCTGTCAGTAACGCTACTGTATAGTTTTGAAAGGTAAGTTTCTTTTCTTTCCCATTCTTGTTCTGGCTCTAAAGGGGGGTGTTCACTTCCCCTACACTCCTGTAGCAGTCACTGAGACTTTGCCTTGTTTCAGGGATGCCTGGGGACTGGAAGAACTATTTTACTGTGGCTCAGAATGAGGAATTTGATAGGGACTACCAGAAGAAGATGGCAGGAAGCACTCTGACCTTCCGCACAGAGATCTGAGAGCAATGGAGGAGTCGGTCAGGACTTCCTTACTAGATTTTAGACATTTGAACCTCCTGATCTAGAATGCTTTAAAAAATCACACCCTTCCCCTAATCTGAACTTTTGCACACTATGTGTACATTCTATGGCACTATGATATATTTCATTAAAATGTGATCGAATCCTGGGTAGAAGTTTAAAATTAAATTTTATGATCATTCACACAGACACGCACCACATAAAAATGTACTCACCTATATAGTAAGGGAAACACATGACTCAGTTCCATGACTAGTTTATAATAACAGCCTGGCCTTCCAGAGACAAAATTCATGAAAAGAGAGAAATAAGAGTAGAACATCAACAAAGAGAAAGTGAATAAGAGAAGCGAAGGAAATGAGAAGTGAGCACTAGGAGAATGTGAAAGGGGAACCAGTTTTTATCCCTAACAGTCAGAGGATGGTTCGGCTCTTAGGGATATCAGGTTATGAGATCCGGAGGATAAAATAAAGAAGAGAAGACCGTGAGCTGTGCCTTACTCAAGCTGGAGATGGGCTCAAGACTGAAAAGAATGGCCAAAGCTGGGCAACAAGTGATGAGGAGCATAGGAGAAACAAGAAACAGCCCACTCTCTGGTCAACACAAGGCTGGAAATCAGAGAAAGATTTTATATTTCAGATTTTATATTTTATATTTCAGATTTTATATTTCTGAGAGCAAGAGTGAGAGTGAGCAAGAAAAACACTTAAATTAGCCCAAGAAAACATAAAATAAAATACTCAGCATCACGTGCACTTTAAGAAAAACTTTACTATCACATCTCTGGAAAGAATCTCACTTTACGCTTCTTAAAAAGAGGATCTTAGCAAAATTGTCAGGATTGCTGAGTTGTTTAGTTACATATGTAATCGTGTTCTACTGTTTTTTGTTTTTTTTTTTAAATTAAAAACTGTCTCAAGGAAGTGTCTACCTTCATTTTCATGAATTGTGCAAAGGTTAGTGCACCATTTTAAAGGAGTGTCAGGAAAGCTCCATTTTAAAGGAGTGTCAGGAGAGTGGTGCTTTCCTGTGCCACTGAATAAGATAAGATAATTATTTACTCCACCCAGTAACAACAACAAAAAACTTGTTTGCATTCTCTAATCTTTATACTTTCTAAGATAAGCATGTAAATCATTAAACGAATAATCTAATCAGATATAGTATGTATGCAGAGTGCAGCACTGTGGAAAGTTATGGTGAACTGAACCAGCGTGATTAAATTGCAAATAAATGTTTATCAGTGAACACCCATACCAAATGTCTTCCACCTACATTCGAGGAACAAGTACATAACAACTTTCTTCCTGTGTGCAATATGGCCTAGGCATATAGGAGGTAATGGTGAGAATACAGGCGATGTGTATAGAGTTTACTACTAGGCAAACCTGCCCTTATTTTATAAATTGTAGAATTATTTTTACTTTAGTTGTAGAATAAATTCCATTCTTGCATTTTTTGTAAGTTTCAGTCACATAAAGCATTTATGGATTTCACTCTTACAAAGTTCCGCTGTCCTTTTAAAAACTACTTGATGTACTATAAAGATTAATCAATTCCTCATTCAATTTTAAAAGATCTTTAGTCCCAGCCCAGATGATCGAAAAGGTGATTATCCACGCGTCCCAGACAGTCTAACATTCTCAATAGTCATGGATAGATACATTTTAAAACTTCTGTTCTAATCACATATTATATATTTACACAGCCACACGTTTCCATCTATACCACAGTCGTATAAGGTCAAATTGTAGATGTTAACTATAAACTTACTTTGAAACCATTCACATGGAAGGAGAAAAAGAGCAGCAATGGGAAACGGAACTATGAGCTTGGAATTAGAAAATTTTATAGTGAGAATTATAAGAATCAGATCACATGATTCAACAATCTCACTTTGGGGTTGAGAAAACTAAGACTCCAGGGGAGGGCAGCCCCATAGACAGGTCCTCGTGGAAGGGGTCGGATTCAGGCCCCTGCCCTGGCTCCCCAGCGCTCCTTCACCTGCACAGCAGCACCGCCTACGTCGCCCAGGCCTCAGCTGCCTGTGTCTCACTTTGGAGGCTCCTCCCAGCAGTAGGCTCCAGAGATCCTTTATGATTATTTAATAGATTTCAGAACTGCCTCACGGATATGTTTAGAAAAAGAAGGCCAACAAAGCCTTCCTGGAAATACACTTAGAAAGGCAGTTCTTCCCTGAGAGGGTCTGTGGATCAGAGAGTCTTTGTCATGGAAATGTCTGTGAGCTGGAGGGAGCCCTGGGCAGAAATTTCTCCTCCCCAAAGTGGTACAGAGTCCTCTGTCCCTCCTCCCCACAGAGCCCCTCTGCCCTGGAGGCTCCTAGGCCCTCTTTTGCCCTTCCTATTTTTTCCAACCCCAGAGCTGTCCTGCAGGGCTTGCCCTCAGGGGAAGGGACCTGGTTCCCCACTTTGCATCATAGACTATGTGCCTTTGTCCCTTTCCCGCCTCTCACCTCTAATAAACCAGTGTGGATTAAATTTTGCCAGGTTTCTAGCAGAGTCCTCTTCAACCTTAGGGTCACTTTGCCCTCTGGGTCTCTGGGAGGTAGTGCCTGCTGGGACCTGTAGGTGTTATGAGGGTGGTTACAGCCCCCCTGACCCCTTACTGCCTCATCAGCAGTGGTCATACCTCTTTTCTGTCCCACCCAACCACTGCTTAGCAAGCTCCAACAGTACCACAAACTTCAGCTTCTCTTCAGATTGTCTCTGGAGTTCTTCAGCCAGCTCCTTCTCCAGTCACACCACAGCTCTCTCCACTAGCAGCTAGACCTGTCCCCATATGTATGACTGTACTAGTTAATCCACTCCCCCAAGGTAAAATCAAGGGTCTGCTCCACCCTCACCACCTCCCCCTCTACCTCTACCTAACATTCAATCGTTGGAACCCATCACAGGTGATGCCCTTGCTCGCATTTCCTCTGGGCTATATGCAACAACACCTACTACTGCTCCAAGTCCCCATGTTCCATTAATGCCTCCCACTGTCCTATCACAAGTTAAACCTGTAATCAGTGATGCTAATGCATGGAAGCAATACAAAAAGGTATTCAACTATGCAAAGTAGAATTGCAGCGTAAACACAGAGCTAAGCATGAACACATTGAAAATGAGGTTGCCACCATCCTACTTCACTCTTACTGTGCAATATCGTAATTCAGAAAATGATTTAGAATTTGGTAAAGTAAGTTAGTTGGAATAGAGAAATTTATTGATAAATATTACAAAAGTAAGTGCAAGCATCTTTTGTGATGCTTGTCCTTCAAAAATTTTTGGCCCTTCTCATGTTCTGCTTTCTTTTCCTTGTGATAACCCCTTCCTCGAAAATTTTTATTTCCATAAAAATATTAAAATATATTTCAGACTAAGTGTTTTATACTGGCTTATCTGTTTTGCTCCCTGAAAATTTGGTCAAATAAACCACTAAGTATTAAGCATGGAAAACTGTTGTTAGAGTAGCAGATTCAGTTTTTTGATATACTTTGTGTACTTTGTGAGATTTAATTTTAAGACATCTACTGATTGAAATCTTAAGGGCACTTTGATCTATTAATGAGCCTGAGCCCATTTCCTGACATTTTAAAAGAAGAATCACTGCCTTGATTATATGAGCAACTCAGAATGTACATTTAGTTTCTAGTGTTAAATTCTCTCAAAAAATGCTTAAATTTAAAAAATTATTGTTTTATTGTTTTTAAATACTTACCTTATTCGAATGGTTAGTAATACCCCCCTTTCCACTTACATACTATGTGGTACAATTTTGCCTGTAAGACTTTAAAATTTTTCCATGTGATATACTCTGGCTTAAAAATACATGTAACTTACATAACTGTTAAGAGTAAGTGGTTTATGTTTTCCAATGAGCAAAGGACTTGAATAGACATTCCTCCAACGATATACAAATGGACAGTAAGCCCTTGAAAAGATGCTCAACATCACTAGTCATTAAGGAAATGCAAATCAAAACCATAAAGAGATATCTGCTCTAAGACGAAGGCTACAGGCCCTTTTGTTTTAAGACTTTTATATATCATCACTAGAAGGAAAAAAAATAGAGGAGTGACAAAACACACAGGTGCCAAAATTCCAGAGACCACACAAAGCTTATTTTTTTGTTGTTGTTTTCTTAGTGCCTAACAGGGACTGTGAAGTCTGTCACAAAAGGTCAAATATTGTATAATTCCATTCATGGTCAACAAATGTTGAATGGATGAACAAATGTTGGATGGATGGATGGATGGATGGATGGATGGATGGATGGATGGATGAATATATATTAGGCAGTAGTCTACTATGGAACTCTCGGTAACTCTTTGTTTTCTTTCTTTTTTTTTTCTGAGGGAAAAGTCTATTGGACCCCACTCAACTTTTTACAGAATCTTCACCTCTCTAGCATTTTCCAGCGTCCCAAAACTATTTCATGATGCCAGAAGCAAATATTTCGATTAGTAGGCATCCCTAACAGGCCTCCTTAAATCTTACAGGAACTCAAGACAATGCTCTGTCCTCTCGCTGTGGCTTGATTTTCATGGAAGTGTGCTCATTCAGTCATTTCCTCCCTGTCAGTGCTGAGCTGATCGAGAAGGGAAGGTTCCTGTGGAGAGATGTCCAGTTGGAAGAATGCACAAGAGGCCAACCTGAGAATGAAACGGTCAGGCACCAACTTTATTGTGGAGAGCGCACTTCTGTTGTGGGAAGTGCAGTCTATGGCGGGGAGCGAGCTTCTGCTTCTGCTCTTCTCCTCCCCTTTCTCGTGTTCCCTTTCTGCACGGCTCCACATATATCAGAGTACAATAGTGGCATTCAGCCACACATGTGTGATACAATAAGCTGAATTATGGTTACATATTTTAGGCATAGGCGTCTTACTACACTAACGTAACATTCTAAATCTGGGGTCCTATTCCTAGCTGCAAGCCTGGATCACAGCCAGACCTGGGACCAGCCAGGCCTGGGACCCACACTCCCATACTTGGGAATGAATTCACCCTGTGTGTGCTTGTCCCCAGAGCACAGAAACCCAACCCTGATTCTCTCCTATGTGTGGTCAATGCTATCAAAAGTAAACTCCTTAGTCAGAGCCCTGATACAATAATACCAGAAAGTGAGTTCTTGGATAAAAAAGTTGTAGCAACACACAGGCTGCAGCTTTGCCAAGAAAGTGCCCACATACCACAATGGTGGGGCGACGGTGACTGGACCTCCATGCCGCCAGTTTACCCTGGGTCAGGGTGCTCCTGAACCTGATCCCTGACTTTCTTGCCTGGTGAGACACCACTTGCCTTTAAACGCCAACTGTGAGTAATCGTAAAAACAGAAAGAGAATGTATTTTGTAGCTCTTTAGTTAGTTCTTAAAATGAAATGGACTAAAATATTGAAAATAAAAGATGTTATTAAGTTTGAAAGGGGGGTTGTATTCTTGGCTTCTTAAAAGACAAGAATAAATTTCAGATGACCTTGACCAATGAGAGGAATGTTTGTTTTTACTTTTTTTGGATTTATTGACACATAATTTACATATTACATTGTGTAAGTTTAAGATGTACAGTATGTTGATTTGATGTACTTATATACTGCAAAATAATATCCAGAGGATGGGACAGCTAACACCTCCATCATGTCACATAATTACCATTACGTTTTTGTGGTGAGAACATTTCAGATTTACTCTCTTAACAACTTTCAGATTTACTCTCTTAACAACTTTCAGATTTACTCTCTTAACAACTTTCAGATTTACTCTCTTAACAGTCATAAAGTAGTGTTGTGTTTAATGCATTATTGTTCATTATAATCACAATGCTCTCTATTAGATCCCCAGAATTTAGTCCTATCTTATAACTGGAAGTCTGTACCCTCTGACCAACATTTCCCCATTTCCTCTATATCCTAGTCCCTGGTAATCATCATTCTACTCTCTGTTTCTACAAGTTCAGCTTTTTAAAATTTCACAGGTAACATCATGCAGTATTTGTCTTTCTCTGTCTGACTTATTTCACTTATATAAGTAATATAGTATTATGACCTCAAACTCCATTCATGTGGTCACAAATGGCAGAATTTTCTTTTTTACGGCCAAATAATATTCCATTGTGTGGCTACGCCACCTCTTTTTTATTCATTTATCTATTGATGGACACTAGGCTGCTTCCCTATTTTGGCCATTGTGAATAATGCTTTAATAAACATGGGAGTGCAGATATCTCTTTGATTGCCTATTTTCTTTTTCTTTGGATAAAGTGGAATTGCTGGGTCATATGGTAATTCTATTGTTAATTTTTCGAGGTATCTCCATATCATTTTCTGTAGTGGCTACACCAATTTACATTCCCACCAACAGTACACAAAGGTTTCCTTATCTCCACATCTTTGCCAACACATATCTCTTCTATTTTTGATGACAGACGTTCTAACAGATGTGAGGTGATATCTCGTTGTGGTTTTGACTTGCATTTCCCTTATGGTTAGTGATGTTCAGCACCTTTTTGTGTACCTGTTCACCATTTGTATGTTTTGGGTAAAATGTTCATTCACTTTCTTTGTGAGAGAAATGTTTTTAAAAGTGACACTGCTCCATACTCTGAACCATCAAATTACTCTTTACAAATACTATGTGACACCACAAAGATGAGTGAATAATTTTTCTCAAGAATAAGGTGAATTATAGCTGTTTTAGAGACATGGCCTATAGCTGCCTCAGATTTGTAGGGAACGGCTTCAAGGGTAGACTGTGCTATGAGAAAGTAGCTGAGGCCTTTTGCTCCAGAAATCCGGCCTGGAGGTCTGACTTCACGAGTAGTGAAGAATCCTTATGTTCATGCCAGTCCCGCTACTCTATATCCAGGAAGAAAAGCTATATAAGATGGACTTAAGTCATAAAGTAGTGTTGTGTTTAAAAGTCTGGAAGAAAGACACAGCGTACGGGGGCTCAAATCCTGGCTCTGCTGTTGCAGTCTAGAGTAGGATATTTACCCCTCAAGTACCTGAGTGTCATCATGCTACGAGACAACAATAGCAACCACCTTGCAGGGTTGCTAGATCTAAATGAAATTGTAAAAATGTAAAATTCCTAGAACAGTGTCAGCCAGATAGCAAACCTTATATTATTACGTTATCATCAATGTCATAAAAAGAATTTAATTTAAGGAAAAGAATCTACTAGATAATAAACTTAGGTGATTTATTCACTAGAACATGAATATCTTGCAGAACAATGACTATAATGTAGAAGAAAAAAAAAAACTGAGATTGGCTGATGACCACATCAAATATATGTACCTAGATATAAAATACCAGACTAGGTGACCCTGCTGTGTACTTGGTTGGCCAAGGACTGTAATAATTTCTGTAGAGAAATTTATTAGAGTAGGAAGTCTTTTAAGAACTGAGGTCAAAGAAACAGCAGCAGCAACCAAGATTCTATCATTGTCCCTATCAAACTATTAGAATTCAGAGGTTCAATGAGCCACCAAGGTCAAAGCATTCCCATTCTATCTGTTGAGATGAGCCAATCCAGAATCTGTTCCTGAAGTTCCTCCTCCAGAAGTCAGAAATACTGCACCTTAACTTACTCTTCACAAACTAGTTCTATAAAATTACCCCATGCACTCTGAGGAACCGGCACAAATCTACCAGATTTATTTGGTTTTATCCCTTAGTTCTACTCATCCTTTGGTTATGGATGCAGAATTGAGAAGCATTAAGATAATGAGAATTTTCTTTGGAGAAAAATACTATTACATTCCAATTAGAAAGGAACATAAATTCAGTAGAAATTTAGGAAAATACTGAAAAACACAAAGAAATGAAAAACGACTGCAATTGGATCCCAGCTTCTCATCATCACCAAAACTCGGTATATCCTAACATTTTTAAAAATTTTATTATTAGTTTCAAGTATACAGTACCTTGGTTAGACATTTATAAGTTCATAAAACCAACCCCCTAATTGCTCTTCCTCTCCTCTAGCACTCCACCTAGCCATTACATTAATGCTCACCGCATTCTCTATGCCATGTTCCCCATCCCTGTGACCATCTATCAACTACTAATTTGTACTTCTTTAACCTTTCACCCCATTCTCCAAGCCTCCCAAACCCCCTCCCCTCTGGCCATCCCCAGATTATCCTCTGTATTTGTGAGTCTGTTTTTGATTAGTTTGTTCTTTTTGTTCCTTAGATTCCACATATAAGTGAAATAATGTGGTGTTCATCTTTCTCTGTCTGACCTATTTCACTCAGCATAATAACCTCTAGGTCCGTCCATGTCGTTGCGAATGGTAGGATTTCATTTTTTTCAATGGCTGAGTAATATTCCATTGTCTATATGAACCATAACTTCTTTATCCAGTCGTCTGTTGGTGGGCATTTAGGTTGCTTCCATATCTTGGCAATTGTAAATTGTGCTGCCCTGAACATAGGGGTGCATAGATCTTTATGAATTATTGTTTTGGTTTTCTCTGGATAAATACCCAGAAGTGCAATTTCTGGGTCAAAAGGTATATCCATTTTTAATTTTTGAGGAACCTCTAGACTGTTTTCCATAGTGGCTGTACCAATTTACAATCCCACCAACAATGTATGAGGGTTCCCTTTTCTCCGCGTCCTTGCCGACACTTGTTGTTCTTTGATTTATTGATGATAGCCATTCTGACATGTGTGAGGTGATATTTCATTGTGTTTTCATTTGCATTTCTCTGATGATTAGTGACCTTGAGCATCTTTTCATATGTCTTTTGGCCGTCTGTATTTCCTTAATGGAGAAATATCTGTTCAGATCTTCTGCCCATTTTTTCATTGGATTGTGTTTTGTTGTTGTTGTTGTTGTCGTCATTGTTGTTGTGGTTGTTGTTGAGTTGTATAAATTCTTTACATATTTTGGATATTAACCTCGTATCAGATGAATCATAAGCAAATACTCTCCCAGACAGTTGTGTTTTTGTTTTGTTGATGGTTTCCGTTGCTGTACAAAAATTTTAGTTTGATGTAGTCCCATTTGTTTATTTTTTCTTTTGTTTCCCTTGCCCAAGGAGATATATCTGAAAAGAAATTCCTGTTAGTAATATCAGAGAGTTTACCGCCTATGTTTTCTTCTAGAAGTTTTATGGTTTCAGGTCTTATATTTAAGTCTTTAATCCATTTTGAGTCTATTCTTGTATACAGGATAAGGTGGCGGTCCAGCTTCTCTTTTTGCATATATCTGTTCAATTTTCCCAACACCATTTATTGAAGAGACTGTCTTTACCCCATTGTATAGTCATACCTCCTTTGTTATATATTAAGTGAGCGTATAGGAGTGGATTTATTTCTGGGCTCTCTATTCTGTTCCATTGATTAATGTATCTGTTTTTATGCCAGTACCATGCTGTTTTCATTACTGTAGACTTGTAGTATAGTTTGATATCAGATGGTGTGATACCTCCAACTTTGTTCTTCTTTCTCAAGATTGCCATGGCTATTCGGGGTCTTTTATGGCTTCATATAAATTTCAGAATTATTTGTTCTAGCTCTCTGAAAAATGCCATTGGTATTTTGATAGAGATTGTATTGACTCTATAGATTGCTTTGGGTAATATGGCCATTTTAGCAATGTTGATTCTTCCTACCCATGAACATGGTATATGCTTCCATTTATTTGTATCTTCTTCAATTTCTTTTTTCAGTGACTTACAATTTTCTGAAAACAGGTCTTCTACCTTCTTGGTTAATTTGATTCCCAGGTATTTTATAATTTCCGATGCAATTGTAAATGGGATTGTTTTTTTAAGTTCTCTTTCTGAGAATTCATCATTGGTTTATAAAAATACCACTGACTTCTGAATATTTACTTTGTAACCTGCTACTTTACAGAATTCATCGATCAGTTCTAACAGTTTTCTGTTGGGATTTTTAGGGTTCTCTCCATATAGTATCATGTCATCGGCAAATAAGGAGAGTTTTACTTCTTCTTTTCCCATGTGGATGCCTTGTATTCCTCTTCTCTTATTGCTGTGGCTAAGACTTCCAATACAATGTTGAAGAGGAGTGGTGAAAGTGGGCATCCTTGTCTTGTTCCTGACCTTAATGAAAATGCTTTTAGCCTTTCCCCATTGAGTATGATGTTAGCTATAGGTTTGTCATACATGGCCTTTATTATGTTGAGGTATGTTCCCTCTATTCCCACTTTGCTGAGATTTTTTATCGTAAATGGATGCTAGATTTTGTCAAATGCTTTTTCTGCATCTATTGGTATGAGCATATGGGTTTTATCTTTTGATTTGCTAATGTGGTGTATCACATTAATTGATTTGAAGATATTGAACTAACCTTGCACCCCAGAAATAAATTCAACCTGATCATGGTGTATGATATTTTTAATATATTGCTGAATTTGCTTTGCTAATATTTTGTTGAGGATTTTTGCATCAGTGTTCATAAGAGATATCGACCTATAGTTTTCTAAAACTGTGGAAGGCTTCATGAATTTGAGTGTCATCCTTGCGCAGGGGCCATGCTAATCTTCTCTGTATATTGTTCCAATTTTAGTATATGTGCTGCCGAAGCAAGCACTCCCTCAATAAGGTTTTGTAGCTTTAGTTTAGCAGTCTTACACATCTTATGTCAGATTATTCCTAAGTTGTTGATACTTTGTGATCCTTTTATAAGTTGCATCATTTTAAAGAAATTATTCTCTGTTATTGCTGATAGATAGTGTCGATGAATAAACTGACATGACCACTTTGGAAAATTGTCAGTATCTACTAAAGCTGAACATCTTCACACCCAAAGTGGCAGACAAATTCAATGTTCCATCTCAGATCTCCTAGGATCACTTTTCACCCTTTTGCAAGACAATGGAAAAATTAAGCAACAAGAATGAATGAATCATTACTACATGTAATGACATGAATGACCTTCACAGATGAAATGTTGAGAAAAAGACAGACACATACAGTGTAATTTCATCTTAACTTATACTAATTGAACCAAATAAAGTTGCCATTTTGAAGGGCAAAAATAGTTGAATATAAGCAATTTTGTCTGTTTCAATAGAATAAGGTGTTCAAAAATGGCCCACACTAAGCCGTAATATTAGAAATCAGGATAAGGATTACTTTTAAACAAAGGAGGCGACTAGGAGAATGCATGAAGGGCATCTGGGGTGCTGGTAATGATCTGGGTGCTAATGTGCAGGTATATTCACTTTCTAAAAATCTGTTAAGCTATATACTTTTTATCCGTTCACCTTTTTGCACGTGTACTACTTATATAATTTACTAAATTAAAAAATAGGGCTCTTCTTATCTTGATTATGATCTAGGCACTAAGATAATAAATATTAAATGCCAGAATAAGTATGAGACAGAATTCTCATATCCAGAATTTAAAATTAAATCGAAAAATTGTTCCTTGCTTCTTGGAACTCTTATTCAGGTCAAGAAGATAAAAAGGCATTGTAATGTGTAAAGGAGAGAGAATTTGGGGAATAAATCTCTTTGGAAAGAGCTGTTAGGGTGCTGTGGATTCTCATGCCAGCCCTGACAGGGTAGGGGGTAGGGAGTTGGGGTAATGGGTGAGGTGCTTCCTCCTTCTCCAGCATAAAGAATGTAGACTTCAAGGGGAGTGTAACTGAGGTGCACTGCACCAAAGGAGTCCTGTGGACTCGAGGCTTTAAGTCCCATTTAGGAAATCTAGGGAACCAGAGAGTGCTATGGGCCGGCATTGGCCTGCACACCCAAGAGAGGTCAGGACAAAAGATGTCCGAATGCTTCTCATGAACATGTGGGCCACACAAGAAAGGCCCCAGGACTACCCAGTATCTCAGAACAGTGAGCAAGGAGCTGAAAGGAGAGCTTTTGGCCAGGACATATGCACCCAATGTACAAGAATAGCTGGTAAACGTAGCAGATCTGGAACTCCAAAAAGAACGCCAAGTGTCTCACAAGAGAAAGACTTGGATATCTGGTAGATCAGAAGTCACAAAGGCTCTCAGCCATGTTAGAAATTTTCTAAGCCCTCTCTTCCTTTGCTCATATTTGACCCTAGCAGAGTCCAAACCTGTAGCTAATGAATGGGGAGAAGCTGGTTTACACAGAGAGTGAAATTCAATCCTATCTTGTTCCCCAAATTTAGGCCTTAGCACATGAAGGGGCAGAAGAAGTCTTATCTCTGATAACATTGATCCAAGATTAAAATCTAGTTATAGAATCATGACTACTTCCACTTAAAGTAACAGCAGTACTGTCAATGAACGAAAAGAGAGCACAGAAATCATGGAACTGCCCAAGATCCTGCCCAGGATTAGGGAAAGACTATCCCCCACTGAAACGGATTGAAGGAATAGTAGGAAATACATTGTGTATTGATTATATCTGGCAACTGGTGGTCCCCCATCCCGAGAGATGACCATGGCTACATGGGGGTACAGGCTCTGGTGCGTAGTTTTTCCATAACAGTTATAGATAAACAGCATTTTTTTTTTTACAAAGATAGAATCATATTGAGCACATTATTTTGTAATATGCCATTTCATTCACTATATTATCAATATTTGCTGAATTATTCAGTGTTTTAACATATATAAAACATTACCTTGTAATTTAAGAAATCCTGAAAGCATATGGGCACCACTGGGAAATTGGTGAATTCTTGGTCATGTGGCTGCTTTTCTTTGCCTTAAAAGCGTCATCATAACAGGTGGCTGTGAGGATTCAGAAACTTGCACAAGAAGTTTCCAGTTAAAAATCAATTGTGCTCCAGAGTATAATTTCAGTGTTTTGAAAGTTGAAAGGCATTTCCCCAAGAAACAATGTTGAAATGAGTAACAGGGCAAAGGCCCACAATTAACTCATAAGGTAGCTGAAACAGCATGTGTTCTAAATGAAAAATAAATAAATAAATAAAACTGCAAAACTAAATAAAATAAGTTATTAAATAAAGTAAGAGATAATTACATTTATCTTGAATGTTAGTGCTTTGGGACAAAGAACCAATTTAGTTAGAAGAAATGGTAAATGGAGGTAAAAACTTTTGTGGAAATTTTGAAAAATCTTCTGGCAATTTTTTCAGAGCTTAAAAAATTGATATTAGTATGGGTTGAATTGTGTTCAAGTTCTAACTTCAGTAACTGTGAATATGACCTTATTTGGAAATAAGGTCTTTGCAGATGACCAAGTTAAGATGAGGTCATGAGAGTGGACCTTAATCCAATATGACTGGTGTTCGTATAAAAAGGGGAAATTTGGACACAGACACACACACACACACACACACACACACAGGAAGAACACCGTGCAAAGATGCAGGCAGAGTTCAGGATGATGTATCTATAAGCCAAGGAATGCCAAAGATGTCGGCAATCACTGGAAGCTGGGAGAGACGCAGGGAACAGATTCTCCCTCACGTCCTCAGAGGAAACCAGCTCTGCTGACACCTTGATCTCAGACTTCTAGCTTCCAGAACTGTGAGTCAGATGGTTGTGTTCAGGGAAAAGACCTTTGTCCTCAGTGCTCCTCAGAGCCAGCTCACTGGGAAAACACATGCTATACTTTTTGCACTGATGGCAGTAGGTCACTCGGTCCCTTCTCCCAATTTTAAACCCCCTCAGGTCCCTCTTGAAGCTCTTCAAGGAGACAATGGTAGCTTTCGTCTCTCTGGTAGGAAGAAGCTGCTGTAGAGAATTTCTCCTAACTCTAAAGTGAGCACTTTACCTGGCGCTCGGAAGTTTTCTCAGAGGGACATGAATCTCTGTCAGGGAAAATCAGTGTGGATGGTGCTTATACAGAAAACCAGCCAGCATGAGCGAGGCAAGCACAGAGCCTGGGGCATAAATAAAGGATGCGCTCACTCCCAAGGGCTTGTGCAACCCTCAGAGCCAGTGTTTCCTTACATTTTACATTCTAGTCCTCTTGTTTACCGCTCCCTAGTCCCAGTCTTGGTGTAAACTAAAGTTTTTGTTTATTCATTTTTCCATTCAATAAGTATATTTATCAATCTAGTTGAATGGGTAAATAGGGAATAACTATTTACTGAGCTCGTATTAGCTAGCCTATTCAGATTAAGACCTAAGATGTGTTCATTAAAAAAAAGTGATACAACATAGACATTAGAGCTAGTCCCCATATGACAGCTAAGATGCTTGAGCTCTGGGAGGACTAGCGATTTGCTCATTAAAATAAAAAGGGATAATTGCTATAAAAGAAGGGCAAATAAATCATATAGACTACATATTATGTGATTTAATTTATATGATATATCCACTATAGGCAAATCCACAGACACAAAGTGGATTATTGGTGACCTAAAGCTGGTTAGATAGTAAGAAGGGAAGTGACTTAATGAGGATGGAATATCTTCATGAGGTAGGAGATAAGAATGTTCTAAAATCGATTGTGGTGATGGCTGTACAACTCTGTGAATATACTAAAAACCATTTAATTGTACACTTTAAGTAGATGAATTGTATGGTATATGGATTAGACTTCAATAAAGTTACCTTTATAAGCGTTCAGCAGTTCACGGTAGAGATTATTTTCACGTGGAACTTAAGGGAAAACTGTGAAGAAAAGATGGCTTCAAAGCTGAAGCATATGACTCAATAGAGATGGATTAAGAGCATTTTGGGAGGAAAAACAAGAGTAAATCGGGGAGGCAGGAAATCGTAGGGCAGTGAGTTATTCAGTTGAGCTAGTATTAGAGATCCATGGTGAGGACGGTGTCATATAGAAGACATCCTTGAATTCCAGTCAAACACACCCAGACTTTGGCCCATAAATAATCAGGTGATAACTTGATCTGAACTGATAAAATTTAATTTATGTGCTAAGTGTATGAGAGACCAGAAGGGAAGAGGCCAGAGATTAGGAGATTGGCCAGAAGTTTCTGCCGTGTTACAGTTTATCTTCTATGAAGGGGGATGAGGCAGATATGAGCCATGGTTACTAACTGCAAATTCTGGGATTGAAGGGACTATGGGTTTATTCACTGGTTTACACTGCACTCAATAAATAGATGTTAAATTAATCAACGGCATTGTTAAGTCGGAGCCCTTTCTCCGCCTTAGTCCAAGATGATGTTTCAGGTGTGGATGATGGCGGTACTGTGATCTGACAGGAACGTGGACTGCACAGACAGTGGACGTTGGGGAGATGAAGGGCACAGTGCAGAATATGTTTCTGCCAAAAGTTGTTGAGAGCTGACAGCACTGGAATAAGGCAATTTGTCAAAGAAAAGAGAGCAGTAAGAGAGATGGAATGACATTAAAAAAAAAACAAAAAAACTTTGGAAAACAGAAGGAAGAGGTGTCAGTGAAGAAGCTTCAAGGGGTACAGAGTCAAAGAAGGCAAGGGAAACCTTGGCAGGAAGGACAATTGGGGTGCGTGGTTACACTTCAATTCCAGAGAGAAAAGCATTGGTTTATGAACAAGGGTAGGAGTTGGCAGAAGGTAGCATTTCAGAGATTATTTACTACAGTGATTATTTGATTTCCCAGGTAGCCAAGGACACCAGGGAATATAATCTGCCTCCATGAAAGTATACCCTCTGTAGGACAAAGCAAGATATAAATAAATACACACTTAGGTTGTAGACTTTTGTTCTGTCTTCTTAACATTTAAGTTTGGATGAACAGAGTTCGGGAAGAAAGGCAAGAAGAAACATCTTTAAGCACCTACCAAGTACTAGGCAAGGTGCTTTGTTAACATTGCTGTTTTTAATTTTATAACAACTGGAGACAGGAATCATCACCCACATGTCAGGTAGCTGCAGAAAAGAAGTCAGGCTAAGAAGCCTGGAAAGAAAGGAGAACATCAAAGGAGCAGGAGCATATTTGGAGCTGGATGCATCTGGTCTTGGAGTCCATTTTCCCACAAGTGCAGTGGTTTACATTCTCTGTCCGACGGAGGAGGCATGGCAGCCAGATCCACCCTGAGCTGCACAGCTCAGTTACCAGTGCACACAGCCTGGGCAGTGAACCTAGAAGAGGGAACCCTGTGTTCTCGACATTTTTGCATAAACTCAGTGGAGCTGAGATTTCTAGAGTGGATAAGGCCACATTTGAGTAATCATTGACAGTTCCTCCTTCTTAGCCCAGGTCATAAAATTTGTTTATGTTAAGATCTGGAAGCAACAACGGATCCAGCCTACCACACTGAAACCGAAAGGCCCTTTACCTGCTGAAAGTACCAGGAGCCTCTGACACAGTGGTGGTTTGAGCCTCTGCCATCGTTGTACCCAGGGAACTGTGCTGCTTCCCTGGAACACGCTTTCTGTGCTCACTACCCTTGGTCGGACTTTTGGGCTGCTGATTTTCAGCTAGAACTTGAAGGTGAGAATATAGCTTAAATCTTTTACTTATTAGTTTACTCATTAGTTTACTTTTTAAATCTTTGCTTTTAGTAAGGTAGATGTTACTGTATAGATAAGACTGATTTACTCAAGCCAAAAATATTTTAAGGAATCTAAAAAATAGAATAAAAGATATTTGTAACTAGCAGATACCACCCTAACAAAGTTAGACCTAGAAATTCAGGTTCCTAAGGCAAAATCTCCAAAAGTTCCCTCTCCCATAATATCATCTCTCTTTTCCACACTGACTTCATCCCAAATATGCTCTCTTTCCTCTCCCCTTCCCCAGGGGCAGCTCTACTTCTCTGCCCATGACTAGTTCTTCTCCTGAAAAGGGCCATCCTTTCATTCCAGCAATTGCCTGGGACAAATGCAGGGCCTGCAAAGGGGACTGCACCAGGTCCTCATGCTCCAGGGGGCTAGACATATAGATAAGTAATTGTAGGACAGTGAAGTAAGAACTATAAAATTTACACACAAAATACTACAGGATCCTATGGGAGTGTTGACATAAGAAACGTCCAAATCTGTAGAGAATTTTTATGAATTTATTTGAGTCAAACTGACAATTGTGGGGAAGAAAATTTGAATGGATAAGAAAATGTTCTGGAGAGGGGCAGTTTCATGGCTCGTTTTATACATTAGAATCAAAGGAGGATTCATAAGGAAGGTTACATGAAATCCATTGGTGGTAGATTAGGAGGCAGGAGAAAGCAAAGTGGGGAAATCTCCGGGACTGAATAAAAAGTAAAACAGAGAGACACATACTTCTTTGGTATTGGTGGTATAGGACAGCTAATGATTAACATTTATAACATATAGACATAGTAATCGGGAACAAGGTAACAGTGAGGGTTCTGTGGTCTTGTGCTCTGGTGCGATTGGTGTGCCCTGAGGGATCTGAGAAAGGGGATCCCTCTGACATTCCAAGGGTATGTCATCTTAGATGCAAAAAGACAATAGGCTCACTTAAGGTAAAGATTAACCTTTGTCAAGGAAGCTGCAGCCTAGGACTTGACTACCTGCCATGACCCACTTTTAGTTAGGCATTTTTATGTTCAGATCATCTTCTGTGACTGTTTTCAGTCTGGGTTTGTTAGACCCACCATGCAGGCCTTACCTGAGCTAGTGAGGCTTAGTAAGTGGCCCCTTTTTCATCCACATAAATATCAATAGACATCTTATTGCCTAAAAAGTAAAGTTCAAATTCTTTATCTAGAAAAGTAAAATTGGCTGAAAATTTACATCTGCTAGAAGTCCAAGATCTAGGTGTTGGCAGGTTTGGTTTCTCTCGAGGCCTCTCTCTTTGGCTTGCAGATGGCTGCCTTCCTACCATGTCCTCACACGGTGTTTCCTCTATGGATGCGCATCCCTGGTGTCTCTTGTGTGCTCAAATTTCCTCTTATAAGGACACCAGTCACATTGGATTAGGGCCCACCCTCATGGCTTCATTTTAACACAGTCACTTCTTTAAGGGTCTTTTCTCCAAATTCACTTCCTTAAAGTCCCTTGGGCAGACATAATGCAGTGCCTGATAGTATCTAAATAAGCATTGTAAAGCAATACAAATTTATTATCTCACTCTTCAGTATGTTAAAAGTCCAAAACAGGTGTCTCTGGTAAGACAAGGTACTGAAAGGGCTGCTTCTTTCTGGAAGCTCTAGAGAAGAATTGCTTCCGAGCGTCTTCTAGTTGTCGGCAGAATTCAGTTCCATGTGGCTATAGGACCGAGTTGCTTTTCCTGGCTGACTCCAGCTTAGGTTTCTTCTCAGCTTCTAGAGGCCATGCCTTGTCTCATGTCCCTTTGTCTTCAAGTCAGCAGTGGGACGATAAGTCCCTCTTAAGCTTCTAATGAATTTCTCTGCCTCTTCTGTGGCTGCATCAGTCTAACTGGCTCTTCCACCGCCCTCATCCACTTTTAAGTGTCCTCGTGGTTATATTAGGCCCACCCAGATAATCCAGCCCGATCTCATAGTCTTAGGTCCTTAACCTTAATTTCACCTGAGAAGTCTCTTTGCTATGCCATGTAAAATATTGGGGATTAAGACATGGACATCTTTGGGGACCATTATTCTGCCTATCGCAATATATATTTTAAGAAGATTAAAATACATCAAAATAATAATTCCTGGGTGATAGATATTTTTAAGAAGGAATGTGGGATTTCTAGACAGATGTTGGCTGTAATCATAGGCAAGCTATTGATCATGTGACTCCATTTTATAACAGTGATGATTATTTCTTCTTAACAAAATTATGCTATGAATTAAAAGAAAAAAGAAAAGTTTATAAACGACCCAACATACAAGGCTTGTATGAAATGTTGCTTCTTTTCCCTCCTCCCTCCTAAAGTTGCTCACACAGCAATCTCAGGAGTATTGTCCAAACCATAACTTCTTTTTTTGCTGTTTTTAAATTTTATTTTATTATTAGCTTCAAATATACTGTACTTCGATTAGATATTTATAGTTTATGAAACCATCCCCTTAATTACTCTTAATCTCCTCTGGCTCTCCACCTAGCCATTATATTAATGCTCACCGCATTCTCTATGCCATGTTCCCCATCCCTGTGACCATCTATCTACTACTAATATGTACTTCTTTAACCCTTCACCCCATTCGCCGAGCCTCCCAAACCCCCTCCCCTCTGGCCATCCCCAGATTATCCTCTGTATTTGTGAGTCTGTTTTCGATTAGTTTGTTCTTTTTGTTCCTTAGATTCCACATATAAGTGAAATAATGTGGTGTTCATCTTTCTCTGTCTGACCTATTTCACTCAGCATAATAATCTCTAGGTCTGTCCATGTCGTTGCGAATGGTAGGATTTCATTTTTTTCAACGGCTGAGTAATATTCCATTGTATATATGAACCATAACTTCTTTATCCAGTCATCTGTTGGTGGGCATTTAAGTTGCTTCCATATCTTGGCTATTGTAAATTGTGCTGCCCTGAACATAGGGGTGCATAGATCTTTATGAATTATTGTTTTGGTTTTCTCTGGATAAATACCCAGAAGTGCAATTTCTGGGTCAAAAGGTATATCCATTTTTAATTTTTTGAGGAACCTCTAGACTGTTTTCCATAGTGGCTGTACCAATTTACAATCCCACCAACAATGTATGAGGGTTCCCTTTTCTCCGCGTCCTTGCCGACACTTGTTGTTCTTTGATTTATTGATGATAGCCATTCTGATATGTGTGAGGTGATATTTCATTGTGTTTTCATTTGCATTTCTCTGATGATTAATGACCTTGAGCATTTTTTCTATGTTTACTATAACTTTTTTAGGACATTATAAACACAGCTATTTCTTATATTTAAATTTTTTCTTACAAATAGTTTATTTCATTTTCTGAAAATATAGTCTTCATCCTAAAAGACTGAACTCGCTCTGAGCTTAGAAACCACCATGAAAATGGGCCTGTCTATATTGGGCACCCAGTTCTCTCACCCATTCCATGGAAAGGCTGGCCCAGCTTCTGTTAATTAGTTTCCAATAATCACTAACTGTTATATTTTTTATAAGAACCCTTCCAGCTCTAAAGTTCTAACACTCATTTCATGAAAAGTCAGAATGAGTTAACAGACATAAGGCACTCAGCCCAGCACATGCAAACTGAGGTGTTTAATAAATGTTAGCTTTTAATTATTATCATTATCTTTATTAGAAATAACAGTAAGTGCCTTCTGAAATTCCAGTAGCCAATTATTCTAGGGTAATAGTGTTCCATTCCTCCTGGATTCCTGAATTTATCCATTTAAAAAGTTTCTCTCAAAAGAACAACAATAAAATAAACAACCAGATTCAAATACAGCCCCAAAATTTAAGTAGACATTTCTCCGAAGGAGACCTAGAAATGACAAATAAGCACATCAAAAGATGCTCAGCATCACTAATCATTAGGGAAATGAAAATCAAAACAGCATGAGATATCGCCTCATACACCTTTTTAAAATTAAAATTTTAAAAAAGAATAAAACAACTTTGTTGGTGAGGATGTAGAAAGATTGAAACCCTCATGTTTGCTGGTGCGAATGAAAAACAATGCCGCTGCTGTGGAAAATGGCATGGCAATTTCACAAACAAACAAACAAACAAAGAATTACTAAACAATCCAGCAATTCCAATTCTGGGCATATACCCCAAAGATTTGAAAGCAGGGTTTCAAAGCGATATCTGTACACTCATGTTTACAGCAGCATTATTCACAAAAGCCCAAAGTTGGAAGCAACCTAAATGTCCATGTGTGGATGAATGGATAAATAACATGTGCTATATCCACACAATAGGATATTATTCATTCTCACAAAGGAATGAAATTTTGACACAAGCTATAACACGGAGACCTCAAAGATATTATGCGAAGTAAAGTAAGCCAGTCACAAAAAGACAAATATTATATGAATCCACTTATATGAGGTAACTAGAGTAATCAACTGGAGATAGGAAGTAGAATGGTGGTTACCAGGGGCTGGAAGTACGAAAATGGGGAGTTATTTTTTAATGAGTAAAGTTGTTGTCTGGTGGTGGACATCAGTAATAGTTGCACAACAATGTGAAGAATATACTTAATACCACTGAAGCTTGCACTTGAAATGGTTTAAATAGTAAGTTTGATGTTATGTATATTGTACCACAAATTTTTAAAGACCCTCTCTATTCCCTCCCCATAAGGACTCTTCCTCCCATCCAAGACACTATGGCCTTGACCACAGAGTTGGGGAGACAGCCACAACTGAGAGAGGTGGCAGGAATCCCCCTGCAGGCCTCAACTGTGGACAACTGGAGTCAGATCCAGAACTTTGAGGCCAAGCCAGATGATCTCCTGATCTGCACTTACCCTAAATCAGGTAACTATGGGACCAGGGGGACAGAAAGACCTTGGCCTACTGAGTCAGCATGGGCTTCTCACATCAGTTGGAATTTCCCTTGATAAGATGTTTGCACTTATTCGAGGAAACCTGCTCCTTCTTATTTTTATGCAACGGTGGATCCCAGGATGCATAGTATCCCTGAGTTTACCCGGGGTCAAGCATAATGGCTCTAGAGGGCCCAGTGTACTGTGCTCAGTCATCATCTGCTCTGAGTGAGAGCATCATGTGGCTTTGCCTCTGCTAATCCTCTCTCCATAGAGATCCAATGGGTGTATCCCACATAGCTGTCCATGTGTCATGGCTAGCAAGATCATGACCTGAGGGGAGGTTGAAACAAATGCCATCGGTTTCCATGTCCCCTTCATTTACTCAAGACACTTAGGACATATTGTCTAAAAGGTTTCTGCTTCTCATTCTTTCCTTATGGGCCTCAGGAACAACATGGATTCAGGAAATTGTAGACATGATTGAACAAAATGGGGACATGGAAAAGTGTCAGCGAGCCATCATTCAACACCGCCACCCCTTCATTGAGTGGGCTCGGCCACCTCACCCCTCTGGTAAGAGCACCTCCCTCACCGCCCTGTGTTCTTTTTCCATTTTTTAGGATTTGATTTTTTAAGTCAGACAGAGAAGGACAAGTACCATGTGATTTCACTTATATGTGACATCTAAAAGAATAAAATGAACAAATAAACAAAGCAGAAATAACCTCATTGATAGAGAGCAAGCTGGTGATAGGCAGAGGGGAGAAGGCTTAGGGGACTGGATGAAAAAGGTGAAATGACGAAGAAGTACAAATTAGTAGTCACAAAACAGTTATGAGGAGGTAGAGTACAGCATAGGGAATATATTCAATATTATTGTAATGGCTATGAATAGTGCTAGATGAGTACTAGAGTAATTGGGGACATCACTTCATAAATTCCATAAATGTCAAACCATTGTACTGTATCCCTGAAACTAACATAAAATAAAATAAATAAAAATTTAAAAAATAAAAATAAAAAAAAGCTCAGTATAGCCAGGCGAATGCCTGAAAATTGACCAAAAAATGCATTTAGAGCCTGTGTTAGAATATCACTGAGTCTTTTTGTTTTCCCTTAAGGTCCTACCGGACCTTAAGATCCCCTCTGGCTCTTCTGATCCTTCATTTCTGTCCTTGTTGACCACCAGCTTTGCAATCCTATGCCTGGTCTGGCCCCTCTTCTGAACTGTCTGTGGGGCTCTGACCGCGCTCCCCGCCCGACACACACACAGGCCACTGTCTGCTTGTTTAACTGTGATACACTCCTTCCAGTTTTGTTTGTGTTTGGTCTTCATAAGGACAATTGGAGTTTAAATCCTGATGCCACTACTCATTCCATGACCTTCATCAAGTTACTTACCCTCTTTTGTTATAGTTTCTTCAGCTGCAAAACGCCCATAGAATTAGTGCCTACCTCACAGAGTTGTTGTGGTGATTAAGTGAGTTAATATATGTAAAAACTTAGAACAGTTCCTGGCACAGAGTAGATACTATTCAAGTGTTAAGTATTACCAACTACCTCTTTAGGTTAAATCCCTCATCCCACAACCCCATGTGTTCTCTGGTTCATCCAAGCCAAGTTTTTGATCTTATTTCTACATTCTGCCCCTGCGCCATTGTCTTACCTCTGACAATTTGGGGGATTAAAGAGAGGGAACAAAAAGCCCAAACATAATTTCTATGGAGGTATCTTTAGTGTCTAATAACTAAATCAGCATAAAAACAACAGTATAGAGCTTCTCTCAAGTGAATGCCAGCAGTTGTAGAATTTCAAGAAAGGATAAAAACCAGTAGTCCAGCATAACACGTCGCAGAAATCAAAATGGTCTTTATGAACCAAGGTGCCTTGTGTCCAAAGAGGTAACGAGCAGTTACAGGCTTTGTGGTCTTTCCAGCCACAAACAGATGGGGGTGTTGTAGTTTCATTTTAGGATAGATAATCCCTAAGAGGTCAGGAGTACCACTGAGGAGAGGAGGGTGGGTGCTGAAACAGACTAATGGGTGTGGGTCGAGTACACCAGCCACCTCGGAGAGTTCTGGAGTGGGTGGACAGTGCTGAATGCTGTGTGAGCTTGTGCCCTGTGTGCTCACTCTCCCTCCCAAGCCCCCTTCACCCTCCCACCAATTCTTGGTCACAGAGCTGTTGGACAACAAAGGTATTCATCTGCGATGCAATAAGAATAGGACCGGAAAGACTTTGAAAAGACGAATATGTCTGTGTGTGTGAACTATATATAGGTGAAATGTAGGCATGACCCCTTCGATTCAACAAACGTTTATACTGTAAGTCCTGTGCTGCACAGAAGATGCCATACCTCCACTTGCCCGCAATAAATTTATGGTCCCATGCAGACTATACAATGACGAGCAGTGAGTATGTTGGTAGAGATTGGCATAGGATGCTATTGGCACAGTGAGAGGAATGTGGCCAAAGGCCAATTCCTGGAGAAGGTGATAACTTGATAGGCTGCTATTGTTATCTACCTCTCCTGCCAGACCTCAAATACCTTGTACAGAAGATGAAGGCCAAAAATGACTCGATTCTCCCCTTCTTCCGCAGGACGAGCTTGAGAATGAACTCTGTAGCCTGAGGCATGTTAATGGCCCCAGAGGCTGAACAGCTGTGGCAGTGTGCCAGGGAAAGTAGACAACCTAACCAGCTTTTCTGGAGCATTGATGAGAGGCGGGGGAAGGGGCAATGTATAATTTCTCTAAATTTGAAAAAGAAAACATTGGTGGAATGCTTTATGTAAAACCCCAAATACACAGACTCTCTCCCTGCTACAGGGGTTCTTTGGCAAAAAAAGTCTGAAGTTGGAGTTGGACCAAGCCTGCCAGGAGGGCTGCATGTAGGAGGAGGAGAGCCCAGGCATACCAGCCTCCTTCCCACACAGGAGTCCTGTGGGGAGCAAACATGCTCAGGGCAGTGTTGTCACAGCCTTTCTTCTTCTCTTTGCTTCTTCTTTCTTCTCACCTCTCTATTTTTCAACTCCCTCTTCATTTGGGCCCCTAGGGAGCCACCGTAAAGGTGGCAACAACCCAAGAGTTCATGGGTGGATGAATAGACAAGTAAAATGTGGTACATGCATACAATGGAATATTATTCAGTTTTCAAAAGGAAGGCAATCTGACACATGCTACAACATGGATGAACCTCGAGAACATACGTAAATAAGCCATCACTTAAAGACAAACACTGTTTGATTCCACTTAAATGAGGTCTCTAGAGTAGTCAGAGTCAAAGAAACAGAAAGAGAATTGGTTGTCAGGAGCTGAGACAAGGTGGAAGTGGGAGTTAGTGTTCGCCATACAGTTTCAGTTGTGCAAAATGTAAAGGGTTCTGGAGAATGGTTGTAAAACACTCTTAGGTACTTAACACTACTGAACTGTACACTGAAAAACGTTAAGATGGCAAATTTTACGTTACCTGGATTTTTAGAAATTACTAAATTTTTCAAATATTAAAAAAAGGTTATTGGGGATTCCCAACACATAAAATAAAGAAAAGGAAACCAGAATGAAGCATATCCCTTCACTGCCACCTCCAACCCCCGCTTCTTGCCACACGCACACTCTCACACACACACGGACATGTACGCAGCTTGAAAAGTCACTGTGGGTATTAGATGCTGCCTAAGGATTTTAGGCAAAAGAGAAACGTGATCTGAGCTGCTCAAAAGCAGCAACAATTTGAGGCCACCAGGAGCACTTACATTTCAAGGTGTTGGTAACAGGAGCTTCAACCCCAGACCAGTCCCTCCCAGAGTGAAGGGCTTTGTCCTCTTCTCTCTACTGGCATCTGGCAGAGATTCTTCCTCTTTCTTAGGCACGGAGCATAACCAAGCCTTTAATGCTCAGATGGACCGCAAGCCCAATTTACAGTGGGGAGAGGGCAGTTAGCCCTTCGAGCAACATGCCCTCAAAAAGCATCCAGCTTTTTAAAAGTCAGACGTGGCCACAGATCTCCGGGGGTGATTGGCAGGGATAGAGTGAGGCATCTTCCTCACAGGTTGCTTTCTACCCGCCCCCATCTTTGGAAACCAGGCACTAACTTGAGAGGGCCTGGTTGCTCCATCAGTTCAGGTTGGTGCTCAGAGGACCAGAGAGGTAGAAGGTTGTTTCAGAACATAACTTGTTGATGCACATTTAAAATTAAATGTTACTTTACTATCAGGCTTTTTTCCGGATTTCAGAAAAACCCTCCACTGTTCCCTCTGATTCCTTCCCCATGTCTTCAGTACCTTAGTTGCCTTTTCCTCTAACCTCAGTTTGACACAATGATGGCACAGAACGAGCACCCAGTAAGTGTCTTAAAGGAGAGAGAAGAAATCATGACTCACATGCCATCACGTGTATAGGATTTTAGAGTTAAAACAAGTGACTGGCACACGGGCCAGGCACATGGGCACCAGCTGCAGGCACACGAGGATGGGCACTGGCTGGGAGGTGACAGAGGCCTGTGCTCTGGTCCTGGCTGGCTCTGCCTCAACAAGACATCACTTGTCCATTCTCAGTCTCTGTCTCTACACCCTTAAAGTGACAGAGTAAATTAATTCTAAGCTCCCTTTTTGCTCTCAAGCTGTATTGTTCTACAGAAGTGAAGGTAATATCAGCGATCCCATTATGAAATCCCAACAGAAAGTCAAGAGACGAGCAGAAAGATAGGCAGGTGACGCTACACCTGGATGGAGCCTGTAATATAAGTTCCCCATGTAATACTTATACTGCTCAGGTGGTTCCTCTTGACTTACTTTAAAGGTGTAGAAAAAGCCAGAGCAATGCCCTCTCCACGGACACTAAGGACTCACCTTCCCACTCAGCTGTTGCCACCGTCTTTCTGGAAAAACAACTGCAAGGTAAGACAGCAACAGTCACCCCACCCCTCACTGGGGACAGGAGAGCGGGTAAGTCTCCTGAGAGCAAATTCTCCCCACCTCGATTCAGAACATACATCATCATTTTTACTTCTCCACTATCTGGGAGGTGTCGAGAGTTTATCACCAATAAGGAAAAAAATGTAAAGTTTACATCCAGCAGGATATTCACTTGAACAGTTTCAAACAAAAAATAGCCAGAAGTTAAACTGAATTTTTGGAGAGAACTAGAGACCTTGGGGAGACGGTGAGTGTTCACTGCTATTTCCATAAGTTTGGCTGTGAAAGGATGGGGAGGGGGTGATCACCCTAGGTTGCGGGCAATGGGAAGACTCATATAATACATCAGAGAATAAAGAGAGAGGGGAAAAAACCCTTAATATTATGTAAAGGTTGAGTAGATGGAGTGGTGTGTTTGAAGGGGGCACTTGGCTTCAGCTTCTAGCAGACTCTGGGCTTCTAGTTTTATTTATTCTCGGACTTTATCTATTCTGCACTCCTGTGCCGAATCAGCCCCTGGCACATAGGGGACATGAAAACATGTTTGCTGAACGAGCCATGAATGAGTGGCTGTGGGGTGAACAGAGTCAAGTGTACAAACCGAGCCGTCAGCCAGCCTTGGTAAGAAAGTGGAGCACTGTTTTCTCAGAGGTGGAAATGAGAGGGAAAGAGGGTTAAGAAAGATGTATTTCTAGGGAACAGTAGCACAGTTGAGAGGATTCACATCAAATGACCTGAGTCCTTTCGGTGAAGTCGAATAAGGGAAAAATCCATTTCCGGGATTATGGCAGACTAGATATCCTGAAACCCTTTTGTACAAAACGCTTGGGAAAGCTGCATAACATATTCCAAGTTTTCCTTTTAAATGCATAACTGAGATCAAGATAAAGTAAGAGAAATTCCTAAATTCTAAAAAATGACGTGAGAGCTGAAATTCAGAGAGAAATTGAGATTATAGTTGAGACTATAGTTGTCCTAGGGAGATTTGTTGACCTGGATAATCCAGCAACTTTAGCTTTAAAAGCAGAGGGGCAGTGTCAAAGCCGAGAGCAAAAGGAACTATATAGAGAGTGCAGAACAGAAGCTGGGACTGCTGAAGGCTTCATCCTCAGTGGATGGGCAGAGGAGGCCAAGGAAACCTCTCTGTCTTGACCTGGGCTCTTAGCGCCCCTGAGAATGTGTAGCCAGAGGCCTTCTCTCTCAAGGATTAGATTCAAACTTGTACGTGCATTGTCCAAGACTCCGTAAGCTGAAAAACTTGCATAACGTGGTTCCCATTGTCAGTGTCCCCAGGATGCCTAGAAGAAACAAACACAGAATCCTCCCTAGAGCTTCTACTGGGCAGCGCGGTGTTCCCACTTGAGCCATCATGTCACCTTAAAAAATACACAAAGGAACAAGCCGGCATGAGAAAGAGTCTGCAGAAAGAACAAAAGCAGAATTAGACCTTAAGAATTTCAGATAATAAATTTATCAGATATAGAAATAAAAGAAGAACATTTATGTTGTATAAAGAAATAAAAGATTGAATTAAAAATTAAAAACAAAAGAAGGTACTATTTTTAAAGAATTATTTATTAAATTTATTAAATAAACAAACAGGATCTCTGTAACTGAAAATACATACAATGGCTTAACTGAAATACTCAAGGATAGGTTAAAGTGAATAATATATACAGCTGAAAAGAGAATTTATAAACTTGGAGAGGGGGATGGGATAAAGGTTCGCAGAGAGAAAAGAGAAGAGAGATGAAAAATAAGAGAAGTAACAAAATAAGAATTAATAAAGTGATTATCAAGCAGCAATGAAGTGAAAGCCGACCAGAAGTTAAAAAGATTAAGAATTTCAGGTTTTCTGCAGGACCCACACAAGGAAGCACCGGGGGTCGGGCAGGAGGAAAGGGAGTGAGGGTAAAACGGGAGCGAGCGCCTTTACCGTGGTTTCCGAAGAAGGACAGGTGAGGCCGGCAAGCAGTATAGGACTGGCTAGTTGGAATAATTTCAGTGGGCCCCGGGGCTGTCCCTAGTTGTCTGGTCCTGTCCGGGAGTGATTAGAGCAGGCAGATAGTGGCCCAGGGTGTGAGAGCCCAGTAAGGGAGGTGGTTGAGGTATGGGCTCTGGATCGGTTGGTTTGCATTTGAAAACTGAGCTTGATGGTGACTTGTTAGACTATCTCAAAGAATAGGCTGACCCTGGCAGGGGCAGCTCCTCCAGGGTCCATTAGGCCCTAAGATGTCAATCATCAGAATACAGAAAATAAAAGACATGACATTTTGGACCAGATAGTTCATTCTTAGGAGTGGGGAAAGGCTGTCCTGTGCATTGTAGAATGTTGGGCAGCATCTCTGTCCTCTACTCATTAGAGGCCAGTAGCACCCCCGCCCCCCGAGTAACAACCAGAAATGTCTCCAGACATTGCCAAAAGATTGCCCTAAAGGGCAAAAAGATTCCCACCATTTTAGGGTAAAACAAAAACAAAAACAAACAAAAAAACCCCCACAGCTTTGAAATGGCTAGTCATGGGATGGCTAGTCAACAAGGCCACTTTGAGATTAATGCTGCTAGAATGTGAGTTGAGTATCTAGAAGCCACAAGGAGATAAAAGGTCAAATGTGGTTAAATTGAAAGGCTGGGAGGGTACAAGGACACAAAACTGTGGTCCAAATGAAACCTACAGGGATGCTTTGTAGGGGAAGAGCTGATGTGATTAGAGATGGGAATAATAGCATTTATGAGGCCAGAAAAAAAATCATAGCTATTTTCTTGCTACATGGCCAAAACTCTTCACCACAAAGCTGTTCCGCTCCTCTGGGAAACCTAGATGAAGGTGTTAGGAAGATCATCAGTATGCATGCGAAAGTGTTTTAGGCTCATGGTGGGTCACAGTTTCTAGAGAAAGATTGTACTCCGATACCAAAGGGGCAAGCGGGAGCCAGGCTACTTCATAGGACCGAATTAGGATGAGAGAGCAGAATTAGCAGAAAAGCAGGGACAGGCAGAGGAGAGAGGGAGGTCGCAAGGCCAAGATGAATTGCCAGCACAGGAGAGCTGAGCCTGATGTGCACAGCCACCCTCAGCATGGCTCCCCCTGTGTAAAACCGCTTTTTATACAATTGTCTTTCACTTACCCCTCTTCTTACCTCCAAGTTCCTTTATGTCGCTCGAAATGCCAAAGACTGTATGGTTTCCTACTACCATTTCCAAAGGATGAATCAAATGCTTCCTGACCCTGGTACCTGGGAAGAATATTTCGAAACCTTCATCAGTGGAAAAGGTAAAGGACAGTCCTTCACATCCTGGCATCCCCACTCCATCTAAGCTCGATCACACCTAACAGTTTGATTTCCTAAACGGTCGATGCCTCACTCATTAGGCAAACTAGTTTTAACACAGACTTAGACTGGCTGGACTGGCTGCTCTCATCGCGGATATCCACAGCCCAAGTAAATATCTCCCATTTGGTTTGAAAGCCTTTATTCTGGGTCACCTTACCTGTAGAGTCATCCTCATTCCAAAGACTATCCCTGTTCCATTTTGAGGCCAATGTGATTATGCATCATCAATATGAAGCCACTTCAGGTAGCATGTGGGATAAATCACCCCATGGTATCCCATTCTACATCACCCTCCAAATCAAATAGATCAGGACTCTTAGGATCCACCATTTCTTTTCCTCTGTCTTCAACACACTTCGGGTAAATAAAATTCCTAACTATTGGAAGATTTTGTATGATCCCTATATAGGACTGTTCTATTTCCTGTGTCTGTTACAGTGTGTTGGGGTTCCTGGTATGACCACGTGAAAGGATGGTGGGAGATGAAAGACAGATATCAGATTCTCTTCCTCTTCTATGAGGACATAAAGAAGGTGAGTAAGGCCTTTCAGAAGAACTGCTTCGGACCCTGGTGCAGAGAAATTCTAAGCTGTTTCAGGACTTCTGGGAGGGAGACCTTGAAGAACGTAAGTGTGTCTTTCTGATACTCTCTTTCCTTCCAATGCAATGTTACCCTCACCACAGGACCCAAAGCATGAAATTCAGAAGGTTATGCAGTTCATGGGAAAGAATTTAGATGAGACAATACTGGATAAAATTGTCCAGGAGACATCATTTGAGAAAATGAAAGAAAATCCCATGACAAATCGTTCTACAGTTCCCAAATCTATCCTGGACCAGTCCATTTCCCCCTTCATGAGAAAAGGTTTGTGGGCTCTGAAATACTATGTAATTATAAGTATTATCAACTGCTCAGCTTATCTAGTAACATACTGCTTGCCTTTCAGCAAGATGTTAAGTTTTATTAATTTCAAGACAATACATTTACACTATTGATAATATCTGCAGCTAATAAGGTCAAGGGTTTGATCTTGTTACAGAGGGTAGCTCTCTGGGTTATTCAGTGGCAAGGAACAGAAAGTGCCTCAAGTGAGCCTCAAAATGAGGGGCTTGCTGGGAGGAGTCTTGTGAAGCAACAAGGAGATGCAGTCTCAAAGGCAGTTAAGAGCAGGAGCCACCCTTGGTCCAGGCCTCACTGGCATCCAGGCCCCAGAGGCAGCAGCGGATTCCGGCTCTTTGCTCTGACACACCGCCACGTACAGGATTCAGCTGCTCTCTACATATCTGCTATGCATGCCTTTCTCTGCTGACCAGCTGCTTCTTCCCCTCTCTGCATTGTACCCTTTTCTTTTCTACCTTACAGCTTCTGCTGTCTCAGTTTCCACTCACAACTTGGTCTTGACCATGGCCCAAACCTGTCCCTCATCACGGTTTTCAGCCACAACTACTGCAGAGAACCACCTCATTCTCTTAACGTTTCGGAGTTCCAGTTCCAAAAAGAGGAATTCTAACTGCCCTTGCTAATATTTTCTAAGGAATATAAAAACCTTTATCGCATGTTAATTTTAAAACTAATACACATCATTGTAAAATTTAGATCAATATCGCATTATATTTTAAAAGTTCTCTTCACCAAAACTCGGCTCTCCAGAAGTAACTGTCAATGGTGTGGACGTCCCCTCCCTCTCTGTTTGAGAAACATAGACTTTTTTATTTTCACAACACTGAACCATTGCCTGCATACTGCTTTGAACTTCTTTTCTTTAAACATGTGATTGAATTTATTTTCTTGGATTTCCTAGTCTATAACATGATCCTTTGCTACCGAAACAAACCAAACAATTCCATTTCTTTCCTCTTCAAATAATCAACAGTAATGATTTGGCAAGTAGCCTTTCTACAGACACATACATACTCATCTTTCTATTGATTCTCCTTCCCTCAGACTCATACATACACAAAGACATATACCACAATGAAAGCTTGCTTCCAGAAAGACAAAATGTGGTCATATACACCTTCATTTACCAGAATATCAGGTATCCCTCCAACGCAAGGCATGTAGGTCCATGTAGCTCACTGTTTTTAGTGGTCTCATGTTGTATGAAAGCATGGATACATCATACTTCACTCAACTATTCCCCTAATGGTAGACCATACGGTTGTTTTCACATTTTTGTCTCTATGAACAATGCTACAGTAAACATCTTTGTGAATAGGTTCTTATGTCGTGACACTGTTATTTCTGCTGCATTGTTTTCCAAAAGAAACATTGCTAAGAAAAAGGGTATTTTCCCTTTTTAAAAGTATTTTAATCGCTGCTGGTTGGCAAAACAAACAAACAAACAAACAAACAAACAAAAAAACAAAAAAACTATCTCATTCATATTTCTCCCCAAAGTCTTTTTTATCGAGATGTAGTTTACATACAAAAATGCACAGCTTTTAAGGGTACGGTGCAATAAGTTTTGATAAATATACCTATGTAATACCAGCACCCCAATCAAGATATTAAACATTTTCATTACCCCAGAGGTTTCTCTTCGTGCCCCTTTTCAGTCAATCTTTACTCACAGAGACAACCACTTTTTGAATTTCTATCATTACAGATTGGTTTTGCCTGTTCTTAGATTTTATATAAATAAAATCATACAATGTGTTCTTTCTTGTGTCTGGTGTCTTTTACTCAATGTAATGTTTTGAGGTTCCTCCATGTGGCTATGTATCAGTAGTTTATACTTTTCTCTGTCTGTGTAGTAGTCCATTGTGTGAAGTTTTGGGGCCAGGTCACCAGCTCCTTAGGGTCAATTGTCTTCCCAATTTAGGAGCCCACACCCTACACAGCATCGTAGTGCTACTTCTCAAGCAGAGAGCTACAAGTGGACAGATATCCATTGAAAGGAAAGTGGAGGTGAGGCACTCTATTCAGCTCACCAGAACTTTATTCAATCAGAGAGTGATACTCCCATCCCTTTCTTTTTCTAGGAACTGTGGGGGATTGGAAAAGCCACTTCACTGTGGCTCAGAATGAGAGATTTGATAAAATCTATAGGAAAAAGATGGAAGGAACCTCAATAAACTTCTGCATGGAACTCTGAGTAAGGCATAAATAAAAAGATGGACCACAAAAATGCAGATGCTACCTTCAGTCCTTCAACCCTGGCCAAAAGAATCTCTGAAATCTCATTGTGAATGCACACGATTGTGGTACCAGCTGTCTCTGTGATTATTACCAACTTCACGTACCAACTTGAAGCATGTACCAACTTCTTTTATATACAGGACCATGTCTAATGCTCATTTTCTCAACTGTTTTTTTCTGAAGTAAGAAGTAAGATGTTTTAATAAACTAAGTAGATTCAGAATAACAATGATAGCAGCACAGTGATTGTAAAGACATCAAAGCAGAACTTGAATCTCCAGCTCTGTCATTCCATGTGACTCCTTAGAGTTTTTGTTTGTATTCAGAATTTAAAATACTGAAATTTAAAGAAGTGCAAACTGTGAGGCGTCAAATTTTTGTTTAGTAAGTGCAAAGTTTTGTTCATAAAATAGTTTGTTGATTTTGAATAAAATTTTTAAATTAAAATTTACTGTCTTCTGTAATTATAAATTATTTGTTTTAAAACTCGAGAATGAATCAAGAAAATGAAACATTACATCAGTGGTGTATAATTTTGTAATTGACTGAATCGTACTTTTTATAAACATTTTAGTTTTATTGAAATCGACTCAGTCCGATCATTTTTTACTGGAGTGAGTCTACCCAAAGTTGAATCACTGACTACAGTTCTTTACTGACCATTTTTTATTACTCGTTGCTATTCATGACGACTATGGAAAATAATTTTGTTGCATATGGGATGGAAGTAGTAAAAAATGGTTCAAAGAAAGGTTCAGATATGGGTTCAAATCACAAACTATATTATGGACTGTTTGTATGTTCATTTGTTTAAACTCACTTTCCTTTTTCCTTTCTAGCTGGGAATTAAACATAGTGACTTTGAGTTTTAGTATATCAAAGGGTTTTAAACTTTAAACTTTGATATACTAGATTTCACAGGGCTGTGGGTTTTAAAATCATCTGCAAGTCACTTTTATGTTCGGGCTTCCAAAACTCTGGTGAAAATTACATGCCAACTGGAATACATAATTAAGGTTATGGGTGAACAGCTGCCTAGCTGGTAATGAGGCAGGATAGTTAGCCTAGGGACCTTTCCTCTCTACTCCAGGATCCGGCTCTGGAATTTTTCCTTTGTCCCTTACTCAACCCTCTCCCTGCTTTCGCTCTGTGAGAAACAGACCAAAGGCAGAAGACAGGATAGATTGCCTTGGGCTGCCCCCTTCCTTCCAGGTGGCATGAGGGAAAAAAAACCAAAAAACCAAAAAAACAAAAAACAAAACAAAGGCCTAGTGGAGGCAGGATGGATAACCTTGGGACATACCCTCCCTTTGGGGATAAGGCTCTGAGTCTTTTCCTTGTCTTTCTTTAGCTTTGACTAACCGTAATGTCACTATAATATCATCCTCCTTTCAAGTCTTCAGGCACTGCCTCCCTCCAAGAAAACAAAAGCCCACGATCCAGACAGCTTGGGTGGCTCACTTTCAGTTTGCCCACACTTTTCTCTTAAGTTTGTACTTTCACTTTAATAAAATCTGCGGTCTCTGGCTTGTTATTTGTTGTGTTCTTGAATTCTTTCTTGTGGCATAGGACGAGAACCTGGCCACTGGAGCTCCAGGGCAGAATCTCTTTGGACTCCCAAGTCTCTTAATTCCCTGTTAAGCTCTCTCGCATCAGTAAAACACATTGTTTTGCAACTTGACCAAATCTCCACCTGCTCAAGCAAGGAGGGATCAAACATAGGAGCAGAGACACAAGAAAGAAAACTTACCCCGGGGGATTCTGTACTTGAGCAACAAGCTAAGATGAGGCGATTGTAGCACGCCTTCTCCCCCATATACCTGTATGTGTCAAAAGCCAAAAAAGGATGATTTTACAGTGTTTCTTTCTTCCTAGAAACAGCTACGTTCATTCATTCATTCCTGATTGAACACCAACTTCTCTGTCTGGTGCATGAGACGTCAGAAAAGTAAGGACCCACACACATAGTCACAGAAGAGAGTGTTGTGGGGGAAAGGCTGCAGTTCTTTTAGAGAATGGAGCAATGATGGGAGAATGCAGAATGATGGCAGCTTGAAGAATTGGCTTTCCCAAGGAGAAGCGGCCCTTCCTGGGCACTGAAGCTTGCATTCTTTGGTGTTAACTAGGAAAAGAGGATGGGCTGAGCGGGGGGACTCAGGAAGAGGTTCGTGGCGGGAAAGATGTGGTGCCTGTTTGAAGACTATAAGGAAGGGCTATGAGGGGAAGTGCAATGAGTTCAGGGAGTCGCCGAGAAAACGAAGCTGGAAACAGGCAGGGCAGATCATCAGTGTCTTGACAGTCATGCGGAGGATGTTAGTCTTTATTCTAAAAGCAGTGAGAAGCCACTGAAGACTCTAAGAAAGATGGCGGTGTATTATTCACGCCAGCATGTTGACATGTCCACTGTGGGCGAAGTGTAGAGACAGGCCGTGTATGGGAACAGGGATGGGGGGCTCATGGCACTAGTCCCGTTGAGAAGGCCTAGGGTGTGGCCTTGGGCAGGGAGGCTTTCAGAATTAAGGTAGGAAGTCGACCTCCTCCTTTAGCCTCTAGTACACTGGTTACAAACGTGGGAGGTTAAATATAAGACTAATTTGTAGGATGCTCGGTTCCTCATAGAACATCTTTTTCTTTTTAATCACACAAACATTTCTCTAGAACCTCCTATGGTAGTTACTACTGAAGATTAATTAGAACCAAGAGAAGGGAAGAGAGCGAGGAGATCTGGATTATCAAACTTCAGATCAGTGAGCGATATATGACATAGTCACAGACCCTATGGAAAGGAAAACGTAGTCTGAGATAGTTAACAGATTGTGTTGGGGCTGTTTTTCATATTCAGCACTATAACTGACCCAAGAGATACAATTTAGTCAAGGTCTCAAAGGCAAATGCTGGAGCAGTTTGCTGTGAGTCACAGACTTCAAAGTCTGGGACGATACTAGTCAGGTTGTAAGACGTTTGTAGAGAGTGACTTGAGTGGTTTTTTTTCTGTTTTGCCTAGTCAGTGGCATTGTTGCGGGGGCCAGAATGATGGCCAGCCTGTGGGCCATTCAACACACAGGACTAGCTCTATCCTGCCCTCTCAGCCATATCTTCCCCACTCCTCCTCTCACCACAGTCAAAGGACAAGCTGTCAGATCATTTTGAAATGAAGATCCTAAAAATACAGGGGAAGTGTAGATCACCCTTAGGCACAAACGCTTCAGCCGTTCCCCTTCCTCCCCTCCCCTCTCCTCCCCCAAGAGAATACTTAAATAAATTTTCAGGAGAAAAAATACCGCAGTAAAATTGTGCCAGTTGCTACTGAAGATTCATTTATAAAGAGGAAGCAAAGAGGGAGGAGAAGCAGGAGGGAAGGAAGGCAAAAGGAAAGAAAAGGAAAGGAAAATGTACCCACCCACCCACCCCCAGCCCCCGTGACCGATTAAGTTGTTTTAGGGCCTTTAACCCAGTTAGGAGAAAGACAGAATACAACTCTACCCAGGCACGACTGGATGTGTTCTCAGGTCTCCTAGTGAATCATTTGCGGTAAGCCAAGTGTTAACACACAATGTTATCTCCCACTGTACTTCCTCATGACGTGATTGAACAGAACCAGATAGTGCCTAGGCTACAGCAACAGCACCTCACATAAATCACAACACTTTCTCCAGAGAGGCATTTCCTTCCCAGCCAACTGGCACCTAGAATTTTCCCCAGATTGAACAAGTTTGCATCTTTCTTTTTACAGCTTACTTTCTGAAAATGTCTTCTGAGACAATCTGCATCAACTGAAATAAAATACTTTGCCCTCTCTTTTTGACTTTCTTTTGTTTATTTTCATTGAGAATACTGTTTCCCAATGGTGCTGAAGGAACGCCAAATTCAACACCCCAAAATGGATGACATAGAAGAAATTTTCTTGACCAATGCTTTGTATGACTTTCAGAACGAAATCTGGCACTTCTAGGCTGGGCCCGATGATCTCGCTGCCACAGATCTCACTGTGTGCAAAATTGCCCAGGAAGATAGAGAGGCAGGTTGTGGGCAGCATAAGAGCACATCTAAGAGCTAAGCCCCTTTAAACCTAGGGTTAAAATCACCTTCGTTTTTCTGCTTATGTCCATGGCAGAGGGAGCAGCTTGGATAGTCCTAAGAGAAATTCACCAAAACACCAAATCACTGACACATAGGTGCACATAACTACATACACACACATGCACACATGTACACGCATACAAACACACACAGTGTCAAGTGCATTGTCATCTATTCCTGCCCAGGAGCGAGATAGGTGTATCTGGAAGTAAATTTTCCTAAACCTGCTTCCTCCAGGGAATCTAAGGGCTTCGCTCTGTTTCCTTATGATCTTATTTTATTTTAGAATTTCCCCTCGTATCTTCTCTTTCTATTAGCTCTTGATTATGGAAGAAGCAGAAAAGACAATCAGATTCCTAGTTAGTCGGCGATGTAAATAAGTTGATAACGCAGCTTGCCCCATGTCCTTGGGCCAACCCTCAAACTTCTCTGGCTTTCATTTCTTTACATATAAAGTGACGAATTTAGAAGAGAATGCTCTATGATACTTGCATACTTTGTTTAAATAAAAATTTACTGCACTGCATTATGACTGAAGATGAATAAGAAAACAGCCCTACCTCCTAAACATGAGGGAGGCTGCAATGTGGACCAGTGGAAAGAAAAAGTCCTTTGGCCTCAGACTCTGCCACTTATAAACTGTGTGGTCTTGGGCGAGTTAATTAACTTCTCTGGGCCCCATTTCCTCAGGAAAATGAGAGTAACGGCCACCTGACAGTTTTGTGGAAGCTTGAATGAAACAGCAAATGCAAAGCAGCCATACATAGCATGGACTAGCCATGTGTGATTGTCCCCTGCCTCTGGTCCCTATTCCAGAGTCTAGAATAGTCTAGAATAGAGGTCAATTTAAGGCACCACAGGGCACAGAGCAAAGAGAACCTGAAGTTGCCTGGTGACATGACGTCTCTCACCGCCAGTTTTCCCACCTGTTTTTTACTCCCTGGAATCTCAACTCCCACCTTCACTGAGATAGTGCTTATTACCCTTCAGGTCTGGTCTGAGGTGTAACTTGACCATTCCCCTCCAGTTTACCTTCAGAGCCTCCTTTATGAGCTCTTATAGTACCCACTGCTTACACTTACCCTAACACTAGCCAGCTCTACTCCGGCTAATAACCTGTTGGCCTCTTTCTTCCCTGCCTGCCCCAGTGAACTCTAAGTTCCTTGATGGTGGAATTGTGTCTCCTTCAGAAGCCTACACCCAGCACTAGCATACGGTGCTTAGTAGAGGCTAAGATCTCAACGAACTACTGGAAGTATGCATGAATGACTTAAGGAAAGGATAAATGAGAAGAGCAGACGAAAGGGAAGGAGGACCGGTAGAAGAGTTACTGGACCTAATAACATGGTTGTGTATTCATCATAAGGTTTTATTACATTCAGCATCGTTTGGGGACAGATTTACAGATCTATAATTATCTTGCAAAATGTAAAGGATTAAAATGAAATGCTGTCTGAGAGGCAATTAACTAAATGTTGTCACTCCACTCACCCCTCTGTGGGGCCGGCCAGGGACAACACAGACACAGGTGCTTGTGGATATGATATTCCTTGATGAGGAAGTTGGTTAAATGCAGCGAAAACTTGTACACGTTAAGCACGCTTTTCTTGCATAGCTTTCTCCAGAAGGCCACTCTGGTGAGTGGCTGAAGGTGACCGTCTCAGCATCTCAATCCCAAGGAGTATGGGTCTCCACAGTCAGACAAGCCCAACCGTGAGAAATGTACAGAAAGAAAAGTCCAGGGACAAAAATTTAATAGAATGCCCTCACATTTTCTGCATAATCAAACAGTGAAAAAAAGACAATTATAGCAATCTGTGGGGTTTTAAACACAGATTTCCTGCCCTCAAATGATACACGTCACTTCTTCTCAGTGGCTCTTGTCTTTTCAGAGTAGTGTGAAGAATACCCACTAAATTCCAATCCCAGGTTACTGTCCGTGACCAGTGACACACAGGTAAAATCTATGGGGTTAAGATTTAGCTTCTTTGACTGTGAGCAGAGCAAACTTAATAGGTTAACAAACTGATTAACTGTTTCCATTGCAAAACTCTACTGTTTTGCCACAAGGTTCTAAAGTTGCGCTAAATCTTAAGAGTGTTTCTTAATTCCTGGGGCAGCAGTTCTCAAAGCTGTGGGCCCCTGAGCCTGCAGTGTCAACATCACCTGGGAACCCATCCAAGACCTACTGAATCAGAAACTCTGGGAATGAGGCCCAGCAACCTGTGTTTTCACAAGCCCTCTGGGTGGCTCTGGTATGTGAACAAGTTTGAGATTTCTTGTTTGTGGGAAAAAATAATATTTCATGTACCTCAGAAAATCACTTGTTATAAGGCAGAAGAGAAGGCAATACCTAAATGTCTTTCTGCTGAATTTTTTTCTCCAATGTTTGGGTTCACATTTTTAATTTACATTTAAGAGATAAGTTAGAGTCATTTAAAAAATAAGCATCGATTAGCATCTCCTTAAACAGAACATCAAGATAAATGTCTCAAGGGTACAAGAGTAAACATAAAAGAAGTCCTGCCATTATTGCTTGATTAGTATTAGTAGCTATTTCAGTTTTGCTTTTCAAAAATAAGAATGTTGGTTCTTGCTGTGAATCCAAGGGCAAAATAGCCCTTAAAATTCAGAGTTGCAGTTACGATACAAGCTCATTCCTCCATATTCACCTAATGGCTCTGTAATGTCCCACGAGTCTGATAGTACAAGGTACAGAGCCAGATTAGGCATAGCTCTTCTGACAGGAGCATATGTGGCAATTGTTATAACAGAGGTACAGAGGGTGGGGCCAAGAAGAAACCTAACACAGCCTCGAAGGAGTCAAGCGGTATCCTAAGAAGATCCCTGTTTCTCTGACACAGGAAAGTGGCCAGGGAAGCTGTCTCAGGCATGGGCACGCACTGAATAAAGCCATATGGCCTATTCGGGAAGGCTCGAGTTCATCATGATAGAATAGTCAAATAGAAAATGTTCAGCAGTGCGAAAGGCTGGGTGTGTGGGTTGTGACTGGACCCATAGCTGAGGCCAGTCGTGTGGCATCTATGGCACAGATCTCTGGCCGACTCCAGTTTGGACCTGTTCATGAGGGCAGTACGAATAGTGAAGAACTTTAGTCAGTGATGACAAAATTAGATCTGTAATTTAGAATGGACACTCAGGCAAAAGTGGGGTAATGGCAGGAGACTGAAGGAAAGGCAAGAGACCATGTCAGTGGTGGTCACTAAGCTCCAAGTTGAAGATAGTATGGCTGGACTCAGAGAAGGTGTGATGGAAATGGAGAAAAGGTCACAGCAAAAAGTGTCCAAGGACTAATTTGCAGAATGGGGCGTAGAAGATGTTACCCAGGTCCCTGGCTTGAGCATCTGGCAGGATGGTAGGTTTAGTCTTCTTGGGGGGATGAGGAGGTGCCCATTGAATATGTTAGTAGAGGTAGCACTGCAAAGAGAAATGGACTAGAGATGTAAAGAGGAGAGTCACCAGACCATGGCCAGGAAGTGCAGACCTGAAGGCGGCTGAGGTTGACCATGGAAAACATGTAGATTGAGGAAAAGCCCTCTTGGGGAAGCAGAGAACATTGATTAATAGTGATCCAGGCTCGTGATGCAATGGAAAAACAAAGAAGCAAGGGTATTGAGAGCACTGTCATGAGTAGCTGCAGGGTTGGAAATCTTGGAGCCCGGGCTGGTTGTGAGACAAAATGAAGGCAGAAAGGAATGACAGATTGGGAGAGTGGCTCAGAAGGCCTGGTAACAAAGCCTTCGGGGTTTTTATCCCTTTGTGCTGTGGGTGGTTACTTTTCTTAGAGGAGTGGGCTTCCTTGATTGACAACTAAGATTGACAGGACTCAGTGATTCATCATTTTGCTTTCTGTGCGTGTTTGTTCCCAGAATTCAGTCTGTTATAATGATATTAATGAACTTCTGGGCATATGCATCCTATTATAATGATGGTATGAGGTTCAGGGGAGTTGAAGGTCGTTGGGGGTCTTCATTGTGCAGGTGAGAGTGACTGGCTTAAACTGGTACCTAATTCTCTGCCTACTGGTTTCTTTGTGTGAGTTAAAAAATACCTTCTGGCTTTCTTAATTGTGGGCCGATTAGGGTGGGACCCTTCTTGGTGAGGATGACTTCAGTGTCTTTGCAGGCAGACCCAAACCCACTTAATTTTCCTGCCTAGCTCTTTTCTAAGTGTCATGAACCCCCTTATTATTAGTATGGATGTTGAGGGAAGGGAGGTTTCTTCTTCCGTATCTGCTTTCTGCTGAGAATGGCCATAGTCCCTGCCTACAGGGGTGTCATGGAACTCTTTCCCTTTCTGCCTCAGTCAGGGTGGGGTCTTGGGTTTCCTGCTGAAGTGCCACTTCAGTCCCTAGACAAGGAAAAGAAAATACAAACTTATTATTTAAATCATATAGTTATTAATTTCTATTATTGATTTGCTTATTAAGTGAGTAAAGAAAAACAGCCTTGGTTAATATATTTCTTAAAGAGTGAAAAAGACCTTTGGCCTAAAGTCCCCTTTCCCCTCAGACTCTAAGGGCCCTGCCGGGCTTAACACCATTTCTGCTAATAATGGGCTGATGACCCTTATCAATAGCCAGAGGATCTGAGTCGCTGGGGCAATTATCAAGATTTGAGGGAGAAGGTCTTTTTTCCAAAGTAAGGAGAGAAGAAAACTTAACTGGGTTTACTAAAAAGATAAACTCTTCAAGAGATGTCCTATTTCATTTCCTGCTAAAAGATTAAGAATTTTACATGTGATGCCCCGTCTCAGTATCTCAGTATCGTAGTACTCTTTTATGCTCATTATTACTGCACAAGTCAAGGTCTCCCTATGTTTACTGATAATCTAAGATGTGTACAGCAATGCCATGCTGCTAATTGTTCCGAACACTTAGACTCTATCAAATCAAATGAACTAAGATCTCTTCTTAGAAAGATTAATTAGCAGTTATCCTAATTCGTCATATGTAATTTAATGTAATATATCATTATTGCTTTGTAGTAATCTTGAAATTAAACTTGTTCTTTAACCTCTATGTCCTCCCTCTTCCTCTTTAGTTCAAAAGTGTTAGGTTTTCCTGTAGTTTTTCCCAGTTATTATCAGTTCTAAAGAAGTCCCAGGAATGGCCATGGGTTCTCTGCTGCTAGCTAATCATACCCCACAGCAAATCAGTCTGTATTGAAATTTACAAGTTCCTGAGCATTAGGCCATCAGGCAACTCCAAGATCTCATTGCAATGTCATTCACTGGCATTTAGGAATCTGCATCACGGTAGCTTCCAAGGCCCTCAGAAATTCTTCCCGCAGCTTGTGGAGACACCAGCCCTTTCTTCATCTAATAAAAGAGGTGAAGAAATAGAAACAATCAATAGTAGAAACTTTCTCTGAATATTATTATGAGCTTCTGTGAGGGGTTATCAAAATATTAGCAAGATATGAAATGGGAAGAGCAGCCTTGTCTTCTCATCCCTTGAAAGAGCTTAGTGGCCTGATAGCAAAGACATTTGAGCTGTTCTGTGATGTTTGTTAATATTAATTAGGAGTCCGAGTGATGCAGGACAGGGCAAATTTCCCCGAGTTGGTGGGGAGACCAAGCCCTGCCTCTAGTAGAAGAGGGTCCTTCCGCAGAGAGTGAAGAAAGAATTCAACACATACGCCAAAGTTAGAGTCAAAAGGAAAGTTTATTAGAAAAGGGGTAAGTCTACAGAGTGTGGTCTCCTCTCAGAGACAGAGAGTGAGAGGGACCAAGAGAGAACTGGAAAGATAGTGAGTAGGTGCGAGTGTTCAGAGAATTCAGTTTATTTATCATTCTTTAGTTCCCATTTCCTTTGATATGGATGTATAGTGAGGAAGGGGAAGAGTATGGATCTTGAAAGGGTAAGGATATGTAGAATGAAAGACCTGCTAGCAGTTCCTAGCCTTTAATCTATAGGTTCTCCATGGTTTTAGCCATAGGGAATGATTCTCCATTCTTGTTTCCTTTTTACAGATGTGGGGAATGGGCTGTTAAAAATCCCAGCAGAAATTTTCCTTTGTTCTAAAGGTGTCCTTCTGGCCTGGCTGCAGGACTGATTAGCATATTACAGTCTCTGAATGTGACTTGATTAACATTTTTAATTCTCTTGCCTCCTCTCTACATTACAAGGAACCACAAAACACCCACTGGACATCAGACCATGTTCATAGGTTCTGGGACCCATAAAGACAAATTGGAATGTCAGCAATGACCAGAGAATTTGTAGTCCTAGGCTCAGTAAGTCCCTAATCAGAGGTCTCTAGGGCAGGTCAGAGATGGAGGAGAACTAAGGGATTTGGTCTAGAGCTGTAGGATCCTCCCAAATTCAGTTTTGCAAGGAAGCTTCAGAAATGACCATTTCTACCATGTTGTTTGTGAATTATATACCTGAGAAAATATCGGTAACCACAGATGACTCTTAAGGTTATAAAGGCCCCAGGTATATCTTCTTGTGTCTATAGGTCAGGAGGTTGCAAAATCTTTCTCGTCATAACCTTTGAAACAGCACTGGCACCAGCCAGCTCAGAGTTTCCCTCTACACTGTCAATTTCACTGTGCCCAGTGTGTTGTTAGGTAGCTAGTCAGACATGAGTGACAGGGGGAACAAAGGAATAGAGGCCCAGCCCAAAGACCACCCAAAGAACACTCTATTTGTAGTTAGAGAATCCCTCCTGCATCCCCAGAGACAAAAGACAGGAGAGCCATAATCTATAGTAAGAGAGGAGAGGAGGCATCTGAAAAATGCCAAGGAAAGGGCTTGCAGAAGTGACTGACTCAGCTGGTTGTAGATTAACCACACTCTGTAGATCTCTAAATGGCCTTCTGGAAATTCTTGCAACACCTACAAGATAAACAATCTGTAAATAGGTAGGACCAGTGGTCTGGGAATTCCTTCCCCCTTGCAGCCCCCACCCAAAACTCCCCTTGCCCACCCTGAGTCACGAAGTGCAAGAAAAACCTCAGACAAAGGAATCACGCACCCCTTGCATGGACACTGCAAAGGTATATAAACTGTAAGAAATCTAACCAGAGTGAGCTTGTGCTTTGGAGCTGTTAAGCCGCATGTGCTCCGCCGGGTAATAAATTCTCCTTCCTCTAACAAAGTTGTCTGAGCGTCCAATTTCCTCCATTGGATGTCCTTAGATAAACAATAGTTTATCTAATCTGGCTACAGACACTTGGGCAGAAGGTACTACCCTAACTTGCCTACAATTTAAGCTTCATTATATTATGTTTGTGCCTAGAATTGATGAATCTGATTGAAGAGGAATTTTCCACTCAAATGATTAACTTTGTAATCAGCTCTTTGTTCTGCTTTTGTAAACATGCTTGCTGCCCAGGCCAAAGGGCAGAGTAGTCTCAAAATCAACCCTCCCCTTGGATTGTTCTGTTTACATAACAGATGTATTGTCCAAGTTCCTGTTTAAACTGCCCATAGCCCATAGCAATTCCTGCCGTTTGTAATGGTTCGAGTTCAAACCAACCAATCAGCTTGTGTAAAATCTTTGCATATAAGAAATGCTGCCACTGAGCACACCACCCAGATCTTCAGAGCACTAGCTCCTCTGGGACCGTGTGTAATAAATCTGAATTCTCCTTCTCTTCGAGATACTGCTTGGTTTTTCATTGGATTGGTTTTGGGAGTTTTCCACAACATATTTACAACAGACTGAATTCTGGGTAAGCACATGAGCACTAGGCAAAGAGTTATATAACATCCAAATGTCAATCAAAATGACCTCACTTGCCAACCACCTAAGAACATCTTTGTAACCACCTATCATGGCCCCAAATATAATGCAAACCTTCCCCTCCCCCAAGGTTACAGCTCTCCCTCTTCCCTGGCTGAAACCTGTACGCACACCCTCTCAGGGGTACATAACCTCATTTCCACATGGTTAGCCAGTTTTAGGCTTGACTCGTCTTCTACCTCATAACGTGCCTTTAATAAACAAATATTTCTCATATTCACTGAGTTGAAATTCATTTCTTCACCAGTGAAAAGAACCTAGAGTTGTGTGTGTTACCAGAACTCTCATCACTCCAACGGTAACAGTATCACCTGTGTTTTACCGCTCCCATGAGCACCTTATTCAACTTATCCTTGACCTCCTCTGCTCTAAAAGCTTTCACGTACACTCTGTTTCACAAACCCAGCCCTGAAGTTGCATCCTACATTCTGTCATAATTCTGTTGACATAAGAAAAGTCCGATGCTATTGGGAATTTTTATAAGAGTTTATTTGAGGCAGACCGACAACATATGATGGGAGCAAGTTCTCAAATGTTCCACAGAACAGTTTTGCACCGTTTTTGTGCATTTGAAATTAAAGAGAGGACATAGTAAGATTATAAGGTGGTGGGGAAAAACAAGATGGGGGTTGAATTACAGGATGGTTAACAAGATTATAAGTTCTCTTGAGGGTTGTTCCTATTATTTCAAAGGGGTTTTAACCTAGATGCATGGAAATAATGGACAGGACTCCAGTTTATTTTCCATAAACCCCCTTTTTGTTTGGCTACAACCCAAAAACTTCTGTGTCCCAGACATCTGAAATACTAATAATATCCTGTCTGAATTGGAATTCCTCCTTCCAGCTCAGTCACCATCACTTACAATTACCCTGCTTTTTAAATGTTGCCTTCGATCTGAAAATGCCCAGATCTGAATCAATCCACCTTTTAGTTTTCCCTATTTCAAGCTGCAGAACTGCTAAATGTAATAGCCCGCTAAAATGTGAAAGGGTTAAAGAATAATTAAAACCTGAAACTGGACAAAGGAAGTCTATAACTTAGGCCTAGTTTCTGGAACCCCTAACCACATTCTGTTAATCATGAAACTTGTAACAATGAACTCATACGCTAACTGCCAATTTTAGCCTGTGCAACCCTGCTTGCTTGCGTGGCATGAAAAATAATCAATTGTATACAAGCTGAAAATTACTGTTTGGCCATCGCCCATGGGAACACTGGCTATTGCCCATGGGAACATAGGCAATCACCCATAGGAACATAACATTCTAACAACAAGCTTTCTGCTTCTGTACTCCCCACTTGCACACCTGACCAGTGGGTTGACAGGTAGTGAATAGGAGAAAGATGGACCTTTGTGTTTAAGACAGAATGAGGAATGGGATTTGGGGCTTAAAAACCTTGTATCTTGGCAATTCGGGGCTGCTCCTTTGCAAGGACAGCCGCCGGCTAATAAACTGTCTCCTGGTTAAGAGCACTCAAGTTGGGTCTGGTTATTCTGGACACAACACTAAATATTTAAGGGAAATGGGCCTCACATAAAACACAAAGTCTTCTCCATTTCAAACTTCTGGCTAGCCTTCCTGGCCCACCTTTATATCTCACAGGGTATTGGTAAAAACAGTTTCAAGATCAGGGGCAATTTAAAGCAGTGAACAAACAGGAAATACAAAAATCTGGGAAATCGGGGATTTTATTAATTTAATCAAAGCTTGTCCCATCTTACAGGGGAAGTTCACATTTCTGTTTAAAATATTTCCTTCTCAAGGAGAGGGTTTACAATATTTTGATTCCACAGTTGAAATGCTACAGTTTCAAATCTCAACACCCCACTGCTGCCGAGAAATCACAGGTTTAGAGAGCCGTAATTAGAGATTAAATGGAGAGTAGATGACATGTGAAAACTAAATCATAATAGATTGGATGACACCATCTGTTTTACAGAAGCAACTATGAGGTGAGTTTGATTAGGATCTTTGTATCAGGTTCTTGCTTCTTGATTCCATTGTAGCCAGCGATATTTTACTGTTTTAAGCCTCTGGGTCTGTTAGCTTTTGTACAGTTGTTAAATAAGTAGACAGCAAGGCTTGAAATGATGAGTCCAATCAACTCTTTCACAGTACAGACAACATACTGCCCTGCAGAACTGAATGGGGGCATTGGCTTAAAACGGCACAAGGCAGTCCTTTTGTGGATGGGAGGCCAGGTCAGGATAGGTTGTTTGCAAGGCCATTGACAGTGTCATTCATTTATGTATCGTATGTTATGAAATACTTCCTACTGGGCAAGCTGCTACTCCCTACTCTCAGGGGCTTTCAAATATTGTCAAAAGAAATTTAAACTCTTTATAGGATATAGATACACCCCTTGTGATATGCCAGATGTTCTCACCATTTTTCAAACAGGAATTCTTTAAGACACGCCTAAGCTCAGAGAGGGCACGTTTATTATTATTGCCAAGTGTCAGATGGAGTAAATGAGGCACAAATCATCTGGCTTCCAAACCTTGCACCTCTACAGTACAAATATTAACATCTCACAGTTTCTGTGAAACAGGCCTCTCGGCAAAATATAACTGGGTACCTCTGCCACAAGGTCTCTACGAACCAGGAGCTGTGTTTCAACTGAGGCAGATTCACTCTCGAGGTCATGTGCCTGGTGATTGTAGGATGTAGTTTACACTGAGAATCTAAGGTCCTACTTGTTGGCCTGGGCCCTCTCTCGGTTCTTTCTTATGGAGCCGCTAGATAGTGCAGTTGGCATCTCAAAACTTCAGAGCTTGCTCTTCTTGTTCCAGAGATCAGACAGACAGACAGACAGACAGACAGACAGACAGATGACAGACACAGTGAGACAGAGACACTCACAGAAAGAAATTGAAACAGAGGTCGAGGGAACAGGAGGGAACTCAAGAATTCCTAAGCGTAAGACAGAAGTGACAGAGGTTTTGTAATTGAACTTGGACCTGATGCCCCATCACCTTGGCCATATTCTGTTGTTCAGAATCCACTTCCTAACCTCTTAGTGGATTTACAGGGACAGTCATACCAAGATGGTGAAAATATCACTGGGAGCCATAGTGGAGGAGGCTCCACCAAAATGGACCCACATGAGGTACTTGGTTTGATTCTAAGATCAACAGGACACCTTTGGAAGGTTTTAGGCCAGTGGATGACAATATCTGAATCTTCTTTCATTTCAACCCCTTGAAGTTGTAAACCCATAAATGAGGTCACAAATGGCAGTGACTTTTTCAAAATCACATGGCTAGAACTCAGGCCTGTTCCGAGTGGTGTTCCATGGTACGTCCCACTCATTCCTATAAACCTTCCACCTTAAAGTCTGTACATCAGACTCATGTGACACCAACCCACAGGTGTTCCGAGTATTACCTCATCTACACTTGATGAAATCCCTAGGAAGTGGTGTCTAGTGTCATCCCTACTGTGCAGGGGCGGGAAACTAGGGAGGCCCTGAGAGGCATCAAGTTTTCTCCAGGACAGGGAACTGGTAAGAAAAAAGAGGTCTGAACACAGCTCTCCTCAAGCTTGGGACCTGGTACATGCCCACGGAAACGTGAGGTAGGCTGTGTAAGATATCGGTATGCAGGTAAAGATATGACGTGGGAAGGAGGAGGAGCAGTCAATAGCCCAGAGGTGGCTTTGGGTGCCTCTGATTGAGAGAAGGGGCCAGGACAATGGAATCTTGAAGAAATGACCTCACTTCCTTGGTGACAGATCCTAACTGACATTAGAACTCTGGTAACCAGGCACCTACATTCCAGAGACAGCCTCCTATCCAGCTCACTTGATAAGGGACAGTCAAGAGAGCAGGATGTTTTGCTGTTGTTTCTCAACTTTCCAAGACTCTGAGCAGAAAAAAAGCCCAGAACCAATGTCTTTTCTGATGCCGTAGACATTGCCACGACCTCCGACGGCTCTGGCCATTTGTCAGGAGGCACCATCAGGTACCCCAGGGCTGTCCAAGGCAGGCCAGTCAAGGCCAGGCCTCAACTGTGAACCCACCTGAACAACCCCACACACCTTACCCCTCATCCTGTGTGTGTGCATGTGTGTGTGAGAGTGTGTACACACATGTGTGTGTTGGGGTGGTGAGAAAAAGCTTGGGATGAAGGCTGCATAGCATGAGCTGGTGCCGGTTATTAGCTGTCAAAGCCTGGCAGAACTATCAAGTTCATACTCCAGATCATGGCTGGAAGGACGGGAAGGGAGGTGCTGGGGACCAAGCTCCTTCATTCACTTGTTAATCCTGAGCCCCCAAGGTGTCCTCTTGTTACTTCCCTGGCAGGAGGTCTTTGCAGATGCCCCTCTGGGCCTGATCTGTGCAGCACAGTTTGTGGTGGGCTTCTCCCCCAGTGACAATGCCCAGCAGACCCCTGATGCCTCCTGGCCCAGTACCAGGTTTCCTCTTTATACAGCTCTACCCCTACCCTGGAGACTGGGGAAGAGCTGGTTGACAGGTTCACCTATGCTATCTCCTGGTACGAGGCGCAGTTATGCCAGGACTCCCACACTGTCCAGTGATGCACTGAGGTGAGAGATGGCCCAGAGGGACCCCAAGATGGCTGGGGTGGGACCAGAACCCAGACTTCAGTCTTCAGTCTGGTTACTCCCCTGCGACCCTTCCAGGGCTTTCCCACAGGAGCATTCCACAGGCCCACTGCCAAAGGAATCTGGACATTTACTCTTCCCCACAAGCTTCATGGTCAGGTGGAAGGAAATTCTTCACATATTTACTGGAATGGTAGAAATAAGCACTTTTGCTGTCTTTGCATTTGGCTAGTAGAGATGGTTATAAGTACCTGCCGCAGGTCTCCTATGGAGCAGTCAGCTCGACTGTCTTTGCAGACCTCTTCCAAGCTTTATACAATATCACATTTGCTGAGATGGTTGGAACAAAAACTGGAAAGAGATTAAGGTATTGCATACATTTCTCTGTAACATGTCATTTCACAGAGCACAGCCAACTTTTGTAGGTCAGCCGGGTTTAGAGCAGTGTCCATATTCATCTCGATAATATCACGTGAAAGCGGTGATTTTTCTTAGGGAATCAGCCTTTCGATGCTGTTGGACCTTGATGTGATTCAACTCCATTGTCATTTCAGCAGTGCTGCAGTGAACATCTTCATTGTGTTCTGATGTACTGACTTAGTTTGCTAGGTCTGCCATAATATAGGACCACAGGTGGTGGTTGACCCCTGATGCCCACTGGCCAGGTACCAGTCTTTGTCTTTACAGAGATCCACCCAGGAAATTCAGGAGAAACTCGAGGAGAGGTTTTACGCCATCCTCCAGGGCACGCTGCAATTCACAAGACCATCAACAATGGCCAGAGCTGGTCTGAGGTGAGAAGTGACCAGAAGGTTCTTACATCCAGGATTCCAGAATAACTGGGGCAGTCCCAGAACCCAGACTCAAATCTGTGACTCCCTTTGTGTCCTCCCAGCGCCTTCCCACATGAATGTTTCACAAGCTCACTCGCATTTGAAATCCGACCTCCACTCCTCACCACCAGTTTCATGTGGGGGTATAAAGACACTCTTCATGTAGTTGTAGGAATCTTGGAAGAAAAAATTCACCCTGGCTTTGCATTTTGATAGTTGAGATTGGTTAACTCCCTGGCCCCAAGTTTGCTGTGGAGCAGTCCGCTCGACTGTCTTTGCAGACCTCCTCCGAGCCTTACACATCATCACACTTGATAGGATGGTTTGTACAAAAAAATCCTATAGAGTGGGATTATTGGACACATTTTTTCTACAACATGTCATCTCATAGAACACGGCAAACCATCACAGACCATCTTAGTCAGAAGCTGTGGTCTTACACATTTCCATACCATCCCATAAAGGAAGTCATTTTCCTCAGCAGTTCAGCCTTTCAGTGCTGTCAGACCTCGACAGGGTCCGATTCCACTGCCATTTCAGCTGTGCGGCAGGTACCTCTTCAGTGTGTCCTGATGGACTGCGTTCGTTTGCTGCAGCTGCCATAACATAATACCAAGGCTCTGTTTTTAGAGAGCTCCACTCAGGACGTCGTCGAAAAGCATACTACCCTTACCTTCCCTTAGCGGCTGATGGCTGAACGGCTGATGGTGATGAATGCAGTGAGCAGTGTGGCTGTCAGCGTTGGGTGGAGCAGGCCTTCCATTTGCCATCAGCCACCTCAAGCTGCCTTTTCCTGATCTGAACTCATATCGTCTGCTCCAAATTACAGCTCCACTCACCACTTGTGTGACCTGGGCAACATTCTTTATCCCCAATCGTTTGCTGCCTACCTGAGGACTGTATAGATGGACATTCAAGGACCTGCAGCACACAGTAGTTGTGTAGATTAAATGAGGCAGAACATACAGAAAGCTAGGCGGGTCTTAGCTGTTTAGTTGGGAAAGAAAGTTCACTGTGTAGAGCCAGATCCATGGGTCGCCCACCCATCTGCCCATAACATTCAGCAGTCTCAAGACAAGGAGACATAGAAAGAAAGCCTATGTTTGTAGCTGCCAGAGGGATGTGCAATGAATGTGGAGTTCGTCCAGAGGGGTGATCAGGATGCTGGAAGAGCTGACTTGAGCTGCATGCCGGAGCTTGGAGTTAGTAAGGATGGGTTGGGGAAAGATGCCACTCTCCCTTCCATACCAGGTTCTGAGGTCTTTCTGTGTTCGGCGGCCTCGGTGGACAGAGGACAAAACTGAGGCACCCCCCAGAAGGCTCAGGTCACATCCACAGCTTCTTGAGCTTCAGCTCTTACTAAAGACCCCTTCTTGTGCTGCAATGTAGTGGGCTGGGGTATGTCAGGGCTGCGTGACACTTCCTCTACTCTCCAGGATCTGTTCAAGAGGGTGGTAGCCCACCAGTGCCAGGGCTCTGTCTAGTCCCAGAGGTAAAAGCCTAGCCATGAGCAGCTGGCACCCACCTTACATGCTATCATCACTCAGTCCAACACCATAGCTTCCTATGCCCTCACTACCAGCCTCAGTGACCCAAGCATGACTGCCCGGGACAGGGCCCATGTGGTGGAGCACTGGATTAAGGGTGGCCAGAGTATGTTATGGGAGGCCTATTGAAAACTACCTCTCCTCCATAATCAGCTCTCGGGACTCCAGTCTGAGGTCTAAGCCCCTGCACAGTATCTAGGCCCTTCTTGCCAGGGGCACGCACGCTGACTTTGACTCTCTGGTCCCAGTGGTGGGAGGCTCACATACTACTCAGCTCCTTCCTTGGGTTGAGCTCAAACCCTCCTGCCTGTGAGTGTTGGCCTTTGGGTCCTAACTGTGCCCTCCATGAGCATCTGTCCCACCCAGGAGGGCTGGTGTCAATTGAGAGAGAATGAAGCCAGAGCTCCAGCTCCCCACCTCACAGTGCAACTCTCCTCTTCGCCAGCAGTGCCAAACCCGCAAGAATTATCCTCGGTGCACACTACACTCTCAGTTCTGCAGAGTGTGTCAATCTGTCGTCTCAAGAAGACATGAGGGCAAGTTTCCAGGTGGGTGGCCCTCTCCCCATAGGAGGACCAGGGCAGTGAGGGATCTCGCATATGTCTGCCATGGCCCCCTCGCCATCAGCAGCTGGCACCTTCTGGGAGGCAGCCAACCTTGGAGACAGGCACTGGCTGATGGGCGGGGTCTCTAAGCCTCCCTGGTAGCAAGGGCCACCAGTTGTGCTTCAGAAAACCAGTTTCCTGAAAGGTCACATCCTGGGTGGAGCCAAATTGGAGATTTTCAAGTGTTTATAGCAACAGAACCCTGTGTCCATTTGAAACCAAACCTGGTCAGACAGATCTGCTCAGTGGATGTGGAAATGGAGGCCCAGCCAGTGTGAGAGTTCCCACCTCAGCCCCAGGGAGACCTTCCTGCTCAGGGGAACCAGTGAAAACCCCCACAAGGGCACTTGGAAACATTAGATTTTCAAAAGGAATTTATACTTACCCTCCCACCTCCCCATTATTCTGAAATATGTCTTTCTCTTTTTTTCTCTCTCATCAGGAAGAACTGGGAACATTTAAAAATAAAACGTGTAGCGAAGACAACTCCCTGAGCGGAGATCAGCTCACCAAGGTAGAGTGGAGGCTGGAGGTCTGGAAAGAGAGGAGGGTGAGAGGGAAGTGGGTACTGGACAGGATGTGGCTTTGATGGTTTGTCGCTTGAAGTTTCTCTGGCCATTTTCACTCTATGTATCCTCATTAACGGGAAGAGAGATCTGTTTGGTCCCCGGACAGTTGAGGGGCAATTTGAGGGCGATGGAGTCCTCGGTCATGGCGTAACGTGGTGGTGGCGGGCCTTTCCATGAGGGGATACTGGCCTGGCAGAGTTAGTGGGTCTCTGGCTTCCATGCGGGCCAATCCTGCTGGCACTTATCTTCTTCCGGGCTGTGGGATGATTGGGATGGGTGGGGTACCTTTCTTCCCTAAACCAGCCCAGCGTGTCCTGAGGAAGTCGGCCCCTGCTGCCCCTTTGGTCTTCTGCATATCTCCAAAGAGTAGGCAACCTGCCTGTCCTGGGGATGGACACTACTGGGGATTCCCACATGCCGGATGAACAAAAGGGCTGCTCAGCCTATAGTCTCAATTGCTGGACCAGAGACAAACAGGTGCACATTCTGGGACTTCCCACTGCGCCCCTGCAGCACTCCCTACCTGTCAGTCACAGTCAGGATTCTCATCAGTCGGCAATAACACAGGCCCCAGGTGGCTTAGGACAAGTGTCTGGGGAACTGATGGATTCTGAATGGATCCTTCCTGAACAGACTTCAGAAGCTTCATGTAAATGAAGAAGCAAAGTGTCCTGTCACCTCCTACCCTGCCAGTCACATGGGCACCCCTGGGTCTCATTCCTGAGTGGGCGAAGGCAGACTGCTGTGCACAGAAATGCCCCGAGGTGCTCCTTGGGGAGCTAAAGGCTTGGTATGGCCTCCGGTCCAGTCTGGTTGGCAGAGACTCCAGAGGGGTGGGGCAGGCAAGAACTGCTGAACCAGACTCCCGTGACACCCCGTCCCGCTCCAGGACTCAGCACAGATGGGCACAGCTTGTGAAACCAGAGGACAAAGTTCTAGTCAGCCAGGAACCTGGGGATGATGTGAGGGCTGGGAGGGGCATGCAGCCTCTCCTCTTTTGGCCCCTGAGCCAGTCACCGCACCTCTGTGGGCCTCTGTCTCCTTCTGTGGGACAAGGAGGGATGACCATTCTGTGCTGCAGGTCTCATAGGGTGCTCATGAGGTTCAGGGAGAAAAGAACTGTGCAGAGCTTTCTGACACTGCATCCTCAGGACAACCTGGAGTTCTCACACTTTCCAGAAGAAGAAATGAGGCTCAGGAAGGCCAGGCCCCAGGTCACTTACACAGTGAGTGTTGGAGCTGGGGCTGATCTAGAATCAGAGCACACTGGAATAGTACTGGAACCAGCTGACTTGGGTCAGATGTCTGGGGTCTGAGGTCAGGAGTGGTGGTGGGAAATGAAGTAAGGAGAATATGGCCTCAACGACCTTGTTCTCGACCCTGGCAGGAGCTGTTCTCCAAGTATGCGCCTGATGATGGACCTCTAGGAAGCTCAGAAGAGCCTGCAGAAAAGGAGAGTGAGCCTGTCTGGCAGGCACTCCAAAGTCAGAGGAGAGGGGGCTCTGCCTTCCCAGTTGGAGGCCCCCAATGCAAGAAAGGGAGGCCTTCCTCATCCAGCCCTGCCTCCTGTTGTCACAAGCTGGAAAGCCTCCAGTAGGAGTGACCAAGAAGAGGAACTGGAAGAGCTGGATATGGGATGGATATGGGGGTAGAGCTGGGCATGGGGCCACAGGCCGTGCTGTTTGCCAAAAGCAGGCCCTGGGAGGTGATCAGGTGGTATCTGGTGTTTGGTGAGAGTCGGGGGGAGAGGGGTTAGGTGAGTCTCTGAGGGCCCTGAGCTACTCCACCTGTGAACCCTAGGGTGGGCCAGGGGGCTAAGCGGGAGTCGCTTTCAGTGCAGGGTCTGTGTGGGCACTTGAGAGCAAGGTTTCATCTTACCCTCGCCCCAATAGCACAGTGTGCCCCATTCCCTGTACTGTTCTTTAAAGACTGGAAATGCTGGAAACTTCGAGGGAGGATGTGGAAGTGAATGGCCTAGGGCCCGGGCAGGTGCGGCCAGGGTTGACATTTTGGGGAAAGAGAGCTGCAGGACTGAGCCCCGAGCCCTCAGCACTTGACAATCCTCCGGTCCTGAAAGTCTCATGCTGTCCCTGGGTGTTGAGGCGTCATGCATGCCCATGTGAGGGATGAGTACACGGAGGCTCCACCTGAGACACTTGTTCCAGCTGCAGGCTGCTGAGGCAGCAGAGATTTCTGAATGCAAAGCTGTATGAGGACTTGACTGAGCTGGAGTTAGCCTCTACCTCGTGCTGTGCCCATGGAGGTTGGGGGCAGAATGAAGTCGGGCCCCTCCTACATAGGAAGCATGTCAGTACCGGGCTGGCCCTTCCTGTCTGAGGCCTTAGCCTCCCAGTCTGTCAGCAGATAGGGCTGGGCTACAAGGTCCCTGAGCCTCAACCCCGTGCCCCTCCCACCTACTGTGAAGCCCACCATCTGGCCTTGGTACAACCTGGGTCAGAAGGGTGGCTGGAAGAGGCAATGACAGAGGAGGACAGATAGAAGAAAGCTGCTACTGTTCTGCTTTTGCCTTTCTCATGCTTTGCCGACAGACCATTACTGCAGGCCGCTGAATGGTGAAAATTAGGGACAGCAACCCAGACCACCCATGTCACTCTCTTTCAAGTAACAGGCCCACCCAAAAGCCCCGGTGTAGTGAGCTGTGGTGAAAACGCATACAGATAAAGCAGCTTTACTGGAGCATCATTCCCCAACCCCTTCAAACCCCAGAGCTGCTGGGAAATCGAAATGAGACTGCCTTCTCTAGGGGCTGCTTCACTATAAGGGCTTAAATGATAAACCCTGAGTTTCAGCTTTTTTGCTTGTTTGTATGTTGTATTTTTCTCAATAAATGTAATTTATTTTTGAAATAAACGGAATTAATGGTTCCCCATTTGTAATTAGTGAAATAAAATGAAAGCATTCTCAGAAATTGTTTAAAAACTGAAGCTGTGATCAGTAGAACTTCCTCGTAAGAAAGTCAGTAAACAGGAGAAATCAACAGCTTAGAGGTAGCTGAGATTCTCTGAGCTAGAGCTCATCTCCTCCCTCTGCCCCTCAAAGTCACAAGGGCTGACACAGCCCAGGCCCAGTATACAGCCCTTCGCAGCACAGTACCGGTTACCGTAGAGTGGAGCCCCCACCCTCACATATACCTGTGCACAGGAGCTCACAGGCCAGAATAACCAGATATCTGAGGAACACACCTACTACAAAAGAAGACAATCAGAAAGTATTTACTCAAGTAGGAGAACACACAAAATAAGAAATCATTTGCAAACAAAAATTTAGTATGAAAAATAGAATAGCAGAGGTAAAGAATACAACAGGTGGAATAAATAGTAGAATAACTACATCCAAAGAACAAACGATGAATGAAGTAGAAGATCAGATTGAAGAATCTCCTAGACAAGTGATAACAGGAAATATAAAAGGAAACAGATACAGAGAGGAGTAAAATAAGACTAACATCTAAGCACCAAGGGAGAAGTAAAAATGTAGAGGAGGAATTATTCGATGAAGTAATGGAGATAGATTTGTCAAAATTAAGGAGAGAGACATTAGATTGAAAGAGCTCACAGAGTGATGGACAGGATAGAGATGGGAAAACCCACATGGAGAAAAACCTACATGTTTAAGAACACAGCCAAAGAGAAATTCTAAATAATGTTTTTTTTAAGTATTATAGAAAAATAACCATATCTACTAGTACAATTCCCAAATTAATTAATAAATTCAGCATGACTCCGTCAAACTAAAAAACAACAACAACAACAACAAAAAAGCTTATCTAAAAGGTACAGAAAGGAATCAAGGGTGTACAAACAGCTACATCAAGCTTACAAAGAAGTATAGAAGGAAAATCTGCCCCACCAGATAGGAAGACAACTGTAGAGCCAAAGCAATGACAATGAATGATAGTGTCACCAGAGTAGTAAAACATCTTGATGAAACCAAACAGAACTCTCAGAGGCTGATGGATGAATATATGGAAACTTAGAAGAGACAGTACAAATCAAGGAGGAAAGGACTGAAGGCTAATAGGTAATAGCAGAGAAAACGGCTCAATATATGGGAAAAACAGAACTGAAGTCCTATCTGACAACTTATTCAAAGGTGGACTCTAGGTATATTAAAGACTAAAAGTGAGAGTTAAAACTGTAAGGAAAAAGTCCACTTAGTTCACAAAGATGTCTGAGACCTAAGAATGTAAGGGATTGTTTTAGACAAAACTTCAAAACTGCAAAATGTAAGGCAAAAAAAATTTAATGAGTTTAATACATCAAAAATTTAAATTTCTATTCAACAAAGAGCATCATTAAAAAGTTAATAGAATAGAATAAGGAAAGTTATTTGCAATGTCTAAAACTGAAAAGGACCAATATTCAGAATATAATATTCAACAAACTCTCAAATCAGCAAGAAGTAGATAAAACTCAAAGAGAAAAATGGTCAAAGGAGAACCAGAGGAAGAAAAATTTCAGAAGAGAAAATACAAAAAATTAACAAGTACTTGAAGAGATGTTCAAAATCATTACGAAATATGAATGAATACAAATAAAAGCAACAAGCTATCACTTCATACTTGTTAAACAGGCAAAAATTAGAAAGCTAGATAATTTACTTCTGCTGAGGTGTAGATATGTGCAGCTATTCAGAAGAGCAATCTGGCAATACCTAGTCAAAATAAGTAAACAAACATTCTGTGACCCAGAAAGTCCACTGTACATATATATCCCAAGTAAGTACTTAAGCAGTTCCATAAAAGAACATTGTCTCAGGATACACGTGCTCATGTTCCTTGAAGCCCTATTTGTTCTGGCTGGGAGGTGACGGTTATCTAGGTGTCCATTTCCAGAAAAGAAATGTAAAACGTGGTGGATGAACGTCTTGGAATATCAGATTGCGATTAATTACAAGCAACGTATTTACACAAAGCAGCATAAAGACATCTTTAAAATATTGTGCTTAGAGGAAGAAAGTAACAAAATAAGATATATAACCTAATTCTATAAATTAAAACACACACGCACACAAACCAAAATCTTCATTTTGTTAAAACACACACAAACCAAAAGATATGTGTTAAACGTCATGGATTCTATGGGAGGAAGGGCATGGAAATGGGATGTAAGGATAAAAAGTAAGAGAGGACTTTCATGGACCAGGAATGATAGCATTCCATGAACCATTACCTCAACGCTTTTTACTGTCTGTGTGAATAATTCCACCTCTGCCACTTCTTGTCATTCCTAGGACTATTGGAAATAGTCTTATTAAAGAAAATCCGTAGGCATGGATATTGAGAAGCTCAGAGGCAATCTGAATCTTTACTCATTCATATCCTGTGCAAAGGAGTGATGAGGAGATACAGGACATTTTCCTTGCCTGCATCCCCCATCAAGGACATCTGCCAAGAATACTGCTTGCAAGTTCAGGAGTCGTTCCATTTAGAATATCCCTCAGTATGACAGAATTTCCTTCTGCTACCCCCTAAAACTCATGCTGGCATATCCTCATGTGGATACATGGGAACATATAGGTTACGAAAACACAGAAATATAAGGCATTATTACTAGGTCTCTGCCATATTTCTACTCGATTTGCCATCATTTATTGCTCTCTCAATTCCCATATTATCTCAAGTCATAAGATGTGACTGGGGAGATAAGATATGCCTGGGAATTAAACAGTCCCTAAAAACATCCTATTAATTATTACCTCACCTTGTTGCTGTGAGACCAGCAACAGCAGACATCCAGAAAGATAAACATCTCAACACAGTCAATTCAGTCCAAGAGTCCAAATAGTAATTCATCCATTTCAGAGAAATAAGTGTGGAAAGAAGAGTGAACGGGAAAAAAGTGGGCGAGTAAAGGCGAGAGGAGAAGAAGGGAAAGGAAAGACTATAGTCCTTGCTTTGGTGTTCGAGTAAGTATTGAAACACTTCAAATTAACAGTGTTCGATGTTTGTTGATAGAAATATGTCGTGATAAGTTCCATTAACCAGTGGGAAAAACCAAAAATGGTGGAAGAAATTGTCACTGCTTCTGCTGCTCCATTCTGATAAAAAAAAAAAGAAATAGGGACACTAATTTCAGCAGGAGATTAATATTTTTATGAGTAAGTGTAGTAATATTAGCAACTTTTTGGCATTCTTTTCCTTGCAAGTACATAGGCTTGCCTACACTGGTGCATAAGCGTAAGACTGTCCATATACTTACTATTCATATTCAATATTTTATTTTTATTCAATAAAACTCTGCGTGGTTTGAGAGCTGAACCAATTATTACCAGGCAGAGAGCTCTTGCTAATAATCTATAATTTCAAACTTGAAGCCCCAAAGGAAGAGTGAATTCCATAGATGACTTTGATTTTGGCACCCTTCTCCTCCTTTACATGGCCTGGTTTTATCAATAACAAAAATTTCACACACCTTGCCAGGGATCAAAATGCTACTGTTGGTGACTCCAACCTGAGTGGAACAGCTATTTGTAATAGTCACATAGTGTGTGTGACTTCATTTAACTATCTCAACCTTTAAAGACTTTTCGTGCCCATATTTTGCAAAGGCTTTCGTTTTATTGCTGGGCAGTGCCTCCACCAACATACAAGTTACACAACTTCCTCCTCAAATAAATTTATTTACTCTAAGCAAACTTCTCAGATAGTTGAATGTTAACATGTCAATTTTGAGTTTCATTTTAAAGCTTTCTAAAACGTATAGTTGACTTCACTGTCTTAACTGTAAGTTTCCATGCTAGAGCCTTGGCTTTTGACAGCATGACCAGGGGGCTGAATGACATCATTTGTCTTCCTGGAGGCAATAAATGGCCAGCCTCATACACTGACCCGTTTATTATACATATGCTTTTAACAGGGCACAGATGTCTGCAAATAATTTCCTCTCATATTCATCTTCTTCAGACTGTAGAGTTCTGTTAAACGGAAAGGCTCGGACTCTACAGTCAGGCACAAACGAAACTGAGTCCTCAATTTAACATCTACTCTTTGAACTTGAAGACTCTATTTTATCTTCTGAGCTTCCACCTCCCAATCTGTAAATTCAGAACATAACTTCCTGCCTCAAAGAATTAGTGTAAAGATTAAATGTGACATTTGCCGCCATGCCCAAAATTCTTCAACGGCCACCTCTTATCTATACAGTATCTAACTTAAGCTCCTTTGCAACATCTACGGTCTTCCAAGATTGGCCCTTGTTCTTCCTTTCTTCACCCCTCCAGCAATACTGCTCACTTGCTCCTTGAACACACCTTCTCTCTCTCCATGCTTTTGCACATGCTAGCTCTTCTGCCTGAAACACTTGCCCTCTCTTGTTCACCTGGCCAAATCAGTTTATTCTTCAAGCCACAATTTAAATGGCTTCCTAATTCTAAGAGATCTCTCTCGAATCCAGGCTGATTTCAGTGCTCTTTCTCCATTCCTCTAGAACACTTTGTCCTTACCCATATTAAAGCAAACATCGTACTGTATTCTAACTGCTTGATTACATATCTATATCTGCATCAGACTGCAGATCCCCCGAGAGAAGAGACAGTGTCTTTCCATTACAGTTGGCATACAATATTACATAAGATTCAGTTATACAACATAGCGATCAGACATTTATATGATTTGTGAAGTGATCTTCTCAATAAATCTAGTACCCATCCGACACCATACATTGTTATTACAATATTATCGACTATATTCCTTATGCTATAATTTACATCACCATGACTATTTTGTAACTACCAGTTTATATTTCTTAATCCCTTCCCCCTTTTTCACCACATCCCAAACCCCTTCCGTCTGGTAACCATCAAAATGTTCTCTGTATTAATGAGTTTGTTTCCATTTTGTTGGTTTGTTTATTTTGTTCCTCAGATTTCAAATGTAAGTGAAATCATGTGACATTTGTCTTTCTCTGTCTGACTTACTCTACTCATCACAATATCCTTTATGTCCATCCATATTGTCGCAAATGACCAAATTTCATTCTTTGTAATAGATGAGTATTCTTCTATTGTATATATGTACCATATTTTCTTCATTCATCCACTGAAAGACACCCAGAATATCTCCATATCTTGATTATTGTAAATAATGCTGCAATGAACATATGGATTCACATGTCCCTTCCAACTAATGTGTTGGGTTTCTTCAGATAAATACCCAGAAGTGGGATTACTTGGTCCTTCTCTCTCTTGTTATTGCCTTTGTTTTAAAGTCTATTTTGTATGGTATAAGTATTGCTACCCCAACTCTATTTTTTTTTCCCCTTCTCACAAAATATCTTTTTCTATCACCTTATTTTCAGTTGAGTCTCTTGTAGGAAGCACACATGAGGGTCTTGTTTTCTTACCCATTCGTCTCCTCTATTTTTCGATTGGAGCATTTACATCTAAAGCAATTGTTGACGGATATGTAATTATTGCCTTATTCATATATTTGATATTTTTTCTTTTTTCTTTCTCTTAAAAAAGTCATACTGACGTTTATTGTAATACCCATTTGGGGTGATGAACTCCTTTAGCATTTTCTTGTCTGGAAAGCTCTTTATCTGTCCTATAATTCTAAGTGATAACTTTGCTGGATAGAGCAATCTCGGTTGTGGGTCTTTAGTTTTCATGTCTTTGAATATATCATGCCAATCCCTTCCAGTCTGCAAACTGTCTGTTCAGAAATCAGCTGACAGACTTACGGGAGCTTCTTTGTAAGTAACGAACTGTTTTTCTCTTACTGCTTTTAAGATTCCATCTTTGTCTTTAACCTTTGGCATTTTAATTATGATGTGTCTTGATGTGGGCATCTTTGGGTTCATTTTTTGGGGGATCCTCTGTGCTTTTTGGACTTGTATGTCTATTTCCTCTGACAGTATAGAAAATTTTCAGTCATTATTTCTTCAAATAGGTTTTCAATGCCATGCTGTCTCTCTTCTCCGACTGGTACGCCTAGGAGATGCGATTGTTGGTATGCTTGACGTTGTCCCAAGGGCCCCTTGAACTATCTTTATTCTTTTGGATTCTTTTTTCTTGATGCTGTTCTGGTTGGGTGTTTCTTGCTACCTTATCTTCTAAATCTCTGATTCAATCCTCTGCTTCGTCTAATCTGTTGTTTCCTCCTAGTGTATTCATTTCAGTTATTGTATTCTTCATTTCTGACTGGTTCTTTTTATCTTTTCTATCTCTATTTTTATGTTTTATATCTCTTTTTTAAGGTTCTCACTCAATTCATCTACTCTTTCCCTAAGTTCACTGAGCTTCTGTATAACCAGTGTTTTGAACTCTGCGTCTGGTAGATTGCTTGTCTCCATTTTATTCAGTTATTTTTCTGGAGCTTTGTTTTGTTCTTTCGTTTGAGATCTGTTTTTTTGTCTCTCTATTTTGGCTGCCTCTGTGTGTTTGTTTCTATGTATTAGGTAGGGCTGCTAAATCTCCTAGTTTTAGTAGTGTGGCCTTATGTAGAAGGTGTCCTATGGAGCCCAGTAGAAGATTCTCCCTGGTCACCTGTGATAGGTGCTCCATGTATGTCCTTTGTGTGGGTTGTGTGTGCCCTCCTGTTGTAGTTGAGCCTTGGTTGCCGTTTGCATGTCAATGAGAGGGATAGACCCTTGGGCTGATTGGTTGTGAAGACTGGCCAATGAGGGACTGACCCAAGGAAAAAGGATTTGCTTTAGTAGGGCTCTGGTGCCTGCCCAGTCTGCCCTTTTGGTTTGTTGTCTTTAGACGCAGCCCTGAGTGGTGCTCCAGGTTGGGTATAAAGCTGACCACTGAATGTGCTAGCCCCAGGGCCTGCAGGGAGGAGACCCACTGTAAGCCAAGTTCAGCCTCAGCCTGTGCCCTGCCCAAGGCCACCTGACAGGACCCACCAAGCATCCTGAAGAATGCTATCACCTGTGTTGGGCCTGGATGTGTCTCTGGAGGCCAAGCCAAGAATTGAGGCCGGCTGCCACTAGTGCCAGGCTTGGGGATGCTCAGCAAGAGGTACAAGACATGCTGAGATTAGATGCTGCTTGTTTGAATTTTGTGAACTTTTGAGAGATTTTAGAAAAGTCCACAGCATGGGCCAGGATAGGCTGTTTATATGAAAAAGCCACTGGAAGCAGCTTGGGTAAGACTGCATGTTGGTTGGGGCGCGGTATGTGGGGATCATTAGGGCAGGGCAACTAGTTGTAGCAAGTTTGATGAAGGTTTAGATATGGCAGCCACCTGACTCCGCAAGCTGGGAGCGGGGAGTGCTGAACAAAATGATAATGGATTCCACCAGTACTTCTGTCTGAAAGAAAGCTGCCCCTCCAGCTCTTGCCCTGAAGCCAAACTATTCAGTTTCTCCCATATGTTTCTAGCTGAGATATCTCTCCTGATTTTTAACTGCCAGAAGAGGGTGTGGGACCAGCCCATTCTGCATCTCCACCCTTCCTACAAGTCTCAAGGTGGTCAATTATATATGTCCTTAGTTTGAGGACTTTTGTTCAGCTAGACGTCATGAGATTCTCATAGACGGTTGTTCTGTAGTTTAGTTGTAATTTTGATGTGGTCATGAAAGGAGGCCAGCACGGGGTTTACCTACTCCACTATCTTGACCAGAAATGTCATTTCCTTATATGTAGTCACCCTCAAGGTGGTGCCATCTCCACAAAATAAGCTGAGCAATATCCAGGCCCAGAGGAGGAACCTGCAAAGATGCTAATAACTAGAAAGTACAAATGATATGCATTTATCCCACAAGTCAGTGGAAAAGAAACCGAAGGTCACTCATCTCATATGAAATCCTGAACGGCTTTCTGGTTCAATCATTCCTAGTCCCACTCATTAAACTTCCAGAGTTTTCCTGTTCTGAAGTGAGACTTAACTAGCAACTTCCAACCCACTTAGAGTTTCTAGATAAAATACAGAACACCGGATGCATTTGTATTACAAATAAATAATAAATGATTTTTAAAGTATAAGTATATCCCAAATATTGCATTGTTGTAGCCGCCAGCCCCCGAAATACACACGGACCACCAGAACTCAGTGAGTTATAGGACGCATGCTCTTTATTCAGCTAGCTGGGTCTGGCAGGGGTACGCAGACCCCAGATTAAGCAGCCTTGAAATGTAGAGGTACAGGGTTTTTAAGCCTCAAATCCCATTCTTCATTCAGTCTGAACACAAAGGTCTATTTTTCTTCTATTCACTACCTGTTGACCCACAGGTCATGTGTGCAAGTGGGGGTACAGAAGCAGAAAGCTTATTGTTAGAATGTTATGTTCCTATGGATGACAGCCTATGTTCCCATGGGCGATAGCCAAACAGTAATTTTCCAGTCAGCACATTCCCCACTGGCCTTAGCGGAAAATTAAATCCTTGATTCTTCATGTGGAATTTGCTCATAGCCTCTATTTTGTAATACTAAAAGTCTAATAGAATTAATTTTCTTCCTTATATATGTAAACAAGAAATTGGGGAAACATGGCTAAAAGTTAACAAGAGGATGAGGAGGATTAAAGGTCTAGCTACAGCAGATAGAAGGGTTGTTAGCCATGGTGACCAATTGAACATTCTATGAAACTAGTTATTTGATTTTAGTCTCTGTTTTTCCCTGGCATCTAAATTTCTCTGTACTAGTCGTAAGCTCTCTCTAATTATTCCAGAGTTATTGGCATAGAAGCAACAGGTTTCACCTAGAGCTATACGTAATGTATCTTGTTCTAAGAATAATAAATTTAAACCTCTTCTATTCTGAAAGACTACTTCTGCTAGTGAATCAACTTGAAATTCTAGCCTGCTGAGCTCAGTTAAGTTTAGGGGAATTCCTACTCTGACATAATAAGGGGATTTGAGGTTTGGGCACAACCAGCAATCTTGTCCTATGTCTGGGGTGGTCTTATTTAAGACCTTGTGCATTATCATTAGCAAAGTTATTGATGCTCCCTCTGGTTTTAGTTATGGCTGGTCGAATGCCTGGACTAAAGAGGAAAAAAGGAAGAAACAGAGGGTTAGACTTATGTATGCTTGAGTCTTAGTCTTAAGGGCCCGTCTTCCTGAGCTGTCCACTCTCGTGCTGCCTTCACGTGGGAATGATGAATTCATGATAGGATGCCTTCTACTTTAACTGTAGTGGGCTTCGTCAGGTAGACAGTGAAGGGTCCTTTACATTTGGGTTCTAGTCCCTCGGACGTGAACTTCCAGATCCACACAGAGTCCCCAGGCTGAAACTGATGGGGAAGTCCATCCTCCGGAGCTGAGTGAACAGCACAAACCCGAGACCAAATCTCCTTCTGTACACTTTGAAGGGCCTATAAAGACTTAATTAAGTAAGACAAGGTTACGCAGTTCTGCCTTTTTTTCATCTTCTATTTTAGGGACTAAAGGTGAGGGTTTTCCAAAGAAAATTTCAAATGGGGTGAATCTATTAACATGTGGAGTACACCTGGCTCGGAGAAGAGCAAAGAGGAGAACTTCTACCCAAGTCCCTCCAGTTTCTAATCCTAACTTGACTAATGTCTCTTTTAAGGTCTGATTCATTCGCTCTACTTGGCCCGAACTTAGGGGCCGGTAGGCACAGTGGAGTTTCCATCGCAAATTTAGGTAGCTAGCCAATTGCTGTGATACCTTTGCTACGAAGGCTGGCCTGTTATTTGACTCTAAAGTTCCGGGGAGACCAAATCAAGGGAGAATTTCTTGTAGTAGTTTCTTAGTAACGACTAAGGCAGTTTCTCTCCTGGTGGGGAAGGCCTCTACTCATCCTGAAAAGCTGTCTATAAAAACAAGTAAATATTTGTAGCCCTCCACAGTCGGGGTTACCTCAGTGAAATCTGCTTCCCAGTGGTCTCCTGGATAAGTTCCTCTTTCCCTATGCCTATGTTCTTCTATCCTCCCCTTCTTTGGATTAACTTGGGCACAAGCTGGGCATCGTGAAGCAATCTCCTCTGCGGTTCTTCTCCCTTCTGGAGCATCTTAGTTCGCCCTAGATGTGTGGTCTGGTGTAGTTGGTGGAGGAGAGTCCTTCCAAGGGCCCGTGAGAGCCTGATTTTTCTATCTGGGGTCATCCACCACCCGTGTTAGTTCCTAGTGGCTCCCTTGTCTTGAAAATATATGTTCTCTTCCACCGTATAGGTTGGAGACAGAGGCAGTTCTAGGTAAGGGACAACAGTCAGTAGATGTGGTGGGGACCCCACTGGCCTTGTGGCCGCTGTTCTTGTCTCTGCATTGGCTCATCGGTTTTCCTCAGCCTCAGGACCATTTCCTTTTTGATGCCCTTTACAAAGAACAATAGCAAGAGCCTTAGGTATCTATATGGCTTCAAGTAAAGCTAAGATCTCGTCCTTGTTCTTAATGTCCTTCCCAGCTGAAGTCAGAAGCCCTTTTTCCTTGTAGATGGCTCCGTGTACATGCGCAGTGGCAAAGGCGTATCGGCTGTCAGTGTATATTGTGACTGCCTTATCCTTTCCCCATCTTAGTGCCTCAGTGAGGGCGATGAGTTCTGCTTTTTGAGCAGAAGTCCTATAGGGAAAAGCCTGTGACCATATAGTGCCAGTTAGAGTCATGACCGCTGCCCCAGCATACCCCCTTCCTCCCTGCATGAAGCTGCTCCCGTCCGTGAACAGAACTTCATTGGCCTCAGGCAGAGGGGAGTCTTTGAGGTCTGGCTGTAAGGAACACACAGTGTCAGTGAAATCTGTGCACTCATGAACAGGGATCTTGGGGTCTGGGTCTGGCAACAGATTGGCCAGGTTGGTGACAGTAGCTTTGGATTTTAGCCATATGTTTGGGATCATCTGGTGCTTCCCTGTTGTTGAACACTTTCTGGGCTATCTCAACAAGTTGGGACAGGTTCATCCCTGCAAAGCCTTCTAATTTTTGTAATTTATGCCGGATATCAGGGGCTGCCTGAGTAGCAAAGGCTATATTAATTGCTTGCTGGTTTTCAGGGGCCTCAGGATCAATGGGGTGTATACCTAGTATGCCCTGTTCAAGAAACGCTCCAGGGGATTCCTGAGGTCCCTCCCTGTATAACTTCAGTTACCTTAGAAAGATTAGTTGGCTGACGAGCAGCCATCCTAATTCCCCCAGTTAGAATCTGGTGGTACCGATCTAATGTTATTGTCCCTGCCTGAGAATTGTGTCCTCTGTCTGGGCTGGTGGAGGGAAATTCCTCCTCAATCTGTTCCCCTGCTTCCTCAACTTTCCTCCCTCCCACAGCTATCTTTTGTGTTTTAGTCCGAACGCGTCTGCGCTCTTCTGAGGTCAAGGGGATAATTAAAAGCTGTTGGCAATTGTCCCAGGTGAGGCAGTGAGTCTGAAAGACATTTTCTAAGAGTCTCATTAATGTCTGGGGTTTCTCAGAGAAAGGCGGATTCTGTGCCTTCTAGTTATATAGGTCACTAGTCAAGAAAGTCACGTAAACCACAAAGGGCCTGTCTGTGTGATGCCCCTGGGGTGGTGTTTCTTGCAAGGAGAGAATGGCCGGGGTGGGAGTATTGGCTGGTTGGCCACCCGGAGCAGGAGCAGGAGGCCCATAGTGGTTACCTGCTCACGTCCGAGGAGGTGATGCGGTGTTATTTGGCCTCTATTGTCCTGGATTATAAGGTGGGGGTAGGTCGCTGGCCTCTGGTGGAGATTGGAGGACTGAAGGACTGGGCTGTCTTGGAGGTTCAGTTGCTGCATGTTTCAGGGTACCCACAACTAAAACTCGTGCCTCCAGAGAAAGGGCACACCGACGGAGCCAAGGAGGGGGGCTTCTGAACAAGGTCTAACTATTGATCAATGTAGGGAAAATGATCAGGATATCCCAGAGCTCTCGTGACAATCTTCCAAACATTCTTCATTAAACCCCTGTCAAAAGAACCCTCAAGAGGCCAGTTTACATCAAAAGACAGCCACTCAACTTTACACAATGTTCTTAGTCTGCCTGGAGAAAACTTTATGCCATACTTAGCTCCCTCTACAAACCCTTCTTTGAAATGTCGCAGGAGACACCCCAAGGGTGTCTTCTGTGTACTCGGGCTTCCCCTGCTTGTGCAGAAAACACAAAACACAAAACAGACACTCAGATGAGAACAATTACTGAGGTGTAGGTGGACCCAGAGAAGTCCGCCACCTACAACCTAGACAAGACAAGAGACAATAAACAGAACCTGACAACAGGAGGCGGCATCCCACGGCCTGGCCATGGTCCGGGAGATGTGACTGCGTCCAGTCTCTCCACGGACCCCCCTATGACCGGTCAACAGAAACAGAAAGGTACCTTTTATCCTGACGCCGAGGCCTCGGAGATTCCAGATTCCCGATTCTCGTGGAAACCAGGAACAAAGAGCGTGCCCTGAAAGTTGCGTCCTTGACGATTGCATTAAACCCGCTGTGGCATTCAAGGGCCCTGGAACGTCTCAGGTTGGCCACCCCTTTGAATCCGTAACAGGGACAGCAACCGCTTTGGAGGCCAGTCCAGTCTTAGATCCCAGGGCCACTCCCTGAGATCTCTCTGGGGCCTCCAAATGTTGTAACCACCAGCCCCTGAAAGACACACGGACCACCAGAACTCAGTGAGTTATAGGAAACATGCTCTTTATTCAGCCAGCTGGGTCTGGCAGGGGTGCGCAAACCCCAAATAAAGCAGCCCCAAAATGTAGAGGTACAGGGTTTTTAAGCTTCAAATCCCATTCTTCATTCTGTCTGAACACAAAGGTCTATTTTTCTTCTATTCACTACCTGTCGACCCACAGGTCGGGTGTGCAAGCAGGGGTACAGAAGCAGAAAGCTTATCATTAGAATATTATGTTCCTATGGGTGACAGCCTATGTTTACATGGGCAATAGCCACACAGTAATTTTCCAGCCAGCACAGCATGAGATATTTTTGTACTAAAAATTCATCCATTGTTTATCTGGAATTCCAGTTTAGCTAGGTGTTCTGTATTTTGACACAGCTTTTTATTTTTCCAAGAATGTAAAGGATTCTTGGGTTTATGTTTTTAAGAATTATCTTAATTAAAATTTTCCTAATCCTTACTTCACTCCATTGTATATTATAATTAATTCCAATCTCTAAAGTTGATTAAAGTAGAAAATATTAATACAATTTATTTGAGTTTCATTTTCTCCCCCTATTCAACTTCTGGAAAGAGTACTGCAAATAGAATGAATACGAGGCAGTCTAAATAGATGAAGGTGGAATAGAAACAAATTCTGGATAAACCATAGGTGTTTCTCAATCTTTGCACAATCTGGATGTGGTTGCAGTCTTACTGATTATGGTCTTGTTCCTTTTTCCACCTGATGTGGATTAAAGGATTGGATAAAAAATGAGGCAGTTATAATGAACATAAGCTCAATATTATGCAAAGAATGAAGACAGTTTCAATTCAATTTTATTCAATATAAGCTTAGCTTACTTTCCAATAGTTGTTTTTTAAAACAGTTTACTGAACCAAAGTATATTTTAGACATATTCCTTTTGTCAAAATATACAAGCAAGGACCTGATTAAAGAAAGTAACCAGCATTGGCTTTTCCTAAGAAAACCAAATTAGAAGCCCAGTCATATTTTTTTCAAACAAATCACATTCGATGCCTGAACAACACACTAATTTGCAACTCATACCTCCAAAGAGTGCACATAGAGTTGGAATCTCCTCTCCACAGCCAGAAGAAAACAGTGACAGGTCAAAAGAAAAAAAGAAAAAAGAAAAAAAGAAAAAAAAAGAAGATGCTCAGGGAATAGTTACAGGTTAAAAGGGCTCAGAAGAGATTAAAGAACTAAAAGATTACACAACTATTAAGGGGCAGTTTCGATTCAAACCCAAATATTTAGAATTCCAAACAATAATCGTCAAATGTAAACTCAGCATCAATTTATTTTTATAATATCCGAGTACAACATGTTATTTAATTTCCCTGACCTGTGAGAAAGTGTTATTGAGTAAAAACATTAAATGAGAATAAGAATGAATCATGTAGTCACAATAATTTTTCAAACCATTTGAAACACTGAACTTTTCCTGGGTTTATTTTCAACCCTATACAGTCCTCTTTTGGGATAGAGAACATATCCTCCCTGTCTCCCCAGCCACCATTGCTAGCACACAATGTACTAGACAAAACTGCTAAGAGATATTGTTAAACCTCCTCCATTCTATTGGCACACAGAACTGTAATCATCAAAAGGAATTTAACTGAAAAATTATAGATAATTCTAGAAGTCTTTTAAAATGCATATGAATGCCAAGAATTCTGGCTGGCAGTCTTTGTCCCAAGTGTCCATTTATCTCATTACGGTCAATGGGGAGGGGCTGAAGGAGAGGAAAAGCCAAAGAATTTCTCTTTTCTAAGGTCATATCCAGAATGTGGGTTATATAAAAAATAGCGAACTATAGTCAGTGAGCATTATTAATAACTGAAGTTTATTGAACATTTTCCTGTTGCCAAGCACCAAACACACTATTTAATTCCCCATGTACTTATGCATAAGGAAAGTGTGAAGTGCAAGGACGGAGAGGTTTAGTAATTTGTCCAAGGCTCACAGTTACTAGGAGTTGGTGTAGGATTAGAATGCAGGCATTCTGATTCCTGACTTCTGTCTGTAGACTGCCAAGTCACAGCCACTAGGCTCACCTAATCCCCACAACATTGGTGGCTCAAAAAACTCTTTTCTTCAACTTTCTATTTAGTTTTATTCATTTTTTCTCTCAAGAAATACTAGAATGCTAAGCCATATGCATAGAGGTGGTATATAGTGAGAAAACAAGACAGAGCCCAGGTCATGTTTCACATGCCTTAGAGTGTCGGGAAGGAGACAGAAAATGTTAATAAATAAACAAGAAAAAATAAATTTTCAAGGAGTGTTGTCACCATCATAGCAGCATGAGTCTACCCCTTTACATTAAAACCCTTAGGATATCTGTAACCCAACACTGGATCTTCTGCATGCCATACCGGGACACCTGAGAGATTCATAAATCTCTACATCTGAAGGTGAGTTAATTGGACCGCCTGGAGGTGATAGAACCAGAAGGCAGTGGTGGTAGAACCTGTGACTAAAGGTTCAAGGAACCTCATTGGAACCCAAGATCGAAGGCTCCAGGAACCGAGGTGGTACCAGAGACTGGAGGCTCCAAGAACCAAGATACTACCCAAGACCCAGGCCCACCCCATCTCCAGCACCAGTAGTGATTGCAAACTCAGCCTTCCCAGCAGGGAGCCCACAATCAAGGTTTTGGTGCAGGTAACAGTATCAGTGGTGCCTGCAGTCTGTGGCTACAGAAACAGTGCCAGCACCTAAGACCAGAGAGGCTCTGAGAATCATGGCAGCACATGCAATCAGAAGCTCTGGGAACTGTAGGGTGCCTAAGAGTGGAGTCTCTGGGAACAGTGGTGGTACCCATGACATGGCAGCACTGATAACAGCAAGGCATCAGCAACCTCAGAGGCACAAGCAGCAAAGGCAGTGAAAAGTGAAAAGTTCCAACTCTCAAATATAACTGGATGTGATTCAAAAAGATGTTCATTATTTCATGTAGTCTGGCAAAAGAAGAATTAATCAAGTGCCATGAAAAGTTACAGTTAAACGGTATCACAAAAAGAAAATGAGAATTGTCTAGAAACTAAACTTAAAATAATGGAAGATTGCTACCTACCTGATAGAGAATTCAAAGTAGCTGTCCTGAAGAAACTCAGTGAGCTAAAAGAAAATTCAGGACATTCAATGAGCTCAAGAATAAAAGTAATGAACAGGAGTACTTTATCAAAGAGATTGAAAATCTAAAAAAGAACCAAAAAGAAGTACTGGAGCTGAAGAACTCAGTAAATGAGATGAGGAATGCATTAACAAGCATTGTAAATAGAGCAGACCATATGGAAGAGAGAATTATTGAGCTTGAAGATCATAATCTAGAAATAATTCAGGTGAAGGAGAGAGATAAATAATACCTAAAGAAAAGAAGAAACTCTATGAGAACTATCCAACTCAATTAGAAAAAGCAACATAAGAATAATAGTTATACCAGTAGGAGAGGAGAGAGAAAGAGAGCCATGAGTGTATTTAAAGAAATAATAGCTGACAACTTTCTATACCTGGGGAAATGACTAGATATACAAATCCATAAAACTAATAGAACACATAATTATCTCAATACAAAAAGACATTCTCTAAGACATATTATATGAAAACTGTCAAAAGTCAATGACAAAGATTTTTGAAGACTTCTGGGGAGGAGGGGAGAGTAGTAACTTACAAAGCTACCCCCATTATATTACCAGCAGATTTCTTAGCAGAAACTCTATAAGCCAAGAGAGAATGGAATGACATATTCAAAATACTGAAAGATAAACTCTATCAGCCCAAAATATTATACCCAGCACAGTTATCTTTCAGATATAAAAGAGAAATAAAGATTTTACTGGACAAACAAAAGCTGAGGAAATTTACCTCCACTAGACCTGCCTTGTGAGAAATGTTGACAAAAGTTCATTTAACAAAAATGAGAAAGCAAAATTATACAAAACTTTGAGTAATATGACAGACAGAGAAAATCAGAAAACTGTGAAGCCATTTCAAAATAGTGTGTTAGTTACTAAAGTTTAGCATAAAGATTAAAGAAAAAAACATTAAAAATAACTACTTCATTTGGTAATAAATTCACAACATAAAAAAAAGGGAATCTGTGACAATAACAACATAAAAGGGGAAGATGGAAAAGACTGAACTTATATAAGCAAATAAGGATAAGACACTATCAGCAGAAAAAGGTTTTTTTAAAAAATTTATCAGACATTTTATACAAACCATATAGTAACAACAAAACAAAAAATCCAGAGCAGAGATATAAAACATGAAATAAGAGGAAAATATCATAGAAAACCACCAAACTAAAATGGCAGACAGAAATATAAGGGAAAATACAAATGAACAAAGTACAAGATAAAAAGAAAGCAGAAGACAAGAGATAAAATTACAGTAGTGAGCACTCATATGTCAATAATTACCCTAAATGCAAAAGGAATGAATTTATCAAACAAAAGACACAGAATAGATGGACGGATTAAAAAACAAGACCCAGCTATATGCTGCCTACAGGAGACTGATCTCAGCTCTAAAGGCAAGTAAATAAAATGGAAGATGATATTCCAAGCTAACAGTAGCCAAAACAAAGTGGGTGTAGCCATACTTATATAAAAAACAAAACAAAAAAAAGACTTCAAGACAAAAAATGGAACAAGAGACAAAGATAGACATTATGTAATAATAAAGGGTACAATCTATTGATACAACATAACATTTATCAATATATATGCACCCATGATAGAAGCACCAAAATATATAAAGCAAATATTAACAGACTTAAAGGAAGAAATTGATAGTAACTCAATAATTATATGGAAGTTTAACAGCGAAATTACATCAATGTCTAGATCATCTAGCAAAAACACAAGGAATGGTGGCCTGAAATGAAATTACACACACACACACACACATGCACACACACACACACACACACACACACACACATACACGACATTCCTTCCAACAGCAACAGAATATATATTCTGCTCAAATACATATGAAACATTCTCAAGGACTGACCAATCATTGAGATGCAAAACAAGTCTCGATAAACTTCAGAATGAAATCATAACAAGCGTCTTTTCCAACCACAAAGATATGAAACTCGAAATCAACTATAAGAGAAAAACGGGGAAAATCACAAATATGTGGAGTACAAATGACATGCTACCAAACAACAAGTGAGTCAATGAGGAAATCAAAGAAGAAATTTAAAAAAATACATCGAAACAAATAAAAATGGAAATATGACATACCAAATACTATGAGATTCAGCAAAAGCAGTATTAAGAGGAAAGCTTACAGCAATACAGGCCTACTTCAAGAAAAAAGAAAAATCTCAAATAAACATTCTAATATTACACCTAAAGAAATTAGGAAAAGAAGAACAAACTAATCCCAAAGTCAGTAGAGAGAAGAAAATAATAAAAATCAGAGCAGAAATAAATGAAATAGAGACCAGAAAGACAATGGAACGATCAATAAAACTATGAGCTGGTTCTTTGAAAACATAAACAAAATTGATAAACCTTTAGCTAGATTCACTAAGACATAAAGAGAGAAGGCTCAAATAACTAAAATAAGAAATAAAAGAAAAGCTGTAATGCATATCACAGAAATATAAAGAATCATAAGATACTACTATAAGTAGCTACATGCCAAAAAATTAGAAAATATAATGGAAATTAAATTCTTCAAATCATACAACCTTCCAAAACCGGATCATAAAAAAATAGAAAATCTGAATAGACCATTCATTAATAAGGAGATTGAAACAGTAATCAAAAACTTCCCAAATAACAAGAGTCTATGTAGGACCAGACAGCTTCACTGGTGAATTCTAACAAATATTCAAAGAAGATTTAATACTTATCCTTCTAATACGCTTCCAAAAAACTGAAGAGGAGGGAAAGCTTCCTAATTAATTTTACAAGGCCAACATTACCCTAATAACAAAACCAGACAAAGAAAACCAAAAAGAGAAAGCTACAGACTAATATCTCTGATAAACATAAATGCAAAAATTTTCAACTAAGTATTACTAAACTTAATACAATACATTAAAAGAATCTAAACACATGATCAAGTAGGCTTTATTCCAGGGACGCAAAAGTGGTTTAGAGTCCACAGATCAATCAAGGTGATGTACCACATTAACAAAATGAAGAATAAAAATCATTTAATCATCTCAATATATGCAGGAAAAGCATTTTACAAGATTAAACATATATTTATGATTTTAAAAGCTCAATAAAATGGGTATAGAAGAAATGTATATCAAAAAAATAAAGACCATATGTGACAAACCCATAGCTAGTATCATATTCAATGATGAAAAACGAAGTTTTTCCTCTTAGATCAGGAACAAGACGAGAATGCCCACCTTCACCGCTATTGAACAGACTGTTAGAGCAATCAGGAATGAAAAGATACAAAAAGCATTAAAATTGGAAAGCAAGAAGTGAAGCTGTCACTATTTGTGGATGACATAATTTTATATATGGAAACCCCTAAAGACTCCACACATATAAAAAAAAAACTATTAGAAATAACAAACATAATACAGTAAACTTGCAGGACATGAAATCAATACATGAAAGTCTTTTGTGTTTCTATACACTAACAACAAAAAACCAGATAATTTTTTTAAAAATCCCATTTACAATTGCAAAAGAAAGAATAAAATACCTAGAAATAAATTTAACTAAGTAGGTAAAAGATCTGTACACTGAAAATGATAAGATGTTGTTGAAAGTAATTGAAGAAGACACATGAAAAAATGCAAAAATATTCCACAATCATGGATTGGAAAAATTGGCATTGTTAAAATGTTCATGTTACCTGAAGCAATCTACAGAGTCAATGCAATCCCTATCAAAATTCTAATAGCATGTTTCCAGAAATAGAACCAGAAAAAGTCCTAAAATTTGTATAGGACAACAAAACACCCAGAATAGTCAAAGCAATCCTGAGGAAAAGTAATTAGTTTGTTTATTCATATTTCATACTATACTACAAAGCTATAGTGACCAAAACAGTATGTGTGGTATTGGCAGAAAACAGACACACAAATTAATGGAACAGAATCAAGAGCCCAGAAATACATACACACATATGGACAACTAACTTATGACAAAGGATTCAAGAACATACAATGGAGAAAGGAGACTCTCTTCAGTAAATAGTATTAAGAAGGCTGGACAGCCGTATGCAAAAGAATGAAGCTAGGCTACTATCTTATACCATACGTGAAAATTAACTGAAAATGAATGAAAGACTTGAACATAAAGTCTGAAACCATGTAAAAGGAAGAAAAGATAGATGGTCAGCTCCTTATTAAATATCTTAGAGATATCTTTGTGGATTCAACTCTAACGACAAGGAAAACAAAGCAAAAATAAATAAATGGGACTACATCAAACCAAAAAGCTTCGGTACAGCAAAGAAAACTATCAACAAAATGAAAAAGTGACCTACTAAATGGTAGAAAGTATTTGCAAATCGTGCATCTGATAAGAGGTTAATAACCAATCTATACAAAGAACACAGGCAACTAAGCAACAGCAATAACAAGACATGATTTAAAAATGGGCAGAGAATCTGAGTAGACATTTTTTCAAAAAAGACATAAGGGGGGCCAAAAAGCACATGAAAAGAAGTTCGACATCACTAATTATTAGAGATATGCAAATCAAAGCTATAATAAGATATCACCTCACACCTGTTGGAATGGCAATTATCAAATAAATAAATAAATAAGAAAAAGTGCCAGAGAGGATGTGGAGAAAAGGGAACTCTTGCACGCTGTTGGTAGGGATATAAATTATTATAGTTAATTTCTCACTTAATGTCATTGATAGGTTCTTCTACTTTAAGAGAAAAAAACATATAATGACCTAATTTTACCATAAGCTAATTGATAGAATCAAGAGATAAGTTCTTAAGGCATCTATCTCATCAATGTTATAATGAAAGAACCTGCTGTACAGCCACCATGGAAAACAGTATGGAGATCTCTCAAAAAATTAAGAATAGAACTACTGTATGATCCAGCTATTCCACTTCTAAATGTTTATCCAAAGAATAGAAAAATACTAATTTGAAAAAATGTATTCACGCCTATGTTCACTGCAGCATTATTTACAAAAGCCAAGAAATGGAAACAACCTAAGTGTCTGTAGATGGATAGTTGGATAAGGAAGATATAATTATGTGTGTTTGTGTGTGTGTACAATGGACTACTTACTCAGCAATAAAAAGGTGAAATCCTGCCATTTATAACAACATGAATAGACCCTGAGGGTATTATGCTTAGTGTGATAAGTCAGATGAAAAAAGACAAATATCATATGACTTCACTTCTTCATTGTATATTTAAAAAAAAGAAAAAGAAAACAAATAAACACATGAACAGATTCATAAGGCAGACAACAGATCAGTGGTTACCAGAGGGGAAAGGAGGTAGAGAGAAGGCAAATAAAATAAAGGAGGTTGAATACATGGCGACAGATAGAAACTAGACTTTTGGTGGTGAGAATGATGCAGGATATACAGATGTCAAATTATAACATTGCACACCTAAAATTTACATAATGTTATAAACCAATGTCACTTCAATTTAAAAAAAAAAAACAAACTAAATTTTGATAGTGAGTCTAAAGGAAGGAAAAGTACTACAAGCAAAGAAATTGAAACTTACTTCTGATGACAATGAAGTTCAAGGAAGCCCTCTCCAGAAAGGGGACATTTAAGGAAGATGTTAAAGAAGACTCGAAGAATGTCAAAGAACCAAACAAGAACCCCACATATAAGAGCTAAAGAGAATACCACGAAAATAAAGGCAGTGTCAAGAATGCAGGAGGGAGCCTGGTGCTTGTCAGGGTAGACAAAGCATTTTTTTTTTTGGAAGCTCTGTGAGAGGCAGTGAGTGTGGCATAACGTAAGGTATAGGCAGAAGACTCTACATAAAGGCCCTTGTGGGATCCTATAAAGGTTTGGGTGGAACGTTTTTAAGCGAGAAGTTAAATCCTGACTGCTGGAAAGAGACCATTCTCTGAGACCATTCTGAGAAAGCCATTGAGGTTACCAGGAGCCAAAGACTGTTCCAACAGCAATCTCTGACACCAACTGGGTGTCCTAAATTTAAATGTGACACTAACCACCTATAGTTGCTGCAGACTCTCAAGTTAAGGGCCAAGTCTTTCAGAAGACTACCCCACTTCAGATGCCAGCCACAAGTCTTGGGACCACATGCACTTCTGACTAACCAGCTATAAATTTGGGGGTTCCCATGACCCCCTTAGGTTTAATAATGACTCACAGAACTCACTGAAAGCACTATACTTACAATTACAGTTTTATCATAAAGGATAAAGATCAGGAACAGTTGAATAGAAGAGCCACGTAGGTCAAAGTCTTAGAGAAGAGGGAGCACAGAGTTTCTAGGCCCTTTTCCATGGTATCTCATCATGTCAGCTTCCAAGAACATCACTTTGCTCACCAACCAGGAAACTGTTGAGCTGCGGTGTCCAGAGTTTTACTGGGGTCTTATCATGTCTTTGGCCACATGATTGAACTCAATCTCTAGACCCTTTTCCCTTCTTGGAGATTGGGGGTGGGACTGAAAGTTCTAACTCTCTAATCATGTGTATGATCTTTCTGGTGTAGCCAGCCCCTCCTCTGAAACTATCTAAGGGCCCACCAGTAGTCACCTCCTTAGCATATGGTTGATAGGGACTCATTATGAATAATCAAAGACACTCCAATCACTCAGGAACTGCCAAGGGTTTCTGAAACTATGTGCCAGAAATCAGGGACAAAGTCTAGATATATTCTTTATTAAATCACAAGAAGAGACAGAGAAACTGGTTGGGTGACTTTATAATACTTAGCAGTTAAAAACTAAAAGGAATCTGGCTTGTTTTAGAGATGATCAGCAGAGAAAAGGTTGTGGTTTAACAAAGAAGAAAATCAAAACTCAGGGAAGAGTCAGGAATGTTTCCAAGAAAAGGAGCAAGCAGGATAAATAAACACTAAGCCTTTTAAGAAAACAAGGCATACTTTGGAAGAAGCAAATGGGTGTGTGTCCTAACACAACCACCATCTTCTCTAACTCCAGAGTTTTTGCATCCATTTTAGTTGTGACTCATACATGTTTTAATAGCTGTGATGAGATTCCTACTGATACTGATATGAAACAAGCTACAAAAGGAAGGAAACCACTAATGAGCATTGTTTATTTTACTCTTAAAAATAGCAAAGTTGACCCTTTCAGATATTTGTGATGTGAGATTCAAATCTAGGACCTCATTGTTAACAGCCCACAGGAATTTCCTTTCGGCCTTTCAGGGAAATTATTCTATGTTGCAATCTACAATTTCATAGTCAAATTTCCTTCGACTTTTTATTTAGCTTAAAATTCTCAAAAGAAACAATTAATGCCAAGTATCTGAGAATTATTTTATGAACACGAAAATACGATATATAAACAACTTGGCCCTTTGTTAAACTCTTGTTAAACTGATACAGAAGAGCTGGACTGAGCATGAACATGACACAGCTGCCAAGATTTCTTAGTGCCTTGGTTATTACGTCACTATTTAACTGGAGAAGAGGGCTGGAGCTCATTTGGAAAACTCCTATGAACAGAGTCCTAAACAATAACTCCTAGTTCCCTTCTCTGTAGATGTCAGGAATACAGCTTTCTGCTGACTGAATTTTATCTGTCACAGTTCTCTTATTTCTGACACTAATGACCTTAAATAAAATGGAGGACTTGAAATTTGATGGAACAGAGCGCCTAACTACTGACTATGTGAAGGGAATTCTTCAACCCACGCCCACCTGTGACACATGGGATCAGATCTGGAACTTCCAAGCCAAGCCTGATGACCTGCTTATTTCTACCTATCCTAAAGCAGGTAAGTGGAGGGGGAGAGAGAAAAGTGAAGAAGAGAGTTAGGAAGGTAAGTGGGAAAGATATATTAATAATGAACTAAAAAAATACATTTGGATTTGAGTGGAAAACTGTTTACTGCACAAAGTGATATGGGCTAAGACCAAACATTTGTGAAAACGAAACTGCACAAAGAAATATTAAAATGACCTACAAATTTTAAAACTTTAATTCTTCCTGTGATGTACATTATTTTTTTACTTCCCCAGAAGAAAGTGAATCAAATAGCCAAGAATAAAAGCACCAGAGCTGTTGATTTCTTTATTTGAATGCAGGCTCTTATTGTAGATCTCGTAAAAAGCTGCTTTGTGTATGTGAACTATAAAGGGGATCCCAGGCTGATTTGGGCCAGAATTTGGGAGGCTTTTGTTCTGCAATGCTGATTTCACCTCAGCTGCCCACAGAAGCCCTCAAAATTCTCCCTGATCAGGGTCCAGGAACTACTCTTTCTAAAGAATAATGCAGTTAAATCCATAGGCTATCAAATCAAATTAATGGTTGTGACAGAAAAAAAAAACAACAACTTTTTTTTAGCCATATAAGGTCCACTTGAAATTTTAGTCTTTATAAAAATTCATATTATGATAAAACAAGAGGTAAAGAATGATATTTTCTGAATTGCATTATAAACCTAGCTTTAAAATTCACATTAATAGGGAGCATTTGAGATCTTACTCCCAGTGTATATAGTCAGTTTGTCTCAAATAAACTCATAAAAGTTTTAAAAATTCTCTAAATCTTCTGACAAGTATTTGATTATATTTTAAGGAATATAGTATAGTAAATGTCTATGTATCTTCATCTTCCATGTGGAATAAGGAACAACATGGACTCAGGAAATAGTGGACTTAATACAAAATGAAGGTGATGTTGACAATAGCAAACGAGCTCCTATTCATGTACGATTTCCTTTCATTGAATTCATAATCCCATCTCTAGGATCTGGTGAGTACTGAAGAGCCACACTGACTATAGTCTTAAATATAAACTCAGAATTTTTACTATCAAATAGTAAAAAGTCCTCTCAAAATTCTAGGCATTCAAACAATTATTAATAGGTTTTGTGAATTTCTCCTTTTTTTTTTAAACAATATCCAGCCATTGTTATACTTCAGACATTGTCTAATGGAATTACTGTTCATACAAAAGTAAGTTTTGATTCTCCAATTAAAAAATAATTTTTCTCCACAAGAATGAGCCCAAGTAGTTTCAGAGTGGAAAGATTTGACTTTGTTAGGTTCTTATTTATTCACTTTGTTGTTTGTTATGGTTGAAAGTTGACATATTCTTTCAGATTAGATCTATAGACAGTTACACTGCTCTTTCGGCTGTCTTGAATTGTTCAATTGTTCTTAAGGTAGAATAATGAAAGTAGCAATATTTTGAAGCAAATAGAGAAAAACAGTGGAAAGTGATCAAAAATCTATTTTACAGGTTTGGAACAAGCTAATGCAATGCCCTCGCCACGAATCCTGAAAACACATCTTCCCATCAACTTGCTGCCGCCATCCTTTCTAGAGAAAAACTGTAAGGTAAACAGCAAAAGGAATCCAGAGATGCAGTCCTTAGGATGACCTTAGTGGTCTTTAATCAATTTCCTTTTAAAATACATCGCTTGTTGTTAAAGAAAAAGAATCCACCTCTTCACAATAATCAATATGCAAACTGATATGAATCCTCTCACAAATGCCAAGATCATAAGAGTGCAGAATCAGAAAAATTCATCAGTATGAAATGCACCCACCCTTACATCATTTATCTGGGCAATAACTACATAGAGGTCTAATCTTTGTTTGTACTTCTTCCCCTCTCCCATCATTCCCAGATAATCTATGTAGCAAGAAATCCCAAAGACACTATGGTGTCTTATTACCATTTCCAAAGGATGAATAAAGCACTTCCTGCTCCAGGAACCTGGGAAGAGTATTTTGAGAGTTTTCTGACTGGGAAAGGTAAGAGAATTCAGCTTTGATTCCTTTCTTTCTCAAAACCCTCAAACACTCTAAAACGAAAGAATTATTGCCTTAGAACAGAAGGGACTATGCCGTCTTTAATGTAAAGGAACCATCAATGTGACATGCAGGAACTCTCCTTTCAGTGGAATATCTGTGATTGGACTTCTGTGACTCATCACCCTGTTTTTCATCCCATCTTGCAGTGTGCTGGGGTTCTTGGTATGACCACGTGAAAGGATGGTGGGAAGCAAAAGACCAACACCGCATTCTCTACCTCTTCTATGAGGAGCTAAAGATGGTGAGGGGTAGTGGTGTCTAATGTGTTTCTCCATTTGACCATAAAACATTAAAGTCAAAAATTTTGAACCCCATTAGAGACCCACAGATTGAAACAGGGAATAGAAAATTGCTGTATTTCATTGGTTATCAACTGTCCATGCATCAAAATGTACATGGGATATCATGAGTTTATGTATCACATCATCTCACCTGCAACTTCCTGGTGCTGTGGAGTATGGTACCCCTTTTCCATCTAGGCAGATGATGGCAATCTATGAATGATCTTTTTTCCCCTCTTTGTATATCTATTTCAAAATTCTGTTTGAGTAAGACATTTTTCCTACACATTTTTTTCCATCAGTACTTGAGGAACATCAGTTTCAAGAAACAGTTTAAGAAATTGTGGTGCAATGAAAAATACTAATGAGTTAGAGTCAAAATTCTTGAATTCAAATTCTGGCTTTATTGCCTACTGGAAATTATTCTTAATGAAGACACTTAACATCTTCAAGACTTACTTAGTTTCCTCAAATACAAAAAGGAAATATAATATATACTCCCCCAACATCTGTTATGAGGACTAAATGAAATGATATTCATGGGAGTTTGTTGTGAATGATAATCTACTCAGTACTTGTGACTCCACTGAATACAGAGATCAGTGAAGAATTACAGTCTCTGATCTTAAATTCATCATTGAAAGCTTTGGTACTCAAAAGATGCTTTGTAGAATAGCTGCATGGGCTCTCAGAGCCCACACCAGGACTGCTAAAGCAGAAGGTACAGTTTTACAAGATTTCTAAGGGATTCATATGCTCATTTGTTTTGATGCACTTGTCTTGGGTTCAATCACAGATGAGGCTTTTCCAGTTGTTTCTACAAAATTTTGAAGAGTGAAAAACACAATGATTTTCTGTTTTTTAAATTGCAACATAATTGACATATAACATTATATTAGTCTCAGGTGTACAAAATGATTTGATATTTGTATACATTGCAAAATGATCACAATAAGTCTAGTTAACATTCATCCCACATATAGTTATAATTTTTTCCTTGTGATGAGAATTTTTAAGATTTACTCTCTTAGCAACTTTCAAATATAAAATACAGTATTATTAACTATAGTCACCCTGCTGTACATTACATCCTCAGGACTTATTTATTTTATAAATGGAAGTTTGTACCTTTTGAGCCCCATTTACCCATCTCACACACCATCACCACCATCACCACCCCCAACCTCCTGCAACCACCAGTCTGTTCCCTATATCTATGAGTTCTTCTTTTGTTTTGTTTATATTGCAATCTATATTTTTAAAAAACATAAGTCATTACATTTCTAGTATCCTCAGAACTATGATTAAAGAGCTATCAGAAAAACCTACATAGTTATCAGTATAAAATTCCCTCCTTTATTGTTAACTTGGTACAAAAGTTTTGAGCGACATAGGTCACTGAAAAACTAAATGAAAGAAAAGTTTACATAAGGAGATTCTCATTGCTCATATTCTGAGGAAATACTACCTATCTATCTATCTATCTATCTATCTATCTATCTATCTATCTATCTATCTATCTATCTATCTATATGCTATTTAAGTTCAGAGAGTTACCTAATCACAGAATTCTAATATAGATATTTGATTAGGGAATATTATGGCAGGGAGTTGTATAAGGGAAGAGCTTACTCTTTCATGAGCAGAGGTGACAAACTGGGGAGTCCGTAGAAGAAAAGGTGTTATTATACTCAGAATAGGACAACTCCATCTAAGTGATGCTCGCCCACCATGTGTCATAGCAGTTTCAAAGAGAAGATATATCCCTGGGAATGGCACTCTTATGTTGGGATAGATCTTAATGTACTGTGAGTGCTAGGAAAATATTTTTTAAAACAGGTTGTCCAAACTTTCCAAACTCAGAGTCCCTAAAACCCTTAAATATTCCTATAATCACGTTCTGGAATTTTCCCTCATTGTAGTCACACAAAGCTCACAGTTTTCAGCATTTTTTTGTATAAGTCAATTAAATTAAGCACATATGACATCCAAGCATTTTTAAGCAGAAGCCTTTTTTTTTTTTTGAAAATTAAGTTTATTGGGGTAACACTGGTGAATACAATTATATAATTTTCAGGTGTACATTATAATTTGACATTAGTATACTGTATTGTGTGTTTATCATCCAAAGTCCAGTTTCCTTCAGCTACCATATATTTGATCCCCTTTACTCACTTCACCCTCCTCCTACATCCCTATATTTGACCCCCTTACCCCATCCATCCTCCCCTCTCCTCCCTCACCCCCTACCCTCTGGTAACCACTAGTCTATAGTCCATATCCATGAGTCTCTGTTAGTTTGTCCTGTTCATTTGTTGCTTTAGGTTTATATCCCACATATAAGTGATATCATGTGATTTTCAACTTTTTCTGTCTGGCTTATTTCGCTTAGCATGATTATCACGAGGTCCACCCATGTTGTCTCAAATGGCAGTATTTCATCTCTTCTTATGGCTGAGTAATATTCCATTGTATATATGTACCACAGAAGCTCATTTTAAAGCAGAAGACAGTTGTAAGGGTAAACTTTTCCACTTTCCCTCCCCTGCAAGTACTCCTAGAGATAGGGCACTTCCCAAAGGTCACAGCTTCCCAGGCTTGTGTGTCCCTTGTGTGATGAGAAAACAGTGGCTACATTGGAAATGAGTTCCTCTCAGAGACACCTAACCACCCGAACATGCTGGACACTAGAGTTATTAACCATGGGTGCCTCTTAGGTGCCTCATGAGTGCAAAAATAGTCCTCTCCCATCCTCCCGTCACCACAGCAATGCCTGGGGGCATTTCTACAAATGTCGGAAACAAGAGACAGCCTCCTTTCAGTCATGTCTTAGATTGTTTGCCCCCATGTTTCTGCAATCTCTCTGTTCTTATTATTATTCTATGGACTCTCCCTGTTTGACATTTAGCTGACCAAGACCATAACTGACTTGAGCGGAATATTTGGAAGTAAGTCTTAACACATTCTATAGTGAAACAGGAATGTCATTTTTTTGTGAATGCTTCCATCTTAGAGCAAAAAAGCTTAATAATTCTAATTTATAAAAAGAAAAGATATGGGTTACTATATTAAAATAATTCATTTCTGGAAAGTTGAGCATTTCTGAGATAAGATTTTTAAAAATGTTTAACTCGTGACATTTTACTGATTACTGTTATTAATTCTTTTAATATTCTTTTACAACTATTTTGTATCAAATCTTCACTTTTTTTTCACTCCGATTACAGAATCCAAAGCATGAAATTTCGAAGCTTGCAGAATTCATTGGAAAGAACCTAGATGACAAAGTTCTAGATAAAATTGTCCATCACACTTCATTTAATATTATGAAGCAGAATCCAATGGCCAACTATTCATCACTTCCTGAAATAATGAACCACTCTATTTCTCCATTCATGAGAAAAGGTGTTTATGTCCTCTTTTAATCGCAATCTTAAAAGAACTGTCTGATATTTCAGAGCCATAGGAGAGCTTTCTTTCCTATGGATAAGAAAAATAAGATCTATAATGAATGATTCTGGGGAAAGTATTTAAGAAACAACAGATGAAATGAAAACAATGTTGAGTCACAATTGGAGAATGAGGTTTGGTGTCTAAATCCAAACCCTTATCCTCACTTTCCCTCCAGAGTTCTAGCTGATAAGATGAATTAAATCAAGTGAAGTAAAGAATCCATTTTATAAATGGCTCTATGCTATCAGTTAGATTCATTCTTTCAAAAATACTTTTGTGCCAGGCACTATTCTAGGTAATGTTCAGAGCAGTGAGGAAACACACAAAAATCCTTTCCATCATGCAAATCATATTTTAGTCATAAACAAAATAAACAAAGAGAATACACAGGATGTTAGACAATGGTAACTGCTATAGAGAAAAAGTAATCTGCACAAGGTAACAGGGATTGAAATTGGACATTTGGAGTGATCTTTTTTGTTTTCTTCCTCAAAACTGTACCTCGAGTTCTCCCAGAAACAGGCCCTGCATGGTCTGTCTATAGCATAGAGGCTAGCAGCATAAGCACCTAGCAGGCTTTGATATGCAAGAGAACAGGAGAAAAAGACAAGAAACCCCTCAGGCCTGCTGTTTAATGTGGTGATCTGATTCTCCCCAATAGTGTGGCTCAGTGTGCACAGGCTCTCCCTGTCCCCTGAATCAGACAAGAATCCCTCTTTCCTTCAGGGTGAGAAAGTGACAGGCCAGCAAGAGTAATGTCTTGTTGCATACAGCCCTTCCTGGAGAGTGGAGTAGAAATAGTCATCCAAAAACAAGAGAGTAAAGAAATACAAATTCCTCCAGCAGCTACTGACTCTCCCATGTGACTGTTTCAGGGGCAATTGGAGACTGGAAAAATCACTTTACTGTGGCTCAGAACGAGAGATTTGATGAAGACTACAAGAAGAAAATGGCTAATACCAGTCTAACTTTCCACTTCCAACTCTAGTAAGGAAGAAAAAAAAGTTTTAGTGATGTTCAGTACAGTGAACCTTCCATCATGCAAATCAATTTATTGGGTAATGATCAATAAAAATTTTATTACCTGGACCACATGATATTGGACTCAGGTTCTCAGACTAGTTGTTTATTGTGTTCGCTTTTGTTCATTCTAAAAAAAAAAAATGATAGAGTTATCAAAGGTGGGAGCAGAATAACAATATGGAAGGAAAGAGGTTCAATAAATTACTAGTTATAAATATGACATCATTGCTAATTATCATTATAGTTAAGTTTTCTGCAGATCATGTGCTTGCAAAATGCTTTAGTCTTCACATAAGAATACACTGAAGTTTTCAGATTAAATGTTGGTTCAAGCTAATTTTTAAAATGTAGCATTAAAATGTGTACATAGCAACTATTTCATACAGCAATTTCTTGGTAGCCAGGTAACCATAAGTGACTCTGTTTCCCCAGGATATCTTCGCTCAGGGTTCTTACTGTAATATTTATCCCTATCTTTTGCCACAACCTATATACTTAGCTGGACTCTCTCTTCTACCCGCAGTCAATGCTATAATTCAGTCTTGGAGGCACATCTTGACAAACCTCCCTTCAATGCCTCCACAATCGTATTCTAATATATTAGCAATACCTGTCAGTTTTACCTCTATAAAGCCTCATTTCTACAGCCACCTTTCTGGTTCAGAAATTCTTTAAACTCTTGCCTAGACTAGTGTAAGCTTCCTAACTCATTTCTCTATTTATTACACATTTACCAAGGTTATTTTCCTACAACAAAAATCTGATTACATTTCTCTTTAGCTCTAAATTCTTCAATGATTCTGAATTTTCACTATTAGAAAGACAAATCTCAAGTTTTTAGCCATGAATTCAAAGACAGCTACAGTTGATAACATCCTTGAAAACACATTTCTAGCTTATTTCATCTTCCAAACCTCCTCCACACTTCAGCAAATTAAGCCTGTTCACTGAACCCTGATCATATCTTGCAGTTTCTTACCCTACTAGTTTCATTTTCACTGTGCTTAGACCTGAAATTTCCTTTCTACCTAACCAAAATATGTAACATGCTTCAATAACAAGTACACACCCTCCCATTCTTCATATTCCTGAAGAGATCTCTTGCTCCTCTGAATCCTCTACACTTGATATAATTCTTTTTTTTTTATTAAGATTAAGGTATATCATTTGGATGTCTATGTTGTCTTCCTTGTGCTTATTTAAAGTTTGTTGTATTTTTTTCCAAGATAGGGACATTGGCTATATACTTCATTGCACATGAAACAGCATATAACATATACAAAAATAAGTAACTGAAAGAATATATCACTCAAGTAAATTCTAAAATGCTAACATTTTATATTCTAAGTAGTCCCTATAACAGGTATCATCCATAGCTGTGCTATCCAATACAGCAGCTAGTAGACACATGTGGCTATTTAAATTAATTAAAATTAAATAAAATAGAAATTCAGGTCCTCATTTGTATCAGGCAAATTTTAAGTATTCAGTAGCCATATATGACTAGGAGCTATCATCTGAATAGCGCATTTTATAAAACATTTCTATCATCAAAGGAAGATCTATCAGACAAGACCTTTTATTTTTACGAAAAATTCTTTGGTGTGGCATTATTATCCCAATGAGAAAACTAAAACTAAAGTTAAAAGGTAAGTTACTCAAATGGGAAATATTGGAATCTAGTTTCAAACACAACTTCAGTGGCTTCAAAGCCTAAGTTTTTAACTGCTCAAAATAGAGCCTATACCTTTTGGTTCCTACTACAGTATCACCACACGTGTGCATCATGATTGTGCTACCTAAAGACTGCCTGACCCACCCCTGACCCAAACCAGCCCACACTAGCAAGATGTGGGCCATTCCACACTCATGATCAAGTCTACTAAGTGACTATACCACCCCTATTATAGTAATGCTCTGAAATAGGCAGAGCCGTAAGCTGACTGTATCCTCCTACTTGGTTCCTGCTGCATGTGTGCTGTCTAAGATCTGTCCTTGACACCTTTATATCTCTAAGCATTTCCCCTGAAATTGGGTACAGCAAGGATCAGCAGGCCCTGGTCTGGATGTGGTGTTTTCTGTGGCTGTGTTCCTGTTCTACCCCTCACACCACCACTCCCCGGGACACCAAAATCCATGCCCAATTCTGCTGCCTTGAAAAAACAACTCAGAATGAGTGGGCCTGAGTTCAGCCCACAGCTTAGACTTTTTACTTTGTACTCAAGTTGCTACCACTTATTTTCCTTCAAACCACTTACATACTCTTGGAAGACAAAACCAATCTATATATTCAGTTATGTAACTCCAGTCCCAAAAAGAGCAACTCCAACTGGCCTTAACTTGCTTTCTCCCCTAAAGTCTTCTGAAACTAGTGAGTAGCATATCATATTCTTGATCTATTCAAGATCATTTTCATTTCAAAAGATAATTACAATAAATGCATTTAGACTTTGTAATCTTGCTGATACAGCAATTCAATAAATACAGGGAGCATATCCTGTGGTTTACCACACCTGAGCAATAACCTTTGAATCCTGTGGAGGAAGTCTGGATTTGAATCAAGAAAATACTTTAAAAAAACAAACAGCGTGAACAGAGAAACGAGAGGTAAACTAGTGCAAAAAAGTCAGTATTATAATTCTATGTAAAAGATAAAAATCAACTCATATTTCTCAGCAATGTTAAGAGGTGCTTTGGTAAACTGAACAGCCTCATGAGGCCACCGGCTCCTGTCCACTGGTGAAGGACCAGTAGAAATATGATTTTTAAAATAAATACATGTCATACCAGTTCAAACTTAAATCCATACCAATAAAAACATTCTTGGATTAAAAATGCCACAATGAAATAGAAAATTAGAAAGTAAATGATTTCCGTCTCACCAGACTCAGAGCATTGATAGAAAAGACAATCTACTTTGAATATTAAGATAGGGGATGTCTAAACAAGGTAAGTGCCACTGATTCCTACTGTACCAGAGAGACTGCAGTACAGTAGACAGACATCAGGGTGAGCAAGAGATTAGAAGTTCCTGAGGTGAAAAAAAAAAAATGAACAGGAACAACACTCTTTAACTGGGAAAGTACATGAACAAAACCAGAGAGGTCATTTCCCCAGTAAAGGTTTGAGTAGACCCCTGAATCTATAGCTGAATCTATTAGTTAAAGGTTTTCCTTTTACAAAGCAAATCGATAAAGACTGGGAGAAGTGACAGTTTTGTTTGTTTTTCCAAATGCCTAAACCTCAACATAAGTTCCCAAGGCATATAAAAACACAAAGAAACATAGCTAATCAAAGGAACAAAATAAATTTCCAGAAAATAACCCTAAAGAAGTAGCTATCTATGAATTACTTGACAAAGAATTCAAAATAACCATTTTGAAGATGTTTAATGAACTAAAAGAGAACACAGAAAGACAGCTTAATGAAATTAGAAAAAAAAATGCATGAACAAAATTAGAATTCAATGAAGAGATAGAAACTATAATAAAAGAACTAAACAGAAATCCTGGAGCTAAAGAACACAATAGATTAAAGATTCCTGAGAGGCATTCAACATCAGACTTGATCGAATAAAAGAATCAGCAAACTTAAAGAAGGAATCAGCAAACATAAAGAAAAGTCATTTAAAATTATTGAGTCAGAAGAGCAAGAAGAAAAAAAGTATGAAGAAAAGTGAAGAGACAATAAGGTACTTATGAGACACTATCAAGAATGACAACATGCAGTAATCCCCCCTTATCCACCGATAGTTTCACTTTCTGTGATTTCATGTACCCACAGTCAACAGCAGTTGAAAAATATTAAATGGAAAATTCCAAAATTAAACAATTCATAAGTTTTAAATTGTGCACTGTTCTTAGTAGTGTGATGAAATCTTACACCGTCCCACTCCATCCTGCCCAGGATGTGAATCATCCCATTGTCCAGCATATCCATGCTGAATACACTACCCACCCATCAGTCACTTGGTAACCATCTTGGTTCTCTGATGGACAGTCACGGTATTGCAGTGCTTATGTTCAATTAACCCTCATTTATTTAATAATGGCACCAAAGTGTAAGAGTAGTGAGTGATGTTGGTAATTCAGATATGCAAAAGAGAAGCCATAAAGCATATCTTTTAAGTGAAAAGGTGAAAGTTTTCAACTTAATTTAAAAAATCATATCCTGAGGGTGTTATGATCTACAGTAAGAATAAATTTTCTATCCATGAAATAGTGAAGGAAAAAGAAATTTGTGCTAGTTTTGCTGTCACAACTCACACTGAAAAAGTCATAGCCACAGTGCATATGTGCTTAGTTAAGGTGAAAAAAGCATTAAATTTGTAGATGGAAATTCTACAAATAGCGTCATGACTCAATGATGTACTTTCTGACATATTATCAGAAGGTCAATAGTAGCCTAACACCACATCACAATATCTCTGTCATTCACCTCACTTCATTTCATCACATAGGCATTGTGTCATTTCACATCATCACAAGAACTGTGAGTAGTATAAAATAAGATTTTGAGTAGTATAAATTAAGATATTCACAGAACTTTTATTACAGTATATTGTTATAACTGTACTATTTTATTATTAGTTGTTGTTGTTAATCTCTTACCATGGCTAATTTATAAATTAAACTTTATAATAGGTATGTATGTATAAGAGAAAACATAGTATATACCGGGTTCAATGTTGTTTCAGGTATCCATTGGGGGTTTAGGAACATATTCACCATAGATATGGGACTACTGCACCCATTATGAGAATCCCAGAAGGAAAAGATAGAAAGACCAAAAAGGTTATTTGAAGAAAGAATAGATGAAAACTTCCCACATCTGAGGAAAAAAGTGCAAGGACGAATTCAAGAATCTCAATGACCTCCAACTAAAATTAACTAAGATAGATCTACATAGAGACACATCATGATCAAGCTGTCAAAAGTCACACACAAAGAGAATTATGACAGTAGAAAGAGAAAAGCAACTCATCACATACAAAGGAGCCACTGTAAAGTTATCAGCAGAATTTCTCAGCAGAGACTTTGCAAGCCAGAAGACAGGATGATATATCCAAAGTGCTAAAAGGAAAAAAAAAAAATCTTACTAACCAAGAATACCAAATCTAGCAAATATTTTTCAAAAATGGAGAGAAGGACTCTAGGAAGACAGTAGAGTAGGAAGCCCTGGGGATCTGTCTCTCCACTTAAATAACAATTGCACAGTTGGAGTAACAATTTTGGAAATCGGAAGTCCACTGAAGGCTTACACTTTAAGGGAAAAACTTGGAAGGTAAATTGTGGTTAATTTTAGTCAATTTTAGTTTTTAGTGCAGTAGAAGTAGCCATAAACTCCCAGCATCAAGGTAGACATATATACATATGTTCCTGAAGCAACATGCTCACAGTTTGGAGGAGCAGGGGCAGACTGGGTAAAAGTCTCCTCCAAATATCACGTATCTGTACTCTGATCATTGACTGCTGCTAATGATCAAATAGGTGCAGAAAAAGAGGTGGGGGCCATCGTTCTTTTACTTCCTTCCATTGTTGCAAGCCCCTTCCTATCTAGATAAAGTGATTATTGTGAATTTTAAAGTGCCAGTGACCTTTTCTCCCTTCATTTTTAGTTTTCCTCTTTAGAACTCAAACATTCAAAGCAACTATACCTATAAGGAAAGTTAGAAAGTGATTGTATATGCCCAGGGAAAAGTGCAGGCTTAGAAAAGACTTGAGAAACTTTTTTGTCTACTCCTCAGGAAGATCCTTTGCAGAGACATCCTAATGTAATAAAAAGCAAAAAAGATGATAACAATAAACAACACCCTAAGGAAAAGGAAATTTTGATTTCCAGAGTTTATGCATTATTAAATTCAAATGACCAGTTTTCAACAAAGTAATCCCAAAGAATATATAAAAAAATATATATATATAGCAAAGCATGACACCTTTAAAGAAAAAAATAAATCAACAGGAACTATCACTCTAAAATACCTGAGCTAGTTTGGAGAAAAATAGAGGAGTAAAAAATGTCCCCAGATCTCTCCCCTTGAAACAACAATAAGCTGAACATCTAAAAGTCAACAAAAAACACACAAATTGCACACAAGTATGTCTGAGCATGGGATCTGTGCATAAGAGCTACCACAGGTCAGAACCCAGGGTCTCGAGTGGAGGACTGAGAGAAATAAAGAAGTTGCCTCTTGCAGCCTCCAAAACTCCCTGCAAGGGAGGGGAAGGGAGAAGATGCTGCGAGTTCCCTGAATAATCCTGCTTGGGAGAGCTGTGAGCTCCACGTGGCCTATGGCGGGGCCCACTTATCGGAGCAGAAACAGAAAAGCAGGGATGGCAGAAAAGTGGAGACGGTAGAGAAACAACATTTGATTATTAGCAGCTGCGGTTCCAAAACCAAAGCTGAGCAGCATTCCCTATCTACCAACCCAGAGGGCCTCTCTCCCCATACTTTCTGAGACTGAGCACCGTGGAACCCCAGGGGAATCTGAGCAAACACTACTGAAACTGTCACTAACACTAACAGGGACTGAGACTGAGGGTACCAACTGTGATGAAACATCTATAAGGGGAAAAAAAGGCATTATTAAGGCTTTGTATAAAGCAGATCCAAGACGCTTAGATGCCATCGACTGGAAATCAACAGACAAATGCCTTCTTTGCAACAAGAGAAGAGGGATCTTTACGTAATAAATTTTCTTTCTGGAGAAAAAAGAAGAATACACTTCCATTAATACCCAGGTGGAAAAATAGTCCATTAAACACCATGAACAACCAAGGTAACAAAGCATCTCAGAAAGAAAAAGAAAAATATCCAGGAAAAAAGCTTACAGTCATAGAATTATGCGACTTAAATGACAGAGGATTCAGGATGGTACTTCTGAAAAAACTCAGTGAGATCCAAAACGATTCATATCAACAATTTCAAGAATTGAGAAAACAACTAGATGAGCAGAATGAGATCGTTAGCAAGGAGATTGAAACCCTCAAAAAGAACAGAATGGAACTTCTGGAGATAAAATACACACGCGTGTGCGCGCGCACACACACACACACACACACACACTGCAAGAGTTGAAAAAAGAAATAGCAAGCTTGGGAAATAGAGTCAACCAAATGGAGGAAAAGATCAACGATATCAAAAACAAATCTAGAAATAAATCAGAAGGAAGAAGAAAGAAATCAAAGAAAAAGAATGAAAGAGAAATACCAGAACTAGCTGATACTATCAGGTGAGGAAACAAGAATAATGGGCATTCTCGAAGGGGAGGAAAAGGACCAGGCATTAGAAAGCATTTTCAGACAAATAGTTGACAAGAATTTCTCAAATCTAAGGAATGAGCTGGAGCTTGGAATTTGAAAAGTCAATAGAACATCCAATTATCTCAACTCAAAAAGGCCTTCACCAAGATACATTGTAGTAAAATTATCAAAAATCAACAACAAAAAAAGAATTCTCAGGGCAACCAGGGGAAAGAAGATGGTAACCTATAAAAGAAAACTCATTAGATTATCTTTGGTCTTCTCAGCACCTTACAAGCCAGAAAGGAGTGGAATCAAATATTCAAACTATTAATGTACTCAGCAAAGCTCTCCTTTAGATACAAAGGAGAAATAAAGGCCTTTTCAGACATACAAAACTTGAGGAAATTCTCCACTATGAGGCCTAACATTACAGGAAATACTGAAAGGGGTCAGCTTAACTAAATCAAAATGACAAAAAAAAGATACATAATTAGTAGTAAGGCAACTAGCAGGCAGATAGAAGCAGAGGAGTGCAACCGTTACTAAGAACAGGGCATTATAAGCTTATACTATAAGAAGACATTTGCTATAACGAGAGAGTAATGAATGTTCAGCATACATAGGGACAAATTGAGACAACAATGACTAAAAAGGAGAGAATTCAAAGATTGAAATTCGCACAGGGATGTAGATAAGACGCACAGGGAAGAAAAGGGACGACTATATATATATATATACATATATATATATATATACATGTGTATATATGTATATATATATATAAACATTTATATATATATATATATGTATATATATATATATATATATGTATGTATATCTTATACATATTCGTGATGGTAATCACACACCAAAGATTCAGAACTGAAGTATATAACCTAAAACAAGAAGAACCAGAGGGGAAACCCACAAAACCCAAACCCAACCCAAAAAGAAAAAAAAAATGACACACAATGACAAGGAAGCAATGGAAACACTGAGATACCAAAAAGAAAACATAAAATAGTTATGGGAAAACCTTATGTTTCAATAGTCACCCTAATGTAACTGGACTGAACTCACCAATAAATAGGCACAGAGTTGCAGAATGAATCAAAAAACAAAACCCAACCATATGCTGCCTCCAGGAGACACATCTCAGTTCCAAAGACAAATATAGACTCAAAGTGAAAGGGTGGAAAATGATATTTCAAGTAAATGGCATTCAGAGAAAAGCAGGACTGGCGGTACTAATATCAGATGAAATAGACTTCAAAATAAAAGAGGTAAAGACAGATACTGAGGGACACTTAAAATGATAACAAGAATCATGCACCAAGAAGACATAACACTTAATATCTATGCTCCCAATCAGGGAGCCCCAAAATATGTAAAGCAGTTATCAACAGAACTAAAGGGAGAAACAAACCAAAACACTATCAGTAGAGGACCTAAATACCCCACTATCAGATATGGACAGATCATCCAAACAGAAAATCAATAAGGAAATAACATCCTTAAATGACACATTAGACTAATTGGACATAATTAACATTTACAGAGCCTTTCATCCCAAAACAGCTGCTTATACATTCTTCTCTAGTACACATGGAACATTCTCAAGAATCAATCACATACTGGGACAAAGAGATAACCTCAATAAATATAAGAGGATTGAAATCATACCAACCATATTCTCTGATCATAATGCTTTGAAACTGGAGATCAACTATAAAAAGAAAGCAGGAAGAATCACAAATAAATGGAAATTAAACAACATACTACTGAAGAATAACTGAGTCAGAGAAGAAATAAAAAAGAGATCAAGAGATACAAAGAAATGAATGATAATGATAGTACAAATATATCAAACTTTTTGGGACATGGCAAAAGAGGTGGTAAGAGGAAAGTTCATATCATTACAGGCTTGTCTTGAACAAAAAAAGAACAAGCCCAAATAAACAACCTAATGCTTCATCTTAAAGAACTAGAAAAGTAAGAACAAATGTAGCCTAAAGTCAGCAGAAGGGAAGAAATAATCAAAAATCAGAGCAAAAATAAATGAAATTGAAAACAAAACAAAAAAATAATAATAGAAAAAAATAAGTGCAACAAAGATCTGGTTCTTGAAGAAGGTTAATAAAATTGACAAAACCCTGGCTACACTCACTAAAGAAAAAAGAGGAAAAACTCAAATAAACAAAATCGGAGATAAAAGGGGAAATTACAACAGATATCGCAGAAATACAAAGGATCATAAAAGAATACTATGAAAAAGTATATAACACCAAATTTAATAACCTAGAAGAAATAGACTACTATGTAGAAAAATACAACCTTCCTAGATTGAATCAAGAAGAACTGGAAAATCTAAATAGACCGATCAGCAGTATGGAAATTGAAACAATCATCAAAAACCTACCAAAAGGTAAAAGTCCAGGACCAGATGGCTTCACCAGTGAATCATACTAAACATTCAAAGAAGATTTAATACCTATTCTCCTCAAACTCTTCAAAAAAATCGAAGAGGAGGCAATACTTCCTAAATCATTTTATGAGGCCAATATTACTCTGATACCAAAACCTGGTAAAAATAACACAGAAAAAGAAAACTGCAAACCTATATCTCTCATGAACACAGATGCAAAAATCCTAAATAAGATATTAGCAAGCCAGATACAGCAACATATTAAAAAGATTATACACCATGATCAAGTGGGCTTCATCCCAGTGGCACAGGGATGGTTCAACATTAATCAATGCAAATTGATTAATGATACACCACATAAACCAATTAAAAATAAGAATCATATGATCATATCCATAGATGCAGAAAAAACCTTCGACAAGATACAGCATCCATTTATGATCAAAACATTTAACAAAATCGGTATAGAAGGAAAGTGCCCTAACATAATAAAGGCCATATATGACAAACCCTCAGCCAACATTATATTTAATGGTGAAAAACTAAAAACCTTCTCTCTAAGATCAGGAACAAGACAAGGCTATCCACTATCACCACTGTTATTCTATATAATATTGGAGTTCTAACTGAGTGAAATCAGGCAAGATGAAGATATGAAAGGCATCTAAATAAGAAATGAAGAAGTCAAACTGTCACTATTTATGGATGACATGATTCACCATATAGAAAACCCTAAAGACTCCACAAGAACACTACTAGAAACAATAAGCAAGTACAGTAAAGTCTCTAGACATAAAATCAATGTTCAAAAATTCATAGCATTCCTATACACTACTAATGAAGTGTCAGAAAAAGAAGTGGAAAAAATAATTCCTTTTGCAATTGCAACAAAAAGAATAAAATACTTGAGAATAAATCTAACAAAACATGTGAAGGACCTATATAATGAAAACTACATGACCGAAGATACAAAGATATGGAAAGATATTTCGAGTTCTTGGATTGGAAGAATCAACATAGTTAAAATGACCATATTATCTGAAGCATTATACAGATTTAATGCAATCCCCATCAAAATCCCATTGGCATTTTTTAAAAAAAATAGAACAAAAAATCATCAGATTTTTATGGAAGCACAAAAGACTCAAATTGCCAAAGCCATCCTGAGAAAAAAGAATGAGGCTGAAGGCATCACTCTGCCCAACTTCAGATTATACTACAAAGCGACAGTAATCAAAACAGCATGGTATTGGCAGAAAAGCAGACATATGGACCAGTGGAAAAGAATCAAGAGTCCAGAAGCAAATCCATATTTATATGGGCAAATATTTTTCGACAAAAAAGCCAAAAGCATACAGTGGAGAAAGGAAAGCCCTTCAATAAATGGTGCTGGTGAAACTGGAAGGCCACCTGCAAAAGAATGAAACTAGACTGATGTCCTTCACCACACACCAAAATTAACTCAAAATGAATTAAGGACCTGAACAGAAGACCTGAAACAACAAATTGCATAGAAAAAACATAGGAACTAAACCCATGGACCTTGGATTTAAAGATAATTTTATGAATTTGATCTTGAAAGCAAGAGGAGTAAAAGCTAAAATAAATGAATGGGACTACATCAAACTAAAAAGCTTCGGCTCAGCAAAATAAATCATCAACAAGGTAAGGAGACAACCATCCGAATGGGAAAATATATTTGCAAGCAACGCCTCCGATAAGGGCCTAATATCCAAAATATACAAAGAACTCATACAACTCAATAACAACAAAAAAACAAACAATCCAATCAAAAAATTGGCAGAGGACCTGAATAGACACTTCTCTTTAGAGGACATACAAATGGCCAACAAACATATGAAAAGATGCTCAACATCGCTAGCTATTAGGGAAATGCAAATCAAAACCACAATGAGATACCATCTCACACCTGTTACCAACAGGACAAGTAATAACAAATGTTGGTGAGGATGTGGAGAAAAAGGAACCCTTATACACTGCTGGTGGGACTGCGAATTGGTACAGCCACTATGGGAAACAGTATGGAGTTTCCTTGAAAAACTAAGAATTGATCTACCATATCACCCAGAAATCCTTCTACTGGGTATTTACCCAAAGACTTGAAAACCTATATTCAAAAAGACATTTGCACACCGATGTTCATAGCAACATTTTTCACAGTGGCCAGGACATGGAAGCAACCAAAGTGTCCTACTATAGATGATTGACTAAAGAAGCTGTGGTACATATATACAATGGAATATTACTCAGCCATAAGAAGAGATGACATGCTGCCATTTACGACAGCATGGATGGACCTTGAGATAATAAAAAATAAACCAGACAGAAAAAGTTGAAAATCACTTGATATCACTTATATGTAAGATATAAACTTAAAAGGAATAAATGAACAGAAGAAACAGAGACTCATGGTCATGGACAATAGCGGTTATCAGAGGGTAGAGGGGAGCGGGGAGGAAAGAGATAGGTTAAGGAGGGTCAAATATGTGGTGACAGAAAGAAATCTAACACTGGGAGATAAATAACAGTGTAAATATATATATATGCCTTACTGTTAAAGTGTACAGCTGAAACTTACTGGATTTCATTAACCAATGTCACAGTAAATAAATAAATAAATAAATAAACAAACAAACAAACAAACAAACAAATAAATAATAAATAAAAATTTAAAAACATATTAGCACTGTTAAAAAAAAATACCTGATAGCAGTTCTACTAGACAAAATTTAAAACAACTATCTTAAAAATTCTCAAAGAATTAAAGGAAGATGCAGAGATAGTCAAGAACACAATTTATGAACGAAATAAAATATCGACAAAGAGATAAAAACCTAAAAAAAAGAAACAAAAAGAAATCCTAAAGCAGAGAAGTACAATGACTGCAATGAATAGCTCATTAGAGGCAGATTTCAGGAGGCACAACAAAGGATCAGCAAAATTGCAGATAGCATGATGGAAGTTATTTAATCAGAGGAATAAAAAGACAAAGAATGAAGAAACGTGAATGGAGCCTAAGGGACCTGTGGGACACCTTGATAAAAATCAGCATACACATTGAGGGAGTCTCAGAAGGAAAAGAAAGGGAGAAATGGACAGAGATAATACTTGAAGAAATAATGGTCAAAAATGTCCCCAACTTGATGAAATACATAACTGTAAATATTCAAAAAACTCAACAAATTCCAAGTAAGATGAACTCGAAGAGAACCATGCCAAGACACATTACAATCAAACTTCCCAAAGAAAAAGACAGAGAACCTTGAAGAAACAAACAGAAGGGATCCTTAACAATAAGATCAGATTTCTCATCAGAAACTTCGGAGGCCAGAAGGCAGTTGGCTGAGACAGTTAAAGTGCTAAAAGAAAAAACTGTCAACCAGAAATCTTATGGCCAGCAAAACTGTCCTTCAAAAGTGAGAGAAATCAAGGGAGTTTGTTGCCATTAGACCTATCCTACCATAAATGCTCAAGGGGTCCTGCAGGATAAAATGAAAGAACTTTAGGAAGTAACTCAAAGACATATGAAGAAATAAACAATTACTTAATAAAGGAAAATACATGGGCAGTACTACTGAAACAACAGTTTGTAACTCCACTTTTTGTTTTTTATATGTTTTAAGAAACTAATACATTTTTGAAAAACACTTATTAATCTAAAAGCTAGTATTATTGTAACTGTGTTTTGTAATTCTACTTTTTTTAAGAGAGAAATGCATTTAAAAGAATTAATATCTATGTTTTGGCAAAAACAATGTTTAAAGATGTAAATTTGTGACATCAGCAACCAAAAGGGATGAAGATGGAATTGTGAAAGGAACAAAGTTTGCATGTTATTGATGTTAGGCAGGCACAATTCAAATGAGATTGTCATAACTTTCAGATGTTAAAGATAACCCTCATAGGAAAGGGGGTTCTGATCAAGAGGGTGAAATACGTAAATATTGTGCTTGCCTTCTCTCATGACCACATTAAAATTATAACTAAATTTTAGAAAAATCAACCTAGAGAACCATCTGAAGACTAGTTGAACAAAAGTCCTATAACCAAGAATATAAAGAAGGAGCCACATCAACACTGGTAGGACGGGTGGAGACTAGAGAAGGGCTGGCCCTATACCCATGTGCAGTGGTTGAGAATCAGGAGAGAGACCTTTGTTGCAGAAATCCCCCATGAACAGCAAGGGGTCCCAGCTCCCCAGTCCAAAGCACCAGTTCTAGAAAGAGGATTCCTTATCTGTGTTGATCTGGTGCCGGGGGCATCTATTTAAGCAGGATTCTGAGACTTTCTTGGGAAGGCAGAGGTGGGGAGACTGTGCCACTTAGTTTCCTGCAGGCTGAGGCACAGGTGCAGTCCCATCAGTAGTGGAGCACTGGCACCCTATCTGGCTGGCACACATGTTAGCGTTGCTTGGGAAGTCAATTCCTAAACCAAGGTCCACCTTCCAGCTGGTGCCTGCCTGACTCGACGTGCAAATGTGCTAACGGCTTGATCTGACTTCAAGCAGAAGAAAGCGCAGAGATGAAGCAGCATGAATGTTTGCCCCCAGGGTGTCCACATGGAACATTCCTTTGGGAGGCAACAGAAACAGCAAAGCCACGATTAACATGTTGACTTTGCACATGTTTTCCCAGCAAGCCCCAGTGACCAGAAGCCAGGGTCCGTGGTGGACCTGGAGGATTCAGATCTGGAAGAGTATTCGCCTTGCTCCACCTGTCCCTCTTCACAAAAACCACAATAAAGCCTCTCGCCCACATCTTCTCCTCCCTCTGCATCCTGATGACCTGATGCTTCCTCATGTAACCCTGCATGGTATGGTATGCCCTCTGCCCTTGGGAACTGTGAATAAGAAACTATCTTATCAATGGTACTTGTTTCCTGATCTGTTGGCCTCATCATACCTTAATAATAATAAAAAACTGATATTTACAACACAGGCAGAGAGAGTCGCTGGTACAATGGGATCAAGAGGAGTCAGTCGTGCCCATTTCATGAGCTGTTTGAAGGGCTGAAGCCCAGGAGCATGGGGGCCCAGAAAGGTGGACAAGGGCTGTTACTGTGCTGAGAAGTCAGTCTTGCACCCCAAAGGTACCGAGGGTACTTTTGAGAATGGGGACAGCCTTGTGCTATATCACCATCCCTCCCCAGGACAATGGTCAGAAGAGAGATGGGGACCCTTTGTAGTAATCCTAGTGTGACAAGGAGAGAGACTTAGGTGAGGCTATATTGGTGGGAATGGAGTGCTGGGGATAGACCTGAGAGCCATGGTGGTGACACTGGTCAAAGTTCGATGACTGGTTTTAAAAGAAGGTGGTGCGAAATGGAGGACTAGGGTTTTGGTGGGTAAATGCACAATGGCTGGGTAGCTGGCTGGCTAGCTGGCTGGCTGGCTGGCTATAACTCTGAGTCTTTCAACATTATCTCTGAGTCTCTGTATCTCTGAGTCTGTCCCTCTGGATTCTCATATTTCTTAGTCTTTCCCTTCCAAGTCTATTTCTCTGAGTCTCTTTATCTCTGAGTATCTCCCCCCAAATCTTTAGGTCACCAAGTATATCTCTGAATCTCTACAAGAGTCATTATATCTCTGAGTCTATCCACTGAGTCTCTATGTCTCTGAATCTCTCTCTTGAGTCTCTCATTTCTGTCTTTTGCATTTACGGAAAGTTTTCTTCTCAGTAAAACTTTTTTTCCCTTGTACTAGAATATGTCTTAAATTTAGGATTGAGTTTACTATTAGAGTTAAGATTTGACCTTGGGTTTTGTTATTCAATTTGCATGATTATGGTAAAGTGTTGGGTTAGATTGTTTAGATTTATTTGTAAGTTTGAGTTCATGATTATGGTTAGATTTAGGTTTAGCATTAGAAATAGCTTTAACTCTGGGTTTGGGTTTTTATGAGGCTTAGGTTTCATGTTAGTGTTGGTATGTCTAGGGTTAGGGTTCAGTTTTGAATTAGGGTTAAGGTTGGAATTAGAGTGAGGGCAAGGTTTAGATTTAGGGTTTTTGTTATGGTTAGGTTAGTGTTAGATTTTAAGTTGCAGTTAGTGTTAGGGGAATGGCTATAGTTATGTTGAAGTTTAAGTATAGGGTTTAGATTAGTGTTTGAGTTGAGTTCATGATTAGGGATAACGTTAGTGTTAGCTTTGAGGTTAGTGTTTGGTTTGGATTTAATATGAATTGTGGTTAGGGTTAAGATTAAAGGCCTAGGGCTTGATTAAGTTTAGGGTTAAGGTTGGTATTAGGTTTTGAGTTAGGTTCAGGGTTCGGTTTAAAATGAGGCTTACTGTTATGGTTAGTTTTGAGTTTAGGGTTTAGGTTTAAAATAGAGTTTGGTATATAGTTTATGATTGGGTAAGGGTAGGTTGAGGATGAGGTTTAGTGTTTCAGATAGCTTAGTTAAAGTTTTTAGTTACGGTTAATATTTGGGATAGGTTTTAATTGTTCGGTTGAGAATGGGGTTAGAGCAATGGGTACGTTAATGGTGAGGTTTAAGGTTTAGTTTAAGGTAAGATTCAAGTTATGAGATAGTGTTAGGTTTTGGATTAGGTTTAAGGTTAGCTGCATTTTTGGTTAAATGTATATTAGGTTTACCATTAGGGTAAGGGCTATTGTGTTGGTTAGCTTTATAATTAGGGTTAAGGTTAAGATTGAGTTTATTATTAGGATTAGAATTAGAGTTAGATTAAGTTCGAGGAGCATGGGGTTAGGGCTTTGTTTATGATTCAAGTTAGGTTTAAGTTTAAGGTAAGTTCTATGATTTCAGTTGAGTTTGTGATTAAGGTTAAGATTACTGTTAAGGTTAGAGATAGCTTTGTAGTTTGCATTTAATTTTAAGTTAGGATTAGGTACATGTTCTATTTAGTTTACCAGCTAGGGTTAGAGTTAGGTTTATGATTAGGTTTATGGGTAGTAGTAGGTTTAGGGTTAGCTTTGGAGTTAGGTTTTAGCTTTAAATTCATGTTAAGTTTAGGTTTAGGGTTAGGGTAAGGGCTAGCTTTAAGCTGAGGTTAGGGTTAGGTGCAGGCTTAGATTTAGGCTAAGGGTTAGGTTTTCAGTTAAGTTTGTGTTAGGATTGGGGTAAGGGTGAAGATTATGTTTAGGATTAGGGCTAGTTTCAGGGTTAGGGTTAGGATAAGGGCTGGGGTTCTGGCACTTTTCAAGCTGCTGTTCCTTCACTGGAGCCTAGGGCAAATGTTTATGAGTGAGTGACTCGCTGTTTGGGCTCTTTAAGAGGAACCCCTGGGACTCCAGCAACTCTCTGTCTCACCTGGACAAACCCACACTCATTTTGACAGCCAGTTGTTTTTGGAACTTCTCTTCCCAACACTGGTGGTCCAGGCTGAGGGGTCTTGTGTCGGGCTGGGACCCCTCAAAATCCAGGGGACTTCCACAGCAGAGATATTCCTTATAATTCTGAACCACCACACGTGAGTGTAGGACCAGTGCTTTTTGTGTGTCTACCATCATATCAGTCTAGATGTGGCTTCTTCTGTATGTCTTTAGTTATAGAAGTATGGTTCAGCTAGTTTTTGTCAGTCTGTCTGTCTGTATATCTATCATCTATCTATCTACCTACCTATCTACCTATCTACCTATGTATCTATCTGTTGTTATAGGGACATAATTTTGTTGGTGTGTATATGTCTGATATATAGAAACATAGTTTACACCTTTTTGAATTATATTATTTTTTGTGGCTGAAAATGAACTAATTTTCAGTTTTAAAGGAATAAATTTTACCAAGAATTCTAAATCTTTCCAATAAATTACAACACATTTATTTGAACCCTTACAGTAGCTATTTTTTAATTAAAAATAAATTAAAAAGTAGTTATTCTGACTGGGATTGTATCATGAATACTCTCCATACAGAGAATTTTGGAATGCGTAGTTGGAAAGTGTGTGATACCGGCCTACATTGTTAATTGTGATGCACGCTCTCCTCTGTTGTTTCTACATTTGTGCTCATTTTCCTGCCTTAGCAGTGCTCTCTTTCTCAGGGGTGTAAAGTTCAAACTTTCAAGCCATAATTAATCTCCAAAGAGACGCAATATTTCTCAGTCTTGAAATAGTAATTCAAATAGTTATTTTCTTGTACCAGAAATGGAACCAATTGTTGCTGGACTTTGTACTGACCATTTATGGACAGAGGGGATTTTTAATATAGGGTTTGGAGTATATATTTTTGTATTAAAAAAACTATGTTGCTAAAAGTCTTAAAAATTACTTAATATTTTACTCAAAATTTTAAATATATACTCAGCTATTCAGACTTATAAAGATACATGAAAATATATATTAAGGTATCTCTGTTTCACTAGAAGACATTAATGCTATTAAAGTGATTATAAAAACATTCTTTGTCATGTGCTATTTCTTCCTTAATTTAGTAATAATCTCTCAGATTTGAGGTGTTTAATGTTTTAGGGAGAAATTCATAATTTCTGTAGATTAGGCAATATGGGATTATATAGCATTTTTCTTAAGTTCTTCTATTTAGTTTTGTTAGCTTCTTTTTGAAACACAGTTCAGACCCATGTTCTGTGTGACCTTTCTCCTTTTCTGTTCACTTTAATAATTCACTCATTAATTCAACTAGTCCCAATAAGTGTGCTGGTGTGTGGTGGTTTGCAGGTAAAATTTCAATGTCCCTATCTTCAAAACAAGACACGAAAGATTGTGAAATATGAGACATAGCGTGTTTTGCTGATGGGGCTTTGGAAAGATGATTCAGTGTTTGCTGTGTGGGAAAGTGGGGAAGGCACAGCAGGCAGAGGGCATCAGAACAGAAGTTCAGAAGTGTGAGTGTGAGGCATGTTCAGGGAACTACAGATATACTCACTCTGCTTGTGCCACGGGGAAGAGAAAGGCTAAGATAGAGGAGGCATGAGAGGGAGATGCCCTCTAGGACTATTATATTTGGTAAGAGCTGTAAGAAGTTTCTTTATATGTGAGTGTAAACTCAGGGGAAAGAGCAGAGCAATAAACATAAAAGTTGTGGGCCTATCAATGGTAGTTGAGGAAAGAGAGGTAGGTTGGAATTTAAAAAGTGCGTAGGAGTCAGAGTCCTGGAGGACCTGTGGAAGAGCTTGCAGCTGCAAGGGTTCTAGTGAACCTCTAGAACCATGCATATGGTCTTGTGTGTGTGTGTGTGTGTGTGTGTGTGGTGTGTAGGCTTTTTTTTAAGGAAAGAGTTTTCACATCATTAAATTGCAAAGGAGTCTGTGACCTCCATATAGTAAAAACTTGGAAGTGTAAAATTGGAAGAGATCTAGGAACTGAAGTCTTGGAAATTTAACATTTTGAGAGTGAAAGCAAAAATAAGCAAACCTGTTGCAGAGAGACAAAACAAGAGGGGTCATGCGGGAGAAGCAGCAGGAAATCAATGTCGTGGAGCACAAAAGAGAGAGCCTTTCAAATAGAAAGTGCCAGTATTGCCAGTGCAAGTGAGGTGTGGCACTAAGAGGTAAGAGCTCAGAGAGGAGGTACCTGGAGGGCAGTGAGTTCACTGGTGACCTTGGTCAGAGCACTTGGGGGGCCAGTCAGTGGAGTGGAATGGGGTAGAGGAAGTAATGGGGCTGAGGAAGTGAACACAGATATAGAGACTGTTTTGAGGCGTTTGCCTTTAAATGGGGGTGAGGGTACAACACCAGACAGATGGACTCTCTGCATCGAAAGAGTTTTGTTTATGCGGAACTATCTAAAATGTATCTTCGTGACTAAGTACCTCAGTGTGTATCTCTAAAAAGTAAGGACAATTTCTTACCAAACCACAATACTATTTTTACACCCAGGCAATGAAAAATAAGTCCTTTAGGGAAACAACAGAAAAAATAAACAAATGAGACTACATCAAACTAAAAAGTTTTTGTACAGCAAAGGAAACCATCAACAAAACAAAAAGACAACCGATTGTTTGGGAGAAGATATTTGCTAATGAGACATCTGATAAGGGGTTAATATCAAAATATACAAAGAACTCATACAACTCAACAACAAAAAACAAACAATCCAATTTAAAAATGGGCAGAAGACCTGAACAGATACTTCTCCAAAGAGGAAAAGATGCTTGAGGTTGCTAATCATCAGAGAAATGCAAATTAAAACCACAATGAGATATCACTTCACACATATAAGAATGGCTATCATCAATAAATCAAAAAACAAGTGTTGGCGAGGATGCAGAGAAAAGGGAACTCTCATACACTGTTAGTGAGATTGCAAATTGGTACAACCACTATGGAAAACAGTCTGGAGATTTCTCAAAAAATTAAAAATGAATATATCTTTTGACCTAGAAATTGAACTTCTGAGTCTTTATCCAAAGAAAACCAAAACAATAATTCGTAAAGACCTATGCACTCTAATATTCATGGCAGCACAATTTACAATAGCCAAGATATGAAAGCAACCTAAATGCCCACCAACAGATGATTAGATAAAGAAAGTATGGTTTGTATATGCAATGGAATATTACTCAGCCATTAAAAAAATGAAATCCTACCATTTGCAATGACATGAATGGACCTGAAGGTTATGCTGAGTGAAATGAGTCAGACAGAGAAAGATAAATACTGTATGATTTCACTTATATGTGGAATCTAAGGAACAAAAAGAACAAACTAATCAAAAACAGACTCACAAATATAGTGAACAATTTGGTGATGGACAGAGGGAAGGGGACTTGAGGGGCTGGGAGAATGGGGTGAAGAGTTAAAGGAGCACAAATTAGTAGTTGATAGTTGGTCACAGGGATGAGGAGCACGGCATAGGGAATGTAGTTAGCATTAACATGTTGGCTAGGTGGAAGGCCAGGGGAGGGAGGGAGCAATTAGGAGGATCATTTTATGAACTACATAGATGTCTAACCGTTGTACTGTATACTTGAAACTAATTTTAAAAGTTCTTTATATGATCTAATGTTTAGTCCATCTTCATATTTCACGATTTTTAATAAGAGAATAGATGACAAGAACAGTACCCAAAGAAGAAAAAGCACTGAAAGTACAGGGGAGAGGAAATGACAGTGGACAAAAAACCAGCATGGAGTACAAGTGGAGAGAGTAGCCTGTGGAGATAGGAGATTTTGGGACATAGAGAATGGGAGTAGAACTCAGGCCTTACAGCCTCCTGTTCTTGTGAAACAGAAGGCAAGTGCATGTTCTTAGACGGGGGTAGGGGACAGGTATTTCAGGATGAGTAAAGATGGAAATGCAGCATTGAAGTAGCTTCTCTGTTTTTGTGCCTCACATATAAAATAAAAATTCCCTACTTATAAACATTATATGACTTTCAATTCATTATTAGTAAGCTGGATGTTTTGCAGATCTCTATTATACAGATTTTGGGGTTTTTGCACCACTCTAGGAAGAAATCTTTGGAAATGAGAGGTTTGGTTTAAAAAGAGCAAGGAAGTAGAACCTGATGTGAGAGAGAGAGTGAGGAGATGGGAGAGGGCATGTTGTAAAACATCTGATCCCTTCGGCCCTTGAAGGAATAGGAATTCATGTTTGCATTACATCAGCAGTAGGGAACTTGCATGATATGGAAGTAATATGGAAGCCCATTGATAATGGTTAAATTTGTTGTGATTTCTCCCGTCCCCCCAAAAAGCAGTGGAAAGGACTCAGAATCAAAGAGCTGAAAGGAATCTCAGAGATCATGAAATTCAAATCTTAAAAGTGTTTTGGTGTTTTCAAGGTTATTACCTAGCCCATGTAGTTTTTATTTTTTGCAGAATATTTTCAAAGACTATTATTAGTTACCATGGTAGGTTTTTGAATCGATGCTGATAGTTTCTTCATTAATCTATCTGTTGCTGAAAGAAAAATTCACAGGCCTTCAAAAGTGTTTATTAAACCTGACCTATGTGGTCAAAAGTTCATCTGCTTTTTGGTAGTTTCACCTCCAGTTATGGTAAATGTATATTCCCATTGTTTCTGTGTAAATAAACATAGGACTACTCTTCCTTCTTTTTTTCTTTCCTTCCTTCCTTCCTTCCTTCCTTCCTTCCTTCCTTCCTTCCTTCCTTCCTTTTCTTCTTTCTTTTATTTTGGCTGAAGTGGCATTATGGAAATAATTTACATACTATAAAATTGACATGTTGTAAGTGTAGAATTAAATTAGTTTTAGTAAGTTTACAGTTATGCAACTGTCATCAAAATTTTACAGTTGAAATTATTATATAAATGGAATCATACAGTATATAACCATTTGAGATTTGCTTTTTTCAGTTAACATAATACCATTGAGATCAGTACATGTTGTTGCATGTATCAATACTTTAGTTTTTTTTTTATTTTAATATTTAGCTGTGTAAAGTTTCAAGAGAGTTATAAGACGACCGAGATCACATTTGGCTCCATCACCAACCTACAGGTAAAGGATGCAGCCCCAGTAGAAGTAACACAGGCACATTTCTTGAAAAGATGAAAGGTAGGCCTAGCCCACAGTATATAATATTTGTGAAATATAAATATTTTTAAACACAAATTATTCAGTAATGTGGACTGACCTCCCATGTGATGTATAAGGTACTTTGGAAGGTGCTACAGAGATAAGAATGAGGCATTCTTTTCCATCTATTGAGCGGAACAGACATAGTATCTGCTTAGGAAATTGTAACATAAGGGAGACCGTTAAGACTTATGAACAACAAACCAAAAGTCCTATGGGAGATTCACTGATAGGAAGATATGGACTGATGAGACGACATGGAAGAACCACGGGCTCATCCTGGAGAGGCCTATCTGACTGGGTTTGCACCATGAGGAGTAGTGGGATGTCTGCAGATGAGAAGGGGCTTTGGGGGCAAAAAGGATGTGGAGGGGCCCAGACATGGAGGCAGGAGAGTGCAGAACACATTTATGCATGTTTGCATCTCCATCTCCTAGCATACAAGGTAAGACTCAACGTGTCTGTGGGTAGAATGAACAAATGCTTCTGACAGTACAAAAAGTCTGTTGGGTGAGGTAGGCAGGGAGTGGGATAGTCATGATAACCTGTGTTTTCTGTGTGCTAGGCACTGTTTTAAGTGTTTTGTATGTATCAACTCATTTAATCCCGAGGACAGCTTTATTGGGGAGATGCTGATGCCTGTTTTACAGATGGGTACGCAGAGGTACAAGGAGGTTACTTGTCTAGAATCTTGTAGCTAATAAGTGGTAGAGCTGGAATCTGCACTTTTACTGAGATGCTCTTAAAAGAAGAAAACATGAAAAGATGGTTTTATTCTGAATTCAATCACAGAAGCATTACAGTTTTCATGAAGACAGAGTTATGAGTGTTAAGATCTGTGTTTTAGATAAGTTTATCCTGGGCTTGAAGATAAAGAGACTGATCAGATCCCAAGCGGTGTTGTCTGTGTTAATTGAAGAGGTGCAAAGAGGGCCTGAGTCCGGGCAGTATATTAGAAAGGAGGGGAGTATCATGAGAGAGCTGGAGAAGTGAAAGTGACAGCATTTGGCAGCTGGTTGGATTTGTGCTGTGCTCGGGAGAGAAGCCAAGGGAGGGTGCTCTGGGTTCTCTGAGCAACCCGGGTGGAATCCCCATGCTTATCAAGTTAGGAAGCCTGGACACAAGTGGTCCATATCTGAGAGACATCTGGGTGCAGATGTTTAGGGGCAGTTGAGAGTGAAGGTTGGGGCTGGCCCTTGTACTGGATAATGTCTAGGCCTTGATTTTATTTTTTAAACACGCACTACGATCTCTTTTTCTTAAGCCAGATATTTGCAGAACTCTTGCAAGGGGAGCTGTAGAAATGTCAGAAAGTTTTGTGTGATTTGAAAGAATTTCTTAGTAATGCAAAATGGTTCTCACCCTTCTTGGAATTCCATAAACCCAGGAATGGTTAGTGTCTTTATGGTAGCCATTAGGTCACAGCCCAGGTTCATTTCCCTAGAAGACTGTGCAGCTAGATTTGGATCCAGGAGCAGTGGAGCTCAGTTTCTCAGCAGCTGTTGGAGTAGAAGTGATAAATCCACCTTACGCTGGCTCAGCACTCATCATTGACAAGATAGTCACTTAGAGATGTCCTATAAATTGAATTATAGGAGTATGAAAAGGTTGGTGGTCAGGACGAGATTTGAAATAGGCAGGATCTGCATGTAATTAGTAACTGAGATCACTTAAAGTTTTTGTTTACATGTCTACAATTGAGGAAACAAATATTGCTCTTCCATTTCCAGAAAAAACATTTGTCTGGAGGGGAAGCATCTCAAGAAGCTGTCTCATTTCTTTGCTTTCTCGTTGCTCTTCCTCCTCTCCAGGTCTTGGACCCTCCAGTCCTATCTGCCTTGCCTTCCTCACATCGCAGTTTAGGTCTCTAGCCTGTGAGACTGCCAGGCATAAAGCTGCCTTCTCGTCCTGTGGACCTGCCCTCCTTGCACGCTCTCAGTCTAGCCATATCCCACATTATCGTACCTAGAATAGCATGATAGTAAATCATTATGTACTCACAAGAGGAATACTTTTTTTCTCCTTCACTTTTCAAAAATACTTCACATGTGTTGTATTTATGACTTTTTGTAGGTGGTTTTGTTGTCCCCAATTCCAGAACTAAGAGATTCTTTGAAACCCCGTGGTTCTCTCTAAAATGAGGATTGTATTTTCCAACAGCTTAGAACTCACCTTCATTTGATAAGAGACCCTGTTCATAACAGAGTGACTCTTGCCAGTATATTTGCTTTTAAACAGTTGGATTAGGTGGCTTTCCAAGAAATACGGCTGTCACTTCAAATTTGTCAGAATGTACACACTTGTTTGAAAACTGAAAGCAAACATTTCCCATGACTCATAAAATCTCTTGTAATGTGTTATTTCTTTGCACTAGTTGACTTTGAAGTAAATCTCCTTAACTTTTTTAAAGTTTCTATATTATTAAAAATTTGTAGTTTTAAATATTTTTAGAAAAATACAGTTTTCGTTGATTTTATTGAACTTTGCTTTGACAGTCAAACCATCAGTTGTAAACATCAGCTATTTTTAAGGCATTTAGAGACTTACACAGATTCTGTTGATTTGCTCTTGTTTGTTTTCATGCTTTTCCTGAGAGCTGAGTAATGGCTACACAGCTAGGATCTCTCTTCCTATAATCGCTACCTACCTCTAAATTAGACACGATTGCGGAGGAAACCTCCTTTCCATGTGTTCTGAGTTTGTTTTATAAGATTTGGAGTCATTGCTGATTTATGTTAGTAATTAGGTTTTTTAAATTTTTGCTGTTTTTGAAGCCACGGGATGGAGTTTTTTTTACTTTGTAGGGAAGCTTTAAAGAGCCAGGGGGCACCCTACCGCGTTCCCTCCCTAAGGACTGTCATGCTGGGTGTGCACTTGAAGGATGTGCTCATTCTGTTTCTTTGATTTGTCTTATGTTGAAGATGCCATGCAAGGAAATCTGAGAAATAAGGAAGCCTAAGCGACTAAATAGTTTTGGATTAGGTGGCTTTCCAAGAAATACTGTATTTAATGGTTTTAATCCTAAAATACATCAATCAATTGTTAGATCCGTTGAGAACCAAATATAATTGCTTCAACTGAATAAAAATATCAGAATACAATCAGAAATATTTTAATACAATTGGAATCTGCATGAGTTATTATTGAAATGAAGTTTGGAAAGTACTAACTGGAGAATATTTGTGAATACAGAATAGCAAAGAAAACTAGAATTGAAAGCATTTGCCAACAAATATAAGTTAAGAAAAGAATAGCTATATGACATAAGAAAATGCATGATATCTATTAGTTTCAAAATCTAACTGCCAGAGAAGAAAACTGGCAGATGGCGTGATTTCTGGAATTTGGTAAGTATGCTAGAATGACTTTTTCATTGTTGGAAATATCTTTCATGGGTGGGATAAATGATATTCTGAGTTGATATAGAGAGAACCATGCTTTTCTACGAGGTATTTAGGCACTAATGTCAAGGTCATGTACCTAGAAGTCGAAGCCTAAACAAAATATATAAAAACTAATGACAGATTAAATATAATAAAGACAAACAAAATAATGTTAGTCTCTCACAGCCAATTAAAGATCACATAGTTCAGGCACGTAAGTTTTGTACTTGATTTATAAAGTGATCCTCAGTCCCTCAGGCGGTATGTTTACACTTATTTGGGGTTCAACCAGGACAGACTCGGTTATTTGGTTATCTAACATTTTTTTTCATTTGATTCCAAGCTTTGCTGTGTGCACATAGCAAATGAATGAGAAAAAGGATACTCTGCTGAGGATGACAGGGACAGTGTGGCAGCCTGACCCTGCCTGGCCATTTGTTGCTCGAATGAGTTCATTTCTGAGTGC